>NC_045484.1:7844407-8160590 GCF_009650955.1 Corvus moneduloides | reverse complement strand
TGCAGCATTTCTATTTGTTCTCTTCAATCTATTTCTATTTGAATACTGAAAACCAATTTGAATGTGCTTTAACAGGCAGGCTGCACTTCCTATTGCTGGATAAACAGGAAAAAAGAATGCAAGATTGAATATGAAGAAAAGTTTGTTATTCAGTCAACTTGAAAATACTAGTTTTCCCTACATATCCAATGAGAAAATGACATTTTGGGGAAAAAAATCCCCCACAGCAAACAAACAAACTTTAAGGCAGCGGGTGAAAATTGCCAATAAACCTCCAAGCAAAACTGTTTTACCTTCCCAATGTAAATTAACAGATGATGTCCCCTCATACTCCTCATGATTTAACAGTGTTTCAGAAACAGAAAGTCACAAGCAATTTGTGAAACGTGTGTCCAAATGCATTCAATTGATACAACTGCACTGGGAAATTAAAAAAAGCCCAACACCTGCAAATGACTATGAATGGTGCATTAAAGCTGACTAGCACTGCAAATACAGAAAAAGCATCACAGGTGTGAAACAAGGAGCTATAAACCAAATTATGCTTATCTGTCTAGTACATGTGAAACACCATCATTCTAAAGGAAATACAGACCAAAAAGCTGTACAGGACACTGGGAGAAAAGTACACATTGGCCACCTAGAATATATTTTTTAAAGTTAAGAGAATAATTTCCCTAATAATTGAAGTAATTAGGAAATAGTTAGCATTTACATACATTTTATCCATCACGACACACTGACACATACAATTGTGTGCTACACAGAGGCATTCGACTGAGTTCTGCACTGGAAAAAGCCACCCAGTGTGACACCAGAATTGAAGTATTTCTCATCAATTTGCTAATTTAAAAACTCTAAAGTGATGAGCACACTCATGAGAACTCCTAATGGCCTGTCCTGCCAATGTATCACAGGTTTGGCTTTGCCAATAATAACTGATAGGAAACTCTGTAATTTAAAATGAGGACTTGCTTGGTGGTCCTTCAGCTTTTAAGAAAACTACTAATGAGTCTCTCATCACTCATTAGAACTAAAGGAATCTAGGCTGAAAAGAATGAAAATAAATTTTAAAAAATAATTAAAAAGAATTAGAGAAACAAGCCCTCAAACACCTTTTATCCAGGAGGCAGGCTTTATAGGAAAAGCCAGGATCACCTGAAATGGTGGGCAGCTTGAGAAGAATTTTGTTGTTCTCTGTCCCCTGCACTAAACAAGAACAAACTCTTACAGAATATGTAAATAAAAACCAAACAGCCCTACACACATTACAGTGATAATCAAGTATTCATCTGAACAGGGATCTAAAAGGTCACATTTTAAATTTAATTTGTAAATGTGAGGAAGCAAACACATTTTAAATGGAAACAGGAAAGCAAAGCAGCCCTCCCAAATGAGAGTAAAGGCAATATTGCTGTGCTACAGAGGAACAACTTCACCACTCTGAGGCCTCTCAAATTTGGCTGAAACAGGCACTCTCAGCTTTAAATGTTTCTGTGTTTAAGAATTCATTTCAACACTAGTTTTTGGCAGTTTCTCTCCATTTCAGCTAGAAACTGCGTTACAGCGACTGAGGCACCATTCATTTGTGCATCAGTTATGTCCCTTCTAGACAATGGCTTCAGTTTTATTCCCTGGAAAAAGTCTGAGTGTTTTTGAGTGCAATTCCCTAGGACACAACACAAAGATATCTTGTTAAGGAAGAACTATCAATGAGCAGATTCAAATGAACAGCGGAGAAGACAACTGTCACAAAGCAAGCACTGAAGCAAGCACTTACATACAGATAAACACACAGAGTACAGGAATAAAGAACAGCTTACAGAAAGTTTATGGAATATAGGCCTGCATTTCCGGGAACCATTGACTCAGTAAGCACAGTAAAAGTCACGTGCTCAAGGATTGAGAATCAATAGAAATTACTGTATGATTATAAATACATATGGACTATGTCATCACTACCTGGATATAAAACACAAGCATAAGAAATCTGAGTACTAAACACCAAAAATCCCATCTTCTCTTGGAGATTATTTATATTACTGTATGATACTACAGCCCATGGCTTAACTACACATTTGTACTTGACACCTTTTACACACCAGAAATGGGGCCTGAAACCTGAGTGTGCAGGAGCTTACAGTTTCCTGCTGCTTCTCCAGATTACTTTCCCTATTAAAAAATTGAAAAAAAAATCCATACCTACTTAGAATGCACTTTTATACCCCTAGTAGGGGTAGAAAATTAATAGCCCTCACTGTTAATTACCAAAATCATTATCCACATGAAAAATGGTGCACTCTCACTTTCCAAAGGCAGCAGGTCCCTTCCCTAAGGTAACAGGCAAGTGATTGAACACCATCAGATTGTGGGAGGTAACTGGTAAGACACCATCTACTGAACTGCCTGAGATGTTCCTGTCTCAGCTCTAAACTCACATCCACTGTCAGCAGTGTCTTTAAAACACTTTCACACTGGGGTCAGAGCAGCACTTTCTGGCCCCCAGCTCAGGCACACTGAAAAATGCATGAACGGAGAAGAAGGCAACTCACCAGCAGCTGAGATCACAGTAATACACATTTGATTGTGTTCAGAACTGGAGACTTATTTTTACAACCCTCTCAGTATTTCTGTTAAATTACAGTATCAAAAGCTTTAGACACCACCTATTTTTGCAAGAGAACAAAGCTTTTTTACACTACATCATGCCTGAATGTATCCCAGATACCTCACTCAGTATCAAAGCTGGATAAATCTCCAGTGAGTTGCCTGGCCACATATGGTAAAATGCATCACAAGCAAGAGCATCATCATAATAAAAATACATAATCACCATCTAATCATTCTCATCTGCCTGATGGAATTCCTGCTTCGCTTTTGCTCCACGTAAAGCAGAAGCCTTGCCTCTGAAAAGCCTGCTTCAGGTATTCTCAAATACTCAATTTCACACAGCAATTGTGATATCCAGCCTCGCATTCAGATAGTGAGTAAGAATAAAATGTATCATATAAAATATTTTAAAAAAGCATCACAACATACCAGAATGGATTGCAGTTCTGATTTTAAATTAAATTAAATTAAATTATATCCTTCTACTATTTTAGAAACTCCTCACTTTATGTTGTACTTGGCTCCTTAGAAAAATAACCTTTCAAGAAAGTTAGCAAGAATATTTGCATAATATCCAGCAGGTGAATTGCATATATTACAATCACATACAAAAACGTCTCCCTTCAAAATCTAAGTTGCAACAAATAGAAAAGTTAGATATCTCTAAAATAAAATCTTAAACCAGTGCCATGCTTTGGGTTTGTCATATGTATTTCCTTCTTCACATGATAGTTTTCCTGCTTTCCATATTCTTTACCTTAAAAGAGAGCCTAACATTAGTGATAAATTAAAGATGCTAAGCATCATACAAATGTCAGCCAAATGTGGCATAGAAAACTAATATACTACAGAGCTATGAAAAGGCTTAGTAAAAATGCTGGTATAATTAATAGGTTTCTCTCAGGTCTTGACAATTCAATTTAAGTCCTACCATAGAACTGGATGAAGAATCTCCTGTTTATTTCACAGCCACCAACCTAAAATATCTGGCAATGATACCACAATTAACTTTTCTCATATCCAAAGTGACCATGCACTGCAGTCCAGTTCCTTACAAAAAAAAACATCCAGGATTGTAGACAAAAGGTATCCTAAAAGACAGAGATTCTCAGCTATGATTGAAAGTTTTGATCTCTAATTATAATTTCAGCTGATTTCTTTCCTTATTTTGTTTTAAGAAACATTTAAATGGACAGCATCTCAAAAGTTGATTTATGAAACCCAAATTCTCATTCTTCATGATCACACACTTCACAGACTGTGCTGCCTGGGGGATCAGCCACGGAAGAAAAACCTGTCCTATAAACAGCCTCCATATCCCAGCCATCCCAGGAGCATCATCCTCCCAGGCTTCTCCTACGTTTCGTCAGTCTCCCCTGCAATGGCTCTTACCCTTCCAGCTCCAAAAATCTCTCCTCCAACCTCCTCTGATGGCAAATACAAGCAGGCTGACTAGCTCTAGAAATACAAGAAATGCAAATCTACCTGCATCTTCCTCAGCAGGGGTAAGGGCAGTAATATTAATTTAGGTGTGTCTTTTCTATCTGGACAATATTTCTTTATCCCAAAACTTGTGGCAGTGACAGGAGTCTTTGAAATCTCTGCTCTTCTGTCAGACTTAGCAGAAAGGGGGAATGAGTTAAAGAAGGTGCTGACTTAGAGGCAGGAATTAGCTAAGTCTTCTTTCCTCGGAAAACCATCACATATCTATCAATCACACTCTACATCAAGGCTAGTTCTACACTCTGCATACCTGAACAGTAAAAGCAAACCCTGAAGCTATTCCTGAACAAAGTACTTCCATAAATCTGAATGCAAAAAAATACAGGCCAGGTGGCATATTTTCCAGAAGAATGCTAGACCTGTCATGGCTAAATTAATATTTTGCTCTTCTGAATTCTGCTATTGCACTTCTGATTCATTAACATACCTTGCTTCTCCCCTTTCACTTTCATATAGGCTAACTATACAGTGTCCTCCTTTGAACCCTTCAACTTCCTTTCAGTTTTTCTGGATCATGTTCCTTGCACTCTAAATATGAGCATCCTCTTGGGACAGGCTTTGGGAAGCTGACTGTGGCTCTGCCCCGGTGGAGCTGAGAACAGCTGAAAACTCTGACTCCTGGCACAGAGGCACTTAGACATGACAGACAGGTGCTTCATTCCTTTCTGGGTACACCTGAGCCAGGAAGTCACAAATTACACAGATGCAAAATCCAGGGCTTGTTGTGTGGTTTTTTTCCTAACTATAAAAACCCACATAAACGAACAACACCCTCTGCCAACCCAATTAGCTCAGTGCAGTGAGTGCTTGCACATTAAAGTGTAATGTTAACAGCCAGCCTTCTCTCAGAGCCAGTATTGCAGAAGAGACACCAAGAGGCCAGTGCACTCACGGGGTCTTTGATGGCCTGTGGCAGTAAGCTAGGAACTGGAATTAGCTGCAGATCAGAAGGCACCTGGTATCTCAGAGCACAGTTTTAAACAAGTCTAGGGCAACTCCAGCAGAAGCTGTACCACCACAACAGCCTGGTTTGGACAAAAAGCAGTGTAACAGTATCACAAAGATGAGTGCTGGAGATGATAAAAAGATGACCCCTCCATTTTTCGGACATACCATTGCAGACAACCTACAACAGTGTATTTCTCTGTGAAAATGACCGTTCCAAAAAAAATTACCTGATATTTACTGATAGGCAAGTCTAAAACCCGTGATCTGTTGGACAAGCAGAAAGATTCATTCATTCATCATGAATTAAATCTTACAATCAGATGTGTGATGAGATAAACAAGTTTTAGCAACTCACTGGTACTTCCCTGGATGCGTCTGCATCAATACTCAATGACAGTATGTGAACTTTAGAAGAAATTCTTTACTTGCATAACCAGCTGGGATGCTTGGCTGATACAGCCCCTCTGGTCACCTTCTCCTTTACAATAACTGTGGTCCTTTCCCAAAATCTTTTCTGAGCTCCATGAGCTCCCTTGCTCAGCTTCTCTCCGCCTTCTTCCATGGGAAGGGTTGTTCACTGATCACTTGCATGTGGCTGCATAGATGTTACATCAAAGAAAAGCACTGCACACATTCCAACTGCTACTGCAAGAGTCTCCTCAATCTGCCCCATGAGTCACAACTGAGCCAAAACTCTGAATTAGGTTTTTGCTTTTTTCCTACTAGTCAAGAGGAATTAATATCTTTTATACTCTGGTCTGTAAAACTAGCCTGTCACAGGAGAGTGGATGAACCCTCTTGCTTAATTACTAATTAGGTGCAGTATAACTTTGTATCTGAAAACAATTTGTTATACAGTATGTTCTAATCAGCTACTTACTTCAGATCTTGCAGAAGGTCCTTTGCATTAAGCATGGTTATTAAAGAGGTCGTGGCTGCTGGAATAATGATTATGGGAGTTCGAGATCCTGTAGAGATAATAAAGTTAGGCTTGCTTGGAGGGGCTTTTTTGTTTTGTTGTGGTTGTTGTTTCCTCCCCTCCCCCCCTTTTTTCATTAAAGGAACTATACATAGAAACAAAACTCTTGCTGAAGAGGTCCCAGTCATGAAAAAATAGTCAAGGAAAATCAACAGTCAAGGTTTTCATTCACCAAAGAAAGCAGACCCTCGTATCATGAGTCTCTCAACATATGTGGGACCCATATTTAGCAAAACAGAATGCTCTTATGCTATATAGAATGCATGCTATATATTCCACTGCTTGCTTATATTGTTGCTTGTAGTGTCAGGAAAAAAAAAACGAAGACTGGGCACAATTCACACAAAAATGAAAAGGATCATGTAACTAAAATTGACTCACCTTTTTTCTGGTTTGGAGGTGGTCTTGCTTGGGAAACTGAGAAAAAAAAACAACAAAAATTACAGCAGAATGAGTAGGACATAAATCCAAATGTCATTGCAAGGCATCTGTTTAATTGCAGGAGTGAATAGGGACGAGTCACACTACAGTCATTAGATCATTTTTACAGATGCAAGACACTAAGATGAAGAAGGGGTTTATAATTTGGGTTTGAGTATTCAGAAAACAAACAGCTTTTGACCATCTGAAGGAGATGTTAGGAGAGTTGAGTCAATCTCTCCCAGTTTTACTGAAGCTGCTCATTCCCCCTCCATCCTCCACAAAAGACACCATGGACACAACACCATGGACAAAAATTTCCAGCAATCTTGAAAAAAGCTGCTTGTAGATCTTCAGTACAATAGTGCTGAACCAACAGGAAAACCTTCACAACAAACTGATCTCCGGAGAGCCTCACCTTTTCATTAGTAGTTATTTTTGTACGTGACATCCGTGGGATTTAGCTATCCTGGCCACATACAGAACTTTCAACAATCAAACCCTGAATTTCAGGCTTACTCAGGTTAATTTTGGATTGCAGTTTGAGTTACATGAGGTCTCCAGGTGTCAGAAACAGTCAAGCTTGACACTCAAGGGGAAAACCACCCAAGCAATCAAAAAAAGGAGAAAAAAATAAAAAAAAACCCAAACAAAATTACTTCAACCACCAAGGACACACACAAAACCACTACTGGACTGGTAGAAACCAAAGAATTGCCTCCACCTCCCCAGTAAAATGTTTCCACTTCAGTCTTCGAAGTTGTGACCACCTCAGTAAAGGAGCTACTGCATTCCAAAGGTGGAAAAGCATCTTTGTTTCTTCATTTTGGTGCTATTACTGAATTACCTGCCTTCCCCAAATAAACATTTTATAGTTCAGTTTTCAGGAGAGAACTGTAGCACTTGATAATCATCATCATCATCCATGTTTATCCTAATTCAGAAAATGGTGAGTAGTGGAGAGATTGATGCAGACTAGCTCAAGTCTCAACTGCTACTATGCATGACAAATTTCATTAATTGACTTCCAATTGCATAGCACCAACTTGCTCATGTTTATTTATGACCAACTGTTTCAGAAACTTCCTAGAACAGTATAAATATTCACAACACATACTTGCCATTGTTGAAATATTGAGACCATATCCTTAATTATCTTTTCCTGACACTGTCAAATGCACAGATATAATTGGCAACACTATATTGAACTACATGAACTTTACCTACCCAATGATTTTCAATTATTTTTTTTTAATCTAGGTATCTCCTTAATGTAAAAATGTTCTTTAAATATATGGGCAGAGCCAGCTGTCCTAAGGAGAAAAAAACCAAAACAAAAAGGTGGGGGAGGGAGAATAGGCATCTGTAAGAAATTTAACAGCTGTACAAAGACATGTTAGGAGAAAAGCTGGTAATGCAAAATGGTGCCAAAGAGTGTAATTTAAGAGCACATCTCAGGTATTTTTTCCAAATCACCACTATACAACAGTTTAGCCTAATTTAACTAATGCTTCCTATGTGCAAAGCATCCTCCTGCAAACAGAAGGCTTTAGTTGCTTTGACTGCTAAGAATAGAACAGCTGAATTTTTAAAATATCCAAGTATCAAAAGTCAAAAATATCCTAGAACAGGCAGAAAGAGAAACCTCTTCTGACTACACTTTTCTTTATTCTCTCTTCAATTTCCAATCTAGAGGCAAGATAATGGATGGGGCTGGCCTTAGAGCAGAGCAGTATCAGTATCATCTATAGACAAACCCCACGCTGCTGGCAGGAAATGCCCAGGAAGTCACAGCCAGCAGCAGGGACTGTGACAACTCAGCCACATTTCTGTTCTTGCCACTTCTACCCTTTTCATGCTGCTGTCTGTCAACTCCATCTGCATTAGGATGCTTAACGGGGCTAGTGAGAGAAGTATGACAGGCAGCATGACCTTTCCAGTTCCAAAATAACCAAACAGAAGAATCTGTGCACAACAGCATTTAGGCATGCTGAGAACATTCAGCATCAGAACGGATTTTGGGGGAAGAAGCAGCTGTACAATATTAAGTCTTAGCATTAAATCCTGCAAACAAATCTCAAGGAGTTAGCAAGGCACACATTGAAAGCATTTAGTCTCAACAAGGATATACAGTATTCCAGCAGCACTTCTAGAAAAAGTATATTCATTTTAACTGGTTAGCTCTGTTTCCAACCCCCCCGAGAATGTCCCCAGGACCTTCATAACATCATCTTGTTCTGAAATAGCACTTCTCACATCCACCAAACCAAAAATTCTCACAGTATGCAACCAGGGGCAAATCTGCACACCACTGTTTGCAACCACCGTCCCTCTCATGTACTGCTCTTACACACTTCTAAAAACTCATCATAAGGGTTTCTTATTTAAACAAAGCACATCTTTCAACCCATCACTGAATCAAAACTTGAGATTCAATCTGACAGACAAATGGACTTGGTAGCCAAAATCTACTAAAAGGGAATTAAAAACCCAGTTGAGGACTTTGGCCCCATTACAAATACCTTATGTGCTAAGAAGTGTGAAGAAGTAATGATAACACATTCAGAGAACTACTTATTTCTGATATATTAATCCTAGAAGTAATAATATCTCTTTTTGAGATTAGCTATTCTGTTTAAGTTGTTTACCCTTGGAGTTTTAATCAGCTCTTGTTAGATATTTGAGTGGGAATTTTGTCAAATTTTAATTGGTGACATACCGAGCCCACGACCAAGAAGTTTGTAACTTCTTAATTTCAGCAGTGCATCCTTTCAACGGGCTAATTGGGGAACACACTGAAGGGAATGACCGCAGGTCCCACGGTACAACATTAAACAAAAGGCTATAGCTTTTTCCAACATATGCACAGTTAAAGGCCACAAACAAATGACCCCTACTTCATTCTTGAGCTAACTAAAGTTTTAAATAGCACTTCTTTGAAACTCATGTATCTGGGACAGAAGCACAAGTGACAGTGGGCCCCCTTACCTGGTCGTGGCACAGGCTGTGCTGCCGGAGTTTGTGTTTTTCGAGCAGATGCACCTTCCTTTGAAAAGACAGAAGAGGCGACATTATCAGCAGACCTTCCTGTCAGGTACACGAGTTTCTCAAATGAACACAGAGCTACAGAAGGTATCATGATAATGAGAGCAGTATGTTTCCACTAAAGAGATGGAAGAAATAGAGAAAATATTCCAAACTCTTTATAGATCCTGTTTTAGATTTGAGGAGGACAGACAACCTCAAACTTTTATTACAGTCTTACGTTTTAACCAACCATAAACTTGTTTTAATATACCTTCAAAGAAACCTTCCCTACTTACAGCATTGTTGCATTTCACCTATCACTTTCACCACGGGTTAGTCACGTAAATATAAGCAATTGGCTGTAGAAATTTCCAAAGGAGATCTGCTTATGCTCTGGATGGAAAACCAGGACTAAGAAATTGCAATGCCTTGAGGAGTTTCAGGGCTCAGAAATAGCACTCTCATGATAATTAGTTCTGCTCATGCCTTATCCAATTACCTTAATGTAACACAGAAAAGACCTGCACTACTGTTTATTCTTGTTAACTCCCCAGAGTCAACACAGCACCAAAGAAAACAGTGAGGTCACACGTCTGCTTCCAAAGCAACACTGAATTCCTGCAAGAACAAATTCTGCTCTCAGTTACT
Source organism: Corvus moneduloides (assembly GCF_009650955.1). Classification (NCBI taxonomy): domain Eukaryota; kingdom Metazoa; phylum Chordata; class Aves; order Passeriformes; family Corvidae; genus Corvus; species Corvus moneduloides. The sequence continues at coordinate 8,150,455 of NC_045484.1, read as the reverse complement.
GCCGTGAAACCTCACTGAACATAACACATAGCACCAACATGCTAAGAAGCTGCAGTATATTCCAGCCACTTCTATCTGCAGAGCTGACAGGAGAAGAACTTTTTACATGAAACCATGGATTTTATCTGAAAATTACTTAAACGCTATGTGAAGTATCCTACAAGCATGAGACACTCAGCAAGGTCAGAGATCCCACTCGGAGAAAAACCTGTTGGAAAGGACTGTGATATGGCACTATCAGACTTCTATGTCCATGCATAAATAACAGCGTGTTTTGTAATTCAAAATAAAAGAAAGCTTATGAGAGGGCTCACATTCCATGATTTAAATAACACTTAGAGGAACTGCTTTTAAGTTTCCATCATGAAAGTTAAAACTGTTTATCTCAGGATCTCTGAAGAACAAATAGAAGGTCCCACACAAGCCCATAGAAAACACAAATTTACTCAAAGCCTCTTTCCTGAGCTTTAGTGAAGCCACCCATGATTAGTTACACTAAGCTAGAGCTGACATTTGGTGCAGTGTGCACCTTTTGTAACTTTTACAGGCACCAACCTCCCATTAATCTTTAGTATAAGGATTTAACCCTGCACTGCAAGTAATGGGTCTATCCCAAATTTTACTGTACTCTTTTCTGAATACCAACATTTATGTAGGGCAGTTGAGTCAGTACCTGTTATTTTAAGACTTACTTTTATAGCAGCAGAGGAAAGGTATTTTTGCCAATGTCCTTTCACAATAATTACTCAGAAAACGATAAAAATGAAAGTAACACCACACTCTGGAGGATAGCAGCAAGAAAGGCTGACTACCTTTGAGACAAGCCTTGCAACTGAGAAACAGCATCTTTCTTCTTACTTCCACTTTCCAAGAAAGCAAAAATAAAACATTTTGCACCTCTTCCTGTAGAAAGATACCATGTTCTGTGTCAAAAGAATGATTCTGTGCTGCACTAGTTACTCATTTTGAAGAAACCAAGAATTCCCCCATAACACTTCCTTAAATTCATGGTGCTTGATGAATGTAAAGAACATTATCAAGCTAAAGAAACATCAACTCCTGCAATGCTAAGTTTCAAGTTTCTAAATCCAGTTCAGACACTTAACCATTACTGTGTGCTATCCCCCACCTCTATTCCTTCTGCCACCCCTACGGAATCAGCAGTGCAGCTTTGCTGCCTCCTCTGCCATTCATCCAGTGCCTCCCATGTCTCAAACACACCCTGCAGCAAAGGGAGACAACCAGGAGCTGCTGCAGAGAAACTCTTGTAAAGAATTATAACCAAACCAGTGACTTGAGCCTAATGAAGTTACTGGCAAATTATCTGTTTGGGAGCTCTTGACACTCTCCTCTGAACTGCCTGCTCAACAGCCATTCAAGGGAGACTTGGTGCAGGAGTCTAAAACAAGAAGGGAAGGCCTTGAGAACATGGCAACTGAAAGAAACAAAATATACCACCCCCAAACCAACAATGATGTACAGAAAAAAATCACTTTAAAATATCTGATTAATAGTAGGATATAAATTCATTTAAATGAGTAAACAACGTTTCCATGCTTACAACCATTCTATCTGTAAGACCAAATTCTGCAAATCAATAAATTACGGAGGTCACAGCTTTCAGTTGTATGAATTGGTACCTTAGACTATGATAATCTCAGGAATGAACCTCCCTCAGCCCACAACTCCTGACATTGAGGTATCCCCAAAGCTCAGCTGTCACCTGCTGAAGGTGTACCATCAATCCTTTGGAGGAGATTTACACCCTTCTCTTTTTACAATTTTCAGTGATCTAACCACCAGCTCCTAGTCTGTAAAAGCTGCAGCCAATGTAGCAAAGGAAGCTGATCAATATTTCACCCCCACATTTCTCAGAAGATTTGTAAGGAGAAATGTATACTATTAAGGTGAGGAAAAGAACGGATGTACAGAGCTGAGATGGTTGATAAGACCTGCAAGTGGAGAGGAAAACCTGGTGTCAGTAAGGAAGTCCTTATCAAGATAATTTTGTTAATATTTTCCTTTGTCCCGCTAAGTTTGGATTTAAAATTAATGCTTTTCAAAAGCTTTCAGATAGAGATATAAGCTTTTCCTATGGCGACACACTGATTTAAGACAAGCTCTGTTCACAAGGCAGGTATAACCACAGAGAACTCCATGCCAGGACTTCTCCTGAAAAGTATTAATCAGACAGAGTAACCTCTGTAGCTGCCTTATCCAGCCACGCAAAGGAGGTGCTGCTGGTGATTTGTGGCCTCTCAGCTACTCAGAGGCAACTCCTTGTTTGCATGCTCTCACTCCCTGTAAAGGCAGGAGTTACTTCTTACTGAGCACACAGGAAGATATTTCAAATCTTCTCATGTAAAGTTTTTAATCTAAAAGTTACTCTTAAGTAACCAGCATGCTGCAAATTCAAACTCCCCAGTTAGGGGAGCTTTTGTTCATGCAGCTGTACCCTAAGCATCACAAGCAGCAGAAATCACTGTTTAGCTATTTAAAGAACATTCATTTCCTCAAAATTTCTGAATACTTAAACAGTTTTGCTCGAAAATGACATACCTAATTCTCATGCATAAGCTGTTTGACACTCTTAAGGAGTGTATTATGAATATTCATAAGTTGAAACTAATTTAGTAACAAAACCATGTAATTTGAAAAATACAAATCTTCTTTAAGACGACCACTTAACGTTGTATTTTAACCAAAAACATATTACTTGGTTTACTTGTGCTAATTTACCATAGAAAGTTATATATATATTTACATAGTTTACTTATGATTTACATTTAATATAGGAGATTTAACCATTCAGGCAACAACCTGATACAGGATGTAATCAGCTCCATACTTTCCTGAGCCTCACTGCCTCATTTCCTTATAGTGTTGGATCTGCTTCTCCATGGGACTCATTTTAGTGCTCCTGTTTCCCGTCATTTTAGACATTTAAAATATCTCTTCTCAACAATGTTTTTGTGTTTAGTGTATTCTTTATGCTATTTAACACTGTCCTACCTAAACACCTAAAAATACTGGGTTCACAAACCAATGCATGAGTGGGAAGCAGCTCAGTACATGTGGTTAGCACGTCTGGTTAGTACAGTTATGGTTGCATTTAACTTACTCAAGAGTGGGTGTTGGGGGTTTCTTTGTTTCCTTCCTCTTAGACACCTTTTAAAAACCTTTTGGAGTGTTCTCTCACCTTTCTAAAAATAACATTTTTTAAAAACAGCAATTATTTGTACTAATCAACAAAAATTACCCATTACCAATATTCACCTGATGGATTCATCAGGACCCAACTATTATTTTCCTGTATTTTAGAAAACCGTCTGTATTTTAGATAGATAGTACTTTTCTTAGGTCTAAATGAGCATTAACATCCACAGTTAGGTTACTTTCACTTCCCAGCTGGAATGACAACTTGCCTGAACAATAAGTCCTGGTACACTTTAGAAAATAAACCCTAAATTATTAAAGGTATCTTATGGCAGCTTCACAGGTTCAAATGGTGGAAGGAAAAACTATTTCATTGCATATTCCCTTTCCCAACTGGATTTTTATGGAGAGATCCATAGAGTCTGTAGTATTTTGACCTTTTAAAAAACCATTAGGAGCAAAGGTCAGAGTTGACAATTTGATGCCATCTTGTGGCTTTAATTTGGTAAATTTAATTACTATCTTGTTCCTTAATAATATTTAAATTAGTCCCAGAATTTCACCCAAAAATCTGAAAATTATTGGGTAGCTTGCATGCTCCTGGCCCAGAAGCAGTAGAAGCAAAAAGTAACATTTGATTCTGCAAGAAGTGTTAGCAACTGCTCGCATGTAAAACACAGAGCAGCTTCCAGCTTCTCCAGCCATGACAGAATTCACCCAAGGCCAGCTCTGTTTGTGAAGAGGAATGTAGTAAAACTTGGACTCAAAAGAGGAAGAAAATAACTACATGTGGATGGCAAGCTTGCAAAATTATCTTTAAGAACAGACTTCAATGTATCTATTCAATTTAGGGTACAAGAGACTGTAAAAACACATTTTAATTACCAGCAACTCTATTATCACTTCCTGAGTGACTTAAAGTATTGAACCTTTGAAAATTCTAGTAAAGCGAGCCTAAAGAACTATGAAAAAATTTAAAACAACTGCATAGTTCAAAAGAATACGACTTTTCTATAAATTAAATATTGTATATATCAATGTACAACAAACAGACAAAACAAAGGGTTGACTTCAAAGCAGGTGATCTAAAAAAACTGGTCCAGATGCCCTACTTGAAGCCTGACAGATAAACGTCTATTTCATATAAATTGGATTCTGAAAACATGGAGATTTGTTCTAAAAATTTAAAGCCCCTAAAAGCCTTGGGAAAAAACCCAAGCCCCCCAAAGAGTCATGCAAAATAATCCAACCAAGCGGCTCTGCCTCTGCAGCCTTCCCAATAATTCTCTGACTTCTGCTTGCATGAAGAAAACGTTAATAATATTTTAAGTGGTGTTTCACATCATCATTTTACTTATACATCAAACCGGTATAGTTTATTTTCCTACTTCTATGCACACACAAATCTGCATGCAGCCCCCCAAGACAGACTTAAATAATAAATTGCAAGCTTTTAACTGCCTTCCTAATAACTATGCTGTAAAAAAATAGAGTTTGATAACAGGATCTAACTATTGTGCAAATACTTCTAATGTTATAGTCACTTTCACTTCCATTGCCTGCAATATTAATAAAAAGGTCATTTCTACTGTTTATATTGTTTTACCTTCCTTATTTCCTGGAAGGAAGAGTGGGAGTTTAAGCAGAATTAAAGATATTTTTACAGAACAAATTTTAACAGAAGAAAAGTTTACCAGTATTTATCAAAGGATTCCTATACCAACTGCCTAAAGAAAATAACACCACAGATTCGCTTTTTCCTACTTGGACAAGTAAAAAAACTGACGTGACAAGACAAAAAGGGCTGATAAAAAATATATAGAACATGTTTATTTCAAAATTCAAAACTCATCATAGAATCATTAAATTTGGAAAAGACCTTCAAGCTCATCGAGTCCAACCTTTAGTGTATTGTATTAGAAGATATTATACTGAAGGTCACGTCTTATCCAGCATAGAAGGCTTCCAATCCTGAAATCCAGTTTCATGCCAGAAAATTCGATGCCAATCTTACAAAGGTAAGAGAAGCCTCGTTATAGTTCTCCAAATAGTGCAGTCCATATAACAAATTTCACAAGAGTAAGGCAAGCAGAACGAGTGCAGCACTGCAGGGAGGGAGGAGAGGGGGAAAGGAGAGCCAGGGGAGGGTGGCACAAACGAAACTGCTGGTGCCACCAGGGGACTCCCCAAACTTAAACACTAATATCTGTTGTACCACAGCATGCAAATTAAACTTTCACTTACAAATCTGGTCCTTTATTAAGCCATTACAGAATTAAAACTGACGAGATTATTCAAATTCAGAAACCCTGACACTGTTAAACGTAATAAACAACAGAAGTGATGGGTGTTTTCCATAGCAGGTTGGACCTGGCAATGAGTGCCATTGAATGAAAAATATTCCCTGCCATTTCTTGTTCATTACCAGGTTAAAAGAAATTCAGTTTGAACATGGAAAAATCTGAATGACTTAACTGAACTGCTTATTGATATCTTAGGAAATATTCTGGTTCTGCAAAGAAAACAAACCAAATCACAACTGAATCTAGAAGAAAACTGTAGTGACTAGTGAGCAACTAGGGACAAAAGCATATAAATACGCTGAAATAATAACAATAATGGAAATTACTAGAGAAGTTTTTGAAAATAATTAATCAAAGCCACAACTACTGAGATGACTTAAAACCATTACCCCCAAAGTCAAGCTATCAAACCCCTCTGAACAGCCTCACAGAAGTGTGCTAGAGCTCCTCCCACCTTTATCCTTGCACAGAATATCTGTAAAATTAAGATCTTTGTCTTGAATTTGTATCAGTCACATAAATTCAAACTGTTGCTACTGAAATAGCAATTTTTGAGCTGAAGAGGGATGTTGGTGACGAAGATTAAATATGTAAAGCACTTCCATTTTCCTGGGGATAAGCTGTGTTCATCAAAAACAACAACTCTTAATCCTGAGAATTCCAGAGGGCTAGTTTGTTTGTTTTTTTGAAAAATAAAGGCTTGTCTATACCTACCTATGTTCATTTAAACAATTTGTTTCCTTGAACTGAGTGAAAAGACAAAGGCAGTTATCACTAAAACATTATTTTTGCTTAGAGTTCTTTCCCTTTGGGTTAATTATCTGAGCCGGCCTCACTCATATTACTTGGCAGCCAGGGAGGGTTTTCAGCAGCACAGTTTGAGTATTAAGGGATTGTTTCACCTTTCTCAAAAGTCAGGTGTAAAGGTTTCTACACTACTGGTTTTCTGCTTGCCCCAGTCAGCCCAGGACACATCACTTCAACAGAACTGGAATTTGCATCTAATTGTGAATTTACTGCAATTGGCTCATGTCTGAGTCTCCAGCTGACAACTTCACATATTCTTAACTATCTAGTTCCAGTGCTGCCTCTAAGGACAAAGGTCAGTCACTCACAGGAAGTGGTTCTATCAGAAATATCACAGCATATGGGGCTCAAGCAATCCATTTGCACAACAGCACAACTGACATGCAAATTCCAAACATATAGAGAAGCACCATTGGTTCAGATTTGGCTTTGGAAGTGGGATTCAAGGGAACAGTCACATTTACATTTCAGAAAACGCTGCTCAGTAGAGAGCAGCAGGAAGACCTCACTTACACCTGCATTCACTGAGCAATACATGAGCAGAGCTCTACATGACCTCAGACAGGTTCCTTTGCCACTTCTGGAAAGATTTGTGAAATGCTTTGCGTGAGAAGTATATTTTTAAAGCTCTGCAGGTGCCTAAACGGATAGAGATGGACCCTTAACTTCTGTATGAACATCTCTCAAAAAGAAAACCCCAAACTGAACCAAGACCCAAGCAACTGAGTAACTTTGTGTAATGCTGTCCAACATTTCAATGCAACAGAAATTGCTGAGGCTCTTTCCAGCCTTCCCCTGCTCATTCTGACTCCCATTGCCACAACAGGGGATGCTGGATTAGAATTCTGAAGACCTATTAAAGACCTTGGGTTATTTCACGATTGCTTGTTCAACAAATTATCCAGCACCACTTGTTCCCAGTTGTACTTTATCCTGATGTGATCTTCTCCTTTCTATTCACTGAAAAGTAGTTTTAATATTATTCTTCTGTACCTCGCCAGCTTTAGCAATCCCAGCACTATGGCTATATATTACATTATGTTACAAGAAAACACAATTATCATGGGTGGTCATGGGCAGAGAGATGAAAGCAATTTTCCAAGTAATCACCTTGGAAGACTTAAAACATCTGGAGAAAACCCTGACACTGAATTCCTTGAGGAGCCAATGTGCAAAGCTGAACAGTAGAGCAATGAACTCTCAGCTGTTTGTGTTGCCTAGAAAAAGAACTGCCGAGTTCAAAAATGTGTTTTTCAGGATCAAAAGCTTTAGCTGCAGCTATAACAAATTGTAACAAATAAGCCAAGAGATGAGGGCTTGAGTGATGACAGAGATGGCTGTGAGCAGACAAGGGACTGTAACCACTTGGATATGGAAAGGGCTATTTTGAACTGCCACAGACAAGGGAAAGGGCTAAAAAATGTTCAAATTGCAGAGTGCCTTGTACTCCAGGCTTCCTTCCTTGATGAACAACAGCTCATCAGCTATGCAAATCCAGCTCCAAAAGCAAAGATACTTTCTACTAAACACCAAAAGGTGATGATCCTGAGATATGCCATAACTGTAACAAGCTGCTGGTAACTAAACCACACAGGTGTGCAGTCAGCTGGGTAGCATCAGTCATGAAACTTGTGCTATCTCAAATTTTCTTCTCAACTCTTCTTGTATTTTTTTTACTTTGTAACTTTTAACAAGCACACCCCACGAGATTCTTGTGGGATGCCCACTGCTTCAATGGCTACAGCAAAGTTAAGTGATAGAACTGTAGGTAGAGAGGATAAAGGAAAAAAGAAGTGTCTTTATACAAATTACCTATGCCATTTGCAAACAGAGTAGTTAACCTTTAACATTGGTTAAAGCCCTCAGATCAACAAACTGTCTGCTTAGAGCAGATTAACTGTCCTGCATGCTGGTGATAGAAGTATTGACAAGATATTGAGACACAAGAGAGATCTGTACAACACGAGACAAGCAAGTTAGAAACAGAGCAGTAATTCTCTGCAAAAATTTCTGAGTTTTAGTCCAGCACAAGAGTGTTAAGATTTCTGGACTTGCACATGCTGCAGTTATCCACACCCTGTAATTCCCCCAGATGCGGAAAACTAGATGTTTTAATCTGCTTACAAGATAACCAGAATTCTGTCTCTGAACATTTATCCTGCCCCAGCTGCCTCAGTTCACAAGTCTAGTTCTAGTTGTCATATGGGGGGGGAAAAAAAGTTTAAATTAACCAAAGGAATATCACAATTCACAGATGACACAGATCCTGTCCCGCTCTTACACTACAGATTTTATTGCTTTAAATCATTAAAAAAAAAACCCAGACTGAAAGGAAGAAAATACGTTGTCTACTATGAAGACAGAAAGTGAATCAAATCGGGATGCAAGTAGGTTTTTTTTGAGGACAGGGGTGAGAGGACAATGGGTGAACAGACTTTTCTTGTTTTATAACACTGTAGCTAAGTACCCCTGACCATAGTGGCAGCAAAAAGTATCACTGCTCCTTGGCAAGAACACAATTTGGTCATTTCCCCTTTTCTCAGCTGCTGAACTTGAGCTTTGCATTTACAGCTGGTACAAGGGGAACAGCCCCTGTGAAACGTTTGCCAAGCACTGCACATACACACAGCATATGCAAGGTTAAAATGCAGGGGAACAGCAACAAAAGCTTCAAACAAAGCTTTCTGCACCAAGCCCACCTCCACCTGGGGGTGGCATTTCTCCCATCACTGCCAGCCCAGATCTCCTGTCCCCACATGCAGCCCCAGAACAGTCCTTGTTAACAGGCTGATAATGTGTTCAGCTCTGATTTTATCACAAGAAGTTGGAAAATCTGCCCCCAAACACGAAGTTACCAGTTATGTTGTGAATGAACTTTTATTTCACTGAGAATACTAAATCAGAGAAACCAGGTGTTGTGAATATAATACTTTGCATTTCCAGTGTCCAGGCTTGCTATATGGTGCCCTTTGAACAAGCCTTATTTTCGGAACTATTATGACCAGATCTGACATTTGATTGCAACGTTTCTTTCTGCCCCATGACTTCACATATTTGCATCAAGTAAAACAAAAGATGTCAACACAAAGAAAACACATCTGTTGTTGGATTGAAATGTTTATATATTCAGATATAAATATATATATCAGATACATATATTCAGATATATATATTCAGATGTCAACGATATAAACACACCCCTGGAAACATTTTCCCACATTTTAAGACAGGGCAGGGAGGCAGTGTGGGATTCAAAAGAATATACACACAAACTTCAAACCTACAAAGTTCCTAAGCAGTGTATGAATAGTACCTCAATCGTAATATTACACTGTAGGAGTTACTTACCTGCAGCTTCCCATGCTTACATATTTAACACAATAAAACATCACTGAAAAAACACCTGTGCTCTTCAGTATCCTCAAATGGCCGCTCCCACCTAGAGTCAACATCACTAACCTATTTTTCTCAGCATGATATTCTCAAGTCAGCATTTCCAAATTTTGCAGTAATAGCACTCCTCTCACACCAGTCAAAGCAGCTCTGACAAAAACTGCCTTCTAGACTACCTAGGTCTTTTCTTTGGCTGCAGGATGCAGAAGTTTCATATGCAGCATCATAACCAAATATCCCGAATAAAAATGCAAAGGGTTTGGGGCTGTTATGTGCCATTTATGACCCTGTCCTCCAGTTCTCTCTGCCTCCAGCTTTCCCCCTGTGAGATCCATTCCAAAACATACTTTTCATTGCAAAACTCTCATTCCAGAAGTCTGTTTTAATTAAAATATTCTTTTATTTACAATTAGGAAGGAGCATTCAAATTAGACCAAAACATTTATTATTCCCCCTTCTTCAAGAAATTTTCTCTGAGTGCAACTGGGTAACTACAAAAGGCCTGAAGTTTCCCTCCCTGCATAGAGATATAAGCAGATGAAAGCATTTAAGTATTTTGCAGTTATCACTACTATGGAGCACAAAATCATACTACTGTACATGTCAGCAGAAAGAGCCAGGCAGCCACCTGAACCCAAAATTCTGTTTTTCCTAAATTAAGCCTTTATACTTATCCTGTAGATTCCAGAATGAAAGAAAACAAAATCCAACCTAATAGTCCCCCAAACACAACAAATTTAAAACTTCTGGTTTGTACCCAGAGAACAAACAGACAACATGCATTAAAGTTTCAGTTGTCTCCATTTCAGCATGGTCTAAAAGCCTGGCTCTTTGCCAAAAGTAATACAGCCTTTGGACAGGGCTGATTTCCTTCCAAAAAAAAAAATCACATGGGGGCAACAGAATCCCAATATTAATCATCACCTAACAGAGTCACCTGGGACACAAAAGCATTCCAGTCACACACCAGATTCATAGACTGAGGACAGACAATAGAGGAATATATAACGTATTAGTATCACAGCAACAAAGCTTTCTACTTGTGTGCTTCTTGAGAAACAGCAATATTTAAGGAAGTGCCTTCAAGGTTTTTAGTGCTCGCATGGCTTCGATAGAATCTGTGCATTACTGCTACAATACCATCCACCAAAGAGACTGTGCAAACTGCTCTTGGTATGGGTATCCTGAAGAAACTTACATTCATACCACCCTGCTGGAGCATATAAAAGCTGATGATGTTACATGCCCATATCAAAACCTAACTCCAGTGGTAATAAATCATGCATTAAGTTAAAATACAGGAAGGCTTCTGGCTGTATCACACAAGACGAATTTTTCCATTTGGCCTTCTGCCTCTACTTTCAGCTTCCTTTGGCATTATATCTAAATGCCCCATTATTCTTCTCTCTTTAGTAGAGAAGATTAAATTAAGCTCTTCTCAAAGCACTAAGATGACAGCATGCAACTTTTATTTTTCCATTTTCCACACAATCCATACACTAGACAGACTATCTCCAAGCTTCTAGCGTTGCATTAGGATTCCTGGTTTATCACACAGCTGTTCTCATCTGTATTTTTGGTACTGCGGAAATGCATCCTCTTAAAGAAAGGTCAATTGACAAGGTCTCACATAGTCTGGGGCCATCCTATTCAAAGATGAGGACAGGATAAGGGCTCTACAAAACCAACAAATTTTAGGATCTTCCTGCTATGCTGTGACTTTTATACAGGCTTCATCCAAGGCTACAAAAAATACCCCTTGACTAAATTAGCAGACTCAAAAGTGCATCGAAAAAGAGGTTCTGAAAGTTATCAAAAGGCTGTCCCCTCCCACTCTTTACACACACACACAAAAATTTACCTTTAAGAACCTCCCACTGTGAATAACCACTGGAGATGATAGATTCTGCCAGTCAGCACATTCACAGGTGAAGTTCACTACAACTATTATTTCTGCTCCTCATGTGTTAGCAACTATCAGTCATCCATAATGATCCTGGGGCTTTCACAGTTTATCTGAAGGAAATGTGCCATAAGCAGCAAGACCTCCTCAGCTCTCCTTCAGCCCTCACATCTGTCCTGGTACTTCAAATAGCTGTTTCACCTTTGAAAAGTCTAATGTCAGTGATAAAAAATAAATAAGATCTTTTTTTTTCTACAGCTATGTGTTGCAAAGTAAAATCCCCTCACTGAAAAACTCAACATTTAAGTGGCAGGAAATAAAAATGAGTAAACCACTAAGAGCAGACAATGTTTTGGAATAGAGTTAGGCTTTCAATGCCAAGATTTCAAGGAGAGAAAAAAATCCCAACACAGAGTGTAACAAGATTCCTCTGTTATGATACCCTGGAACTTTCTGTACGTGCTTAGGATGGCTTTACCAGTCACAAACAGATTCAATTTCATAGATACTCATCCAATAACTTCCTTGTCTTAGTCGGGTCGTGCTCTACTTTTACAAGAAAAACACCAAAACAAAATAGCAGCATCACCTTTTGAGCAAGGGCAGCAGATTAATTTTACGTGTAGCTCAACGGGCTGATAATAAATACACAGACCAGAGACCTCACACTTTTCTATCTATTCCTGTGCTTCCAAAAAGACATTTTAAAAATGTAAGAAAAAACAACTATTCAAGAGTTAATGCCAGACTACGTATTTCTTCCTTATTTTGCAGCTTCTGTATTGGCATATTCCTGGGGGAATGAATATGTGCCTATTCCGAAGAAGAGCAGAAATCCTTACCTCCTCCAACAGACACTTCTGTCACTGACTAGTGCCTAGTTTGAACAGACACATCTGAAGGCACTACCACTATGAAAGCTGTTCTAAAAAAACCCCAGCTCATTATTGCCCTCAGATCTCAATCAGCTGGGATCAGATCTTTCCAGGTAGCACATTTTCCATTCGGGATGATGGAGGTGCCTCAGATTTCTCAATTTCCTTAGCTCAGGGCAGCTTCTCAGCTCGCCTCCTGCCCAGGCCAGCGGGCCTTCAGCCACAGCACTGCACCCAGCATGGAGCTGCTATTTATAACTCCTGCAGGCATCTCAGGGATGCCTCAGCATTGTTCCAAGAACCAGCAGGCAATTCTGCACAGAGTCATCAGAGCACACGAGCTCCAGCCACGCGGGACCCGAGGGCTGCACCGGCCCATTCTGAGCCGGCTGGTGCATCTATTCCCACACAGCCGACGTTCCACAAGGCTCAGGGGATTGTATGCATTGTCCTGTGCACACACACATCCAATTTTACTCTGGCACAATCCCACCCGACCTGCCAGGGAGAGGAGAACAGAGATTCCAGAGACCTGCTCTAACCTCTCCTGCTGCACCCAGCGTTTCCCACTTTACGACAGACCTCCTTGCTCGCTCCCTTCCCCCCCACCCCCCACCGTGCACCTCAGGGAAGTGACATTTAATACACGGAATAAAAAACCTCTTCCTCTCCTGTCATTAGGCAAACAGCATAAGAGTATAGATACTGGCACATCGTGAGAAAAAATAGAAAAAGACGAAAGAAAAACAAAGAGAATGGCAAATGTAAATTTTTCACAGTAGGGAAACCTTTTCCTTATGAGGTGACCTAGATTCTCAGACAAAGGGATTCCCTTTCTGTACTGAACCCAGGCCTGATTAAATGAAGAAGGAATTTTTATTCTATTTATTACTTTGCTTGTTTACCTAGAAATGCAATAGAAGGGCTTTTTATATTTGGCAAAATAAGGAACACCAAGGCAAAGACTAACATGGAGATCCAAAGGTGTGAAGGAAAGAAACAAAAACAGAAAGAAAGTGGGTCAGATTTAGTCTCACCAACAGCTCAATCTTTTCAACTGCAATGTAAACCCTAATACTTGCACATGGATAAAACACAAGCATGCATTAACCAAAACTTACAGAAAAAGCATTTGTAGAAGTTTGAATGTTTCATTACAGAAATCCTCAAGAGGAAAAGACTTCAAAGAACCCACAACATGCAACCCATCATCCAAGGTCATCCAAGATTTTGTGGGGTTTTAAGAGGATGACAGGTTTTTGTACGTTTTTAAAAAGTGGGGTGGTTTTTTTGAGATGACAGATGCTCCCTATAAATTTACTTTAGTGAGACAGATCAGCGATAGAACTCTTTGCAGATGCTGATTATGAACGGCAAGATTATATACTTAACAGAAAAATATCATCTTGAATTTTAGGCCAAATTTTACGGACTCAGCATTATTACATTAAATATAACCAATATTTCTTCTGTTACAGACACACCTCCCTACAGAATGCATTAATGATTCTTAATATTATGTCTTGAGGTGGACAAGATGCAAGAGAGCTGTCTCTGATTTCTTCTTCTGCTAGAAGCCACTAAATTACAGAAAATAAACCACCTGGAATTCCAGTTTGAAATATAGCTTAAGATAGCAGAAAACAATAAAAATTCTCTAGTTCTCAATCAATATTATCTCTCATTTTACATAATACAAACCAGACTATGAGGATTTCCTCTAAATCATGTATTTGAGGACTAGGAGTCCTGGTTACTGACTCTACATGAGTAATTTATGTGAGAAAAATCCTCAGGCTCATGAAATTAATCTAGAGTCTTACGCAGATTACAGAAGGAATTATGAACACAGTTATTCAGTCAAAATCCATTACTTCCACAGCAGAGCTTCCTTTTCCTTGAAAGCCACTCAAGGAATGGTATCATTTAAGTTTAATGGGAATTTTACAAGTGGAAAGTCTGCAGCTTAATCTGCACTGACTGGGAACAGCAAGTTGAGGGAAACACAGAGGTGGAACAACATTGGGTAAAATCAGGGACGTGTCCCCAGCTGGCCAGGCTGAGGCAGTTCAGTCAGACTGGGTGGTGTGCACAGTGTTTGGAGGAATCTCAGCTCCTCCAACATGTCAAAAAAAGGGCAGTAGGGAATTGCCTTTAAAAGGGGATTTATTCTCCATTTTATGATCCAGGTTTTCTGTTGGCTATGAACAAATATTGCTGAAATTTATTACAGGAATAGGACCTCTTGAGTCACTGGGGGAACGATTTTTTTCCACAGATTTTGTTGGTTTTCCTAGCTTAAGCATCTGTGCTTGAAGAAAAGGATTCAGGCATTTAAGGCACTTGCTAAATCTTTGTTATTTCTGCTGTAAACCCTTCATGTCCCCCAGAATCAGCTGTAAATGAGGATACCTACAGGATGGAGCTGTAGGAATTAACGAACTAAAGCTGCTGAGGAAACGTGACAGATGGAAAGCATCAGTACAGGTCTCAACCCCAAGTCACAGGAAATTCTGACAGCTCTGAAAGTCCAGTTCTTCAATTTCACATTATTTAACATTCACTAAACAAGAGCATCACCTATTTCAGTACTAAGAATTTCTGAGGCTGACAAAATGTCTCCATATTCCTGTACAAACCATATACATGGAGAAAAGAACTTAGGGAGCCGATGAACAGCTGGAGTTGCTAATCTCTTAATTGGTCTCACACAAAAGAAAAAAAAAAAAAAAAAATCTATGTAGCTACTCCAGCATGGAGGAGTGCTGGGCAGGATGTCTGCATCCTTTGGTGAACCTCATGGGCATCGAATGCCAAGTGTGAAAAAGAAAAAAAAAGGTGAAATGAGAAAAAAACCCATGAAATTTCTTACCTGGGACTGCCAGGTAAGATTGACCTGGACACACCATTTGACAGCACAGCCCCCAACAACCAAATTCCACAGCTTCACCTCAGCTCAACAAAGCTCTCAGAGCACAGAGTTACCAATGTTATCATTCTCAACATCTACAGTAAACCCATTCCATAAATCTTAAGGATTCATCAGGATAGGCCTCTTTAAGTTATTGGGAGAGAAGTGTGGGATGCCTCAAGAGCCTGAGGATAGCCTGAGGGAAAAGGGGCAGAAAAAGAAGGTATCAGGCACAGAAAAGGCCTGCACAGGTGGCAGCAGCTGGAACAAGACATTTTCCTTCCCTGGCATAAGAGCTGGTGCCTGTTATCTCCAACAGGATGCCATCTTTCTGCTTTGAGATTGGATATTTAGTACCACTTCTTCCCCGAGAGTCTCACTTTCTGTAAGAATTGGAGTTCTTATTTCTAATTCTCATGCTCGGGATGTGAGGGTGGGTATTAGGGGTACCTTGATCACAAAGTGCAGAGGCAGGTGGATGAAACAAGAATGAGGTAAGGGGGAAAACACCAGCCCATTTCCCACTGTCGTCCTTTAAACTCCCTGTGAATGTTTGGTACTTCAGCTGCTTGGCCTCCTCTCCCCTGCTGTGCTGAATCAAAGCTTCATAAAGTCCCTGCTCTTCTCAGAATGCAAAAGCAACACTTGTGACAGGCAGAAAATATTACTGCTGGCACTGGCTTGCCAGTTCATCAGGGGAGAACCACACAACCAAGAATCCTGCACAATACAAATGAAATTATGTTGTCCATCCCCTGGAAGAATAAAATCTGCATTTAGCACTTGAGATCAGCAATAATTGCATGCAAAGCCTGAGGGAAGACATGAAATCGGAAGAAAGAGAAGATACGATAAAACAAACAACACAGTATTGAAGAAAGAAACATGTCTGGACAGTATACATTTTCGTAACACACAAAACCAGAACTGAACCAAAGCAGACCAAAACCAGTTTGTATTTTGGCCTTTTGAGTGAATTTTGAAACACTCCAAACCTGTGTTCCTCTAAGGAAGCTGTGACAGGAGTGTGCACTGAATTTTAGCTGGATACCTAGAAGATCAGTTTACTTAATAAAAAAATACAAGCTTTAAAATTATAGAACATCATCTTGAAATGTTTCCCCAGAAGCACCTTCCTGACTTGAAAACATCACTCAGACTTCTCCCTTTCTCACAGCTTTGTGATGTTGGGGATACGCTCATATTCCTTACGGAATGATACATAACAATAATCAACTACATAAAACCCCGTGCATGTTTCACAACATCTGGGAACTTTTTCTAGTTATATAGATTGATCTGTATTACTGAATTCAAGTTCTAAAGTTATGACACTCAATAATTAATGAAATCACCAAGTTTATGGCTTGGGTGTTATTAGAACAGAGAACAAAATCTTGACCATTTATAAAACAATGCACCAAGTGTAAAAGCTGGGTTTCACTACCAGCTAAGCAATGGTGAAAATCTACTAAGCAAAATAAGGCAGGCAATACTGACACTTGTGGTCATTTCTAGATTGCTATTTTTCATTCACTTACAAACATATCTGGGATAGCTAAGAAACATGTTAGGATCTCAAAGTAGCCAAGCAAATTCCAAGTATTTGCCAACCCTGTCTCCACTCTAGCTGAACTTACTGAAGAAGTATTATTTTTGAAGGAAAGAGGAGAATGGCCACTGGCCATACACATAATAATTCTTAACATGGAAAATTAAAACTAAGCATTTATGACACTCTGTATTAACACATTTCCAGAAGGTAAAAATAGAGCTTAAAAGCAAGAATAACCAACCTTGAAAATGTTGCCATTAATCATTCTGAACTGTCACTTGAAAGGCTCTCAACACATTACAGTTGATGTAATACTGCATTTTACTATGATAAAGTGGAATGAAGATTGCAAAGTATTCATGGAGTTTCCAGAAAGCACGGTCCATATGGGAATAGTGATATACCAGCTATGACTTAAGTATTTAAACTCTCATGGGGCTTGTGCCACCAGGGAGAAGTTACCAAGCAGTATATGCCTGACTGCTGCAATTACTCCAAATTAGTTTGAGGAATTTCTGCTAATATTGTCAAGGCAGAACTTTACTGAATGGCTCAACCTAAGAGTTTATTACAAAACCAGTTAGACAAGACTCTGCTGACACCCTCTAAAAATGCCACACAGAGAGTTTCTTAAGTTTTTTGAAGAAAATATTCCAAACCTCCCCAAGTTCGTTTTGCATTGGTAGATTTTGCTCAGTTGCCAGTTGTCATGTGCACAGGGTGTTGTGAGCAGCCCTCTCCTCTCCTCCCTGTCTCTTTGCAGGACTCGCTGAGCACTCCTGTTCCTGGTCACGGTAACTCCGCCTGTTCCTCACAGGCTGTACATTTTCACTTACTCCTTAAAGCCTTAATAGGTGGCAGCCTCTCAAACACTAACACTGCAGCTTCTAATTTCGGATGTAACCATAGTAACATTACAGAACACATTAGTCCCTGCATCGAGAACAAGCAGTCAGTCCACTGACCCTTTGCACTGAGATTGGGCTGAAGTAAAGCTCATTCCAACCTCCAACCCAGCAAGATTACCAAAATCTGCACCTCCTATTTCTTTCCAGTCCAAAGCAAGACCTGCCCCCCTGAAACTCCCACAAACACACAGTATCATAGGAGAGCAGCAAAGAACAAAGTGCTATACAAGAAAAGGAAATTCTTCCTGAAACTTTGTCTCTAAAGCTACATCAGTCACTCCCAGATGGAAAGCAGTATAAAAATCAAAGTTTTTTCTTACTTTTCTTTAAGATGAGCAAAGAATGATCATACTTATTTGAAAAAAAAAAAAAAAGAGAGAATGAACAAAAGATATTGGTCATTAATATTTAAGAATTCAATACTCAATTTGTTCACAAGGCAGGATGACACTTTTTACACATATCAACAGACAAGAGCTCTGCCTGAACTTTACAGGCTACACACAAGGGATATGACCATTTAATTAAAAGCTGAAGCTGATGTCTGTTCCCTTCCAAATTTACTTTAAAAAGGATTCTATTTAGAAAAACAGCCCTTGGGATTTTTGTACCTTTAATATTTACTAATGAGCATTTATAGAAAAATAAAGACAGCTCTGCCCCTTCCAATATAGTACATAAACACCCTACCTATAGCTCCCAAGCTTTAGCAGCTACACCAGGTACAGTGAAGCAGCAGCAAATAAATTAAGTTGAAACAGTGGAGATTTTAATAACCATTCTGTTGAGATTTGAACTCGTTTCCCAAATACAAGGTTACATGTCTTGTCTGAAAACTCAAAATTCAGAGGCAGATTTACATGTTTATGTTTGAGAAAAGCATTATTTCCTTCTGCCTAAGTCCCCATGGGTGCACCTACCACACGAATAACCCACTTGGTTTCCTACTCACACCCCAGAGTGCAGCAAACTGGGAGCACTCCTGGCCACACTCTCGCATATTTTGTGTGCATCAGCAACAGACTACCCAAAATTCTGAGTATTATACCGGGCAGCCATAAGAAAGCTTTGTGTGTTTAAGTGGGAAATTGAGTAGTCTGGGCACATATTGAACCTCTCAGTGCACTGATTCTCAATTATTCATAGAAGTCCCAGATCAGTAAGCGGTGCTGGACACAGGCCCTCTTCTCATGCTCCACCTCCACACTGACCCCTCCCCTCCATTTTTTAAACACTGATTTCTTTAGACTGGAGGAGATACAAACTCTTTACTGATATGCACTTTATATTTATAATTACTATTTAGGAAATATGCTCATGACCCTAAAATGTCCTCAGATAGGATCAAAGGATTTGTGGAAATCATTATTAGGTTAGGAATTGCATGCATTACAAATAAGACTAAATTAATAGAGAAAGTTAGTGTACATAGATGATTTAGTTAGGAGGATCTAAATCTGATTACGTTTCTAGTAAATTAGCATCATACGCATCTAAAATAATAAAACACACTGACTGCCTGGGGAAGCCTTATTTCCCAGTAAGGGACATGCCTACCCCCAATCCTACAGATCAGACACACCAGATAAATTACAGTTTCTTTACCCTTTGGCTGGAAAGAAAGCCTGAAGAGCTAGTCATTACCTTCTCAAAACAGAGTGGGCAAACACAGTGACTAATAAATACCTGGGTAAGTAAGCTGCTAGCTCTCTATTTTCCCAGCTATCTATTGTAGTATTTTATTTATGTAGTAAATAGAATAAGATGCTTCAGCATAGAAGGGTCAGTCATTGAAAGGAGAGAAAGGAAAGGAACAGAAGTTTCCTTAGGACCAAAAAGACAAATTCTGTGATATAGGTATGTCTGTAACAGACAAAGGACATTTTAGGTTCATCAATAATTGAAATGAAGTGCCCCTGACTCTGCAACCCCAGACTTCAGGCTGTACCATAGCAGAAAGCCATTAACAGCAGAGAGGCAGCTTAACAGCATGTGCTTATACATCAGTGGTGTTCAGCCTAATTGAATAACCTCAGATAACAAAAAGCAGCTTTTAAACAGTAAGCATGTGTAAAGGAAATATGAGCAAAGAAAGACATTTTTATCTTTTCTTTGGCATGAAGGCACAAACCATTTGTACTCCAAGAGAGCCAAATGGGTTAAATCAAGCTTCGGCATTTAAATGCTTATAATTCCCTTGCACAGCAGAACAGCTTTTGGAGTATGGGAATAGAACGTCTAGCATTAAAAATCTCCTAGAAAAGCCTAAGTTACAGTGTCAAGGAAAAGTGAAAACAATCTGTAAAAACCCTCAATTTTTCACTTAATGATCATACAATTTTTATACTATCACCTACCACTGTGCATGAACTGAGTATGTATCATTTATCAAATAAGAGCAAGAGCCTGTACAGCCTCCTGTCTGCCTTTGGATTTAGTCAAAATGAATGCTAACAATCACGTGGGATTCAGCCAAGCAGTGACGTTAAATTCTGCTCTGTCAGAAGACAGCATCTGTCAAAGCCCACATTTAAACTGCTGCCTGCCTGTGCAGCAGCTGAAGAACTACGGGATGGATTTTATACACCACAATTCCGGGTTAAAACAGCTCCAAACCATTTCTACTACTGCCTAGCAACAATGAAGGAAGGAACAGAGGGAGATCCTATTATTGAAGACAACTGAGGCACTACGCGCTAGCACTCCCTGCTAACATTTCCACCAGAAATATGGATCCTGAGGAGAGCAGAACACAGCCCTGCATTGTCCGAGCCGGGAGACACCAGATGTGAGAGCCCCAATGCAGCGGCTGTGAGCACCAGCCAGCCCCGCGCCAGCAGCAGCCACAACTCCTGTGCCTTTGTCTGCAGCATGAACAAAAAGCCCCGAGACAAGGACGCCACTTCCACGCAAGGAAGGTAACACGGCAACGGGCAGGCAGATGGACAGAGTGGATCCCGAGCAGAGCGGTCGCACGAAGCAGGGCTGGTGGGGGATGTGCGCATGGTCGAGAGCATCTTTTTTGCTGAAGTGATGGCGTGCCCAAACTATTTTCTGTGGGTATAATCCTGCACCATAAATGGCCTGACCAAGGAAGGTATGTCAAACCCTTGTGTGTGATATTCATTCGCTTGTCTGTTACCTTTTCAGCCATTACAGATAATGATCGTTCCTAATTTGCGGCGCCCTGAGATAACACTGTCTCTGAGCAGGGAGAAAGAATTCTAGCAGGTTTTGCTCTCCCCCAGCACAATGTCACTCCCTTACACTGAATAAATGCACTGCTCACAGTCTGCCAAGGCTGGTGTGGCTGGAGAGGAAGGATTAAAGGGATAATGGAGCTCCTGCAATGATTGCTTTTAACTGAGAAATTAAAAACTCAAAGCCCTCCAATACAGAAAAAACAGTCAGAAATCCTCTCAAACTAGGTCAGAATTAATCCTTATCTGAAGTAATCTTAAAGCATGGTAATATGGCCATAATGTGACATACCGAGAGCACTGAACCAATAAAACAGACCACGCAGTCAAAAGACATTACCCTAAAAGTCCCCTCAGCCCTTTTTACACCTGCTTTTCTGCCCGCCAAACACAAGCAAAATGTCACCAGGGCACTACCGGCCAAGCATAAACTGGGAGCAGGCAAAAGACTGGGCATGATTTAAACCATCAGCAGTGCAATCAGGCACCACGATTTACAAGTAACATCAGGCTCCTTGACATCCCAGAAGAAAACCTTCAAACACTACACACTCAAAATGGTAAGCACGTAACTTATCTCCTGCCATCTCTGCAATTTCTGTTTAACATGAAAACACTGACTGTTTAACTTGGATTGTAAAATAACATTCCATCTAATTGCCATTCATTCCTATTTATTGTTGAAATTTAAATACTTCGTCACTAATGGCAAACAAAAAGATGAATGATTGCAATACAAATTTAAGACCTAAATCTATAGCAAGTCAATACACTACAGAAAGAAAGTGCTTATCTGCAGAATCTACCAATTAGCTATAATAAATCATTAAATGTCAATATAAATGTGCTTTCTTTGCCCAAGGCAATGCCAACATGAAATAAAACAACTGCAGCTGGAAAGAGTTCACAAACCAAGGGACACAGCATACAAGAGACACCGGATTCAAATCAGTTTTGAGACATTTAGAATATAAAGTCACTTTACAGAACTTTTAAAACAACAACAACAAAATGTACCTTCAGGCAACACTCCAGGAGAAGCACACCTGGCTAATGTAAGACACTAGTATCAGACATTTAAAAACCTGCACATCAAACCTTATCCCAAATACTGTTTTGTGCAAAGATTAATGGAGTTTGTAAGGGAAGTCAGGCACATTAAATGAAGCCCAATATGCAACTGGCTGTTCATCAGAATACAGACTCAGGCTGCCTTTTGAACTCTTCCCTCTAATTTAAGAGTTTGCCCACACAGCTAATCAAAATATGAAAATCCAAGACGTGTGAATAGGAAGTCGAATGCTTCAATTTGCAAAGCTGTAATTATAGAGCAGAACTACAAGTACCAGGAACCAAAACACCAGCAGAGCACAGACCACAAATAAAAATTCAAGAGGCATTCACAGTTTATGTATTTGGCATTTGATAATGCATCAGTGACTGCACTATCAAGTGCCAAAAATGAAGGAGCATTATCAGAAATAATGTCTCCAAAATGCAGTTACATGCAACAACACACTCTCAGAGGACAAGGTGAGTGTTCTAGAGACCCTCTACTGTACTTAGGTTCTCTTATCTACTGTCAGTAGTTGGTGCCTGTTCATAAAATTCTGTGAAATGGAATTTTAAGTATTTGGACAAAAAAAGTAATGCTCTAACCCTATTTAAGTGAGACAAAATAATACTTTTATTATACTATTCGATGGTGGGCTTAATATCTATTGACAGTTTTTTACATCCTGTTTAAACAAAGCACCCTAGCATGTACTGTTTTTTTTTTAAGGTGCAATTGTTGTTGCTGTATTTTCAGTGCTAAATACCCCACTGTGTATTTTGAAATGTTTTACACACAAACTGCAAAGAAAATGAGCCCAAGTTATTCGGGGTTTTTCAGTCAATAGCTTTATGAAGCTGAAAAATAGGTGTGGGTGCTTCCCCTATTCATAAAATGCCTTTCTAAAGGGCAAACAGAGACAGATTTTCTAAGACACTCCTACGCTGAAAAATCAAGGAAATATGACTCTCTTAAAATGTCTTCTCATTCTAGTTCTGCCCCTCCCTGTAAAACTTATTTCGTGTGCACTATGTGAGCATACAGCCTAATAAAAAAAGGCTTCGGCCATTGTAGCTGCCTTTGCTGGGACACTTCCTCAGTGCATCAGGGAAACACAGCACCTGCAAACAGCTTTCAGTTTTCAGAAATATTTATGTAACTTAAGATTCTCATTTTTGCCTATTGCCTTATCGAAGTAGCTGCTCAACAAAACACTACCTCACTTAAAAATTACACAGAGATTAGTAGTGCAGGGCACTTTTGCTGAAGTATTTCCATCTAATGACTGTAGTTTTATAAGTGGAACCATTCAGTGTGACAATATTGTTCTGAGTTCTAGCTGCTACTCCACATTCATGAAATTCTGGCTTTGATTTTCTTCCTAAATTGTGGACGCATGCAATGGAACGATAATTAATCAAACATTTCCACTGCTGCCCTCCAATTTGCCATCAAACAATTAACTTCCCCGACATCTGGGCTATCCTTTGAAGTGACGTTTATGTTTGCTTATGCACAGATATTCCCGAATAGCTGCGTGTTCACTTACAGCTCACTGCACACTGCAAACAAACTAAGAATTACGAGTTTTGAGGGAGGCTTCGGTTTTTCCAGCAGGCAAAAGCAGGTGCGAGTGGCCAGATAAACACGAGCCTTGCACATTTGGGGCGTATCTTCTTTTACATGTGGACAATACTCGAGTTAAAGCAGCGCTTTAAGTGGAGTGTGAGTTAATTGTGTGTGGAGTGTCAGGTTAATTCCTGAACTACAGTTCAGACACACGCGTTTATGATTTTTAGAGAGGCAGCTGAGCGTCCGGGAAGTGGCATCAGCCCCGAACAGTTAAATAACAAAATCAGAGATACTTTCAGCAAGCTTTAAAACCAAACGCATGAAAGCACCTGAAGTGCAATGGGCCGCACAAGAGGCGCCGTTCGGGTGTTCCCGGGCCGCGCTCGGGTGTTCCCGGGCCGCGCTCGGGTGTTCCCGGGCCCCGCTCGCGTGTTCCCGAAGGACCGCGGCGCGCGCGCCCTTCTCGCGTCACAATCGCCGCGCAGCGTCGCCCCCTGGCGGGGGTCGCTGAGGCGGCGGCCCGGGCGCGAGGCATCTCCCGCTCGCTCCGGCGGGTGTTGCAAAGGTAAGTAAGTAAAATAAACAGCAGTTATACCCCTCTCCCCACCCTTCCGAAATGCAAATATTCCCTTTCGTGAATAGGGCAGCCTGGATGTTGTATCAGACACATACAACTTAATATTCTATTATTCGATTGACATCTCAAAGTACTTCCTTACAACGTTAAACCCTGTAATTTCCCATGAAACGTATCACTTAGTTTTTAAATGCACAAATTAATGCAAATATTTGTTTAAGAAGATAGCAAAGCAATTAATAAATTACATATTTCTATTGGAAACAGCATTTTCTATGGACTCTTGTTCATCTGTCATCCTTTTTCCTATACAAAACCCTAGGGCCCAGGAATAAATTAGAGCAAATTGAAAATTGCAAACGAATTGCTACTGTGCAGTGAAAGGTTCATTTACGAGATGATGTGATCAGCTTTTAATATGCAGCATCATGAAGCTGCCATATTGACTCTGCTCCTGAATATGAACAAAAATTTAAGAAAAAATGAAGCACAGACTACTTTGGCACTTTTTCCTACAGCTACAGCTGCTGGTCGGAATACTTGAAATTTCTGACTGCTGTAAGAAGGACAGTAGTTACACACACTTTTATAGAAGAAAAAAAACCCCAAACCAGAATCATGATCATCAGATAGCTGGCCAGAAACTTAGTCCTGAGCAATTTTATTCCCAGGTATCATGATCACTACCCAAGATCTCTGCATACTAAAAATCAAGAGCTTAATTTTAATCCAGCTGCTTCTGAGCCTGGCACCACAGCCCAGTGTTCCACTCAATGTTTTCCTCCAATGCAGAGAACAAGGTGAAAGGTGCCTGAAAGGTGACTGGGAACGTTATCCTGCACTAGCATCTAAGGGCTGTGCAGTGAGCTTACTGGACCCTGAAAATTAATTTTGACAGGTGCATCTTCTCATTGACTTTCCCTGCACAGTGGGGGCCGGTGGAGACGCACCAGGCAGTGTCCTGTGACTAACACAGCTCTGCCATCACCAACCCTGTGCCGTCTGTCCCCCCACCAGGCATGGCCATTTGCAAAAAGGGCTTTAAACTGTGAGCCATCCTAGCCTCTGCATGTCAAATCAATTTTAATTAATGCCAATAAACCTTCCATCTGCCAGCAAGGCTTTTTCATTCAGTCATTCTCAAACCCTCTACAAGGATTTCAGAGCCATGGATATGAAGCTATTTACGTCTGCTTCACACTTTTTCCTGCTGATCCATTTTTTTTTTCTCCTTTTTCTTTGGTACCCAGGATGTTTGTCAAAACTTTTACCATGAAGAAAAGCATTTTTAAAATCTAACAAATCAAGTTAAATCAAATCTTATTTCCATTGACATGGGCTGTTTTTTAAAAAAAGTAAATTTAACTGAATTTTATGTTTATATCTAGCTTCTATTTGTAACCTTTTATGTTATGCGTGTGTAAAATGAAAGATTTCTGATTTTTTTTTTTACTCTTTGCAGAGTGAGCCATTTGCAGACAACTGCTCAACATGAACAAAGGAAAATGAATACCAAAGAATAGCAGTGGATTCTAAACCAATTGGAAAAGCCTTGTGCTTGAGCATTGTCTCATATCCCATCACTGGATCCTTACAAACATGCTTCAGTGGAGAAGACGACACTGCTGCTTGGCAAAGATGACCTGGAATACCAAAAGGTCTCTGTTTCGCACCCATCTCATTGGCCTGGTCTCTCTGGTGTTTCTTTTTGCCATGTTTCTGTTCTTTAACCATCACGACTGGCTGCCAGGCAAGGCTGGATTCAGAGAAAACCCCATGGCTTACACCATACGAGGATTTAGATCTACAAAAAGTGAGACCAACCACAGCTCTCTAAGGAACATGTGGAGAGATGCTGTGCCTCAGACACTCAGGCCTCAGACAGTCACCAACCCCAACAACACGGATCTGTCCCCACAGGGAGTAACTGGTTTGGAAAACACCCTCAGTGCCAATGGAAGTATTTACAACGAGAAAGGCACTGGGCATCCAACTTCCTATCATTTCAAATACATCATCAATGAACCTGACAAGTGCCAGGAGAAGACCCCTTTCCTAATACTGCTTATAGCTGCAGAGCCAGGCCAGGTGGAGGCCAGACAAGCAATCCGACAGACCTGGGGCAACGAGAGCATGACACCTGGCATCCAAATTGTGCGGATTTTTTTGTTGGGCTTAAGCACCAAGGTAAATGGACACCTCCAGCGAACCATCCTTGAGGAAAGCAGACAGTACCATGACATCATTCAACAAGAATACTTAGACACCTACTATAATTTAACTATTAAAACTCTGATGGGAATGAACTGGGTTGCAACCTACTGTCCACATGTTCCATATGTTATGAAAACTGATAGTGATATGTTTGTCAATACTGAATATTTAATACACAAGCTTCTGAAACCAGAACTTCCTCCGAGGCACAAGTATTTTACAGGTTATTTAATGAGAGGTTATGCACCTAATAGGAACAAGGATAGCAAGTGGTATATGCCACCTGATTTGTATCCAAGTGAACGTTATCCTGTATTCTGCTCTGGAACTGGTTACGTTTTTTCTGGAGACTTAGCAGAAAAAATCTTTAAGGTCTCTTTAAGCATCAGACGTTTACATTTAGAGGATGTGTACGTGGGGATCTGTCTCGCCAAGCTGCGGATTGACCCCATGCCCCCACCCAACGAGTTTGTCTTCAATCACTGGCGAGTTTCTTACTCCAGCTGTAAATACAGCCACCTAATTACCTCCCATCAGTTCCAACCTAGCGAACTGATCAAATACTGGAACCACTTGCAGCAGAACAAGCACAGCGCCTGCGCCAACGCGGCCAAGGACAAGGCCGGCAGGTACCGCCACCGCAGACTGCACTGAGGGCCGGCACCGCCGCCCGGCCCTGCTGCCACCTGTAAATAACAGCGCTGAACGCATGGACAGTGACCGCGGAGCAGCCCCGGGCACAGCCCGCACACAGCCCAGCAGGCGGGAAATTATTTTTTTAAGTTGAATAAAAAGTATAGCTCTTGAATATTATGGAATTATAACCAAAAGGTTTTCCCAGCGAATTTGAGATTAAAAAAAAAAAAAAAAAAAAAGATGGTATATAAGGATTTCTGTGTTAATGTGCAATAATAAGCATGCACACTTTGGTGGTACAATTGCTGATTTATGTGCCAATAAAATATAATTGAGCATATTTTCCACACTAAAATTTTATTTTAAGAAATGCATTCATAGCTCTAGTTCTCTTCCATGTAATGATTTCTTGTTATCTAGAAACGCTATAAAATGAAAAATTAAAAACTAAGGAAATGCACAAAGGGCAGATCAGTTTTACCTTCAATTGCCACATGACAATTATTATACACTTCTTTAATGTACAACACATTTAGCAATGTCACAATTTAGTAAGACACTACCAGTAAATTCTAAAGTACTAAGAAAGTAGTCCCTTGAAGTAGGTCCAGTTTTGGGAAGTTTGCTTATTTGGTTTGGAAGGAGAGATAAATGAAATCAAAGTTGCAAAGACTTGCTTTGTACATCACCTTCAGAAATGCAAGTGGTGTTCTGGATGCAACTAGATGTCCACAAAGAGCTGACCGAAAGCTACTTCATTCTCTAGAAGTCACAGGGCAAGCTCCTAAGATCTGGTGCCAAGTAACATTCATTCCCCTTGGCACCTTCATGCAAATTCATTGGATCTGCTGTTAATTTCCCTACATAACTTCAAGGTAACTCAAAGGCTGATGAGAAATGTAAAACCTAAGTTCCAGTCTTGCACCGTTCTTGACAAAGTTTCATTTTGTGCAAAGTGAGAGAAAACTATTCAAATGTGTTGATTTTGCTCTTTCCCGTCTGACAAAACCAAGGATCAGTCAAGTGAAAACATGTGCTGGAGAAAATGGAGCCCCACACCTGAGTTTATAGGTGGGGAAGACTAGGTCACAATACGATTAAGAGTTCCGGCCAGCAATATGGGCAGGAACAAAATCTAAGCAATTTAAAGTCATAACACGTACCACTGAAAATAAATTGGAGAAGTGGGTTTAATCTATTTACAGATTTCCAGTTTTCTAACAAACAGAACTTTTAAAGCTTATTTTCCAGCTGTTACAGCAGAGTTGTATCAAATTCAGGTTTTACTGCTTGTCACAGTGCCAGGGTAAGCAATACCCACCTCTGATTTAGCAGCAAATGATCGAACTACAATTAGTTTTCTGTTTGACTGGGACTTTTTAATTGGATAAAATACAAATCTTTGATGTACTTTTATTGTTTAATAAAATTGATTATATTTATGGTCTTAAGATTTCACTTTTTCTGGGAAAGCTGCTCAGGAAGAAAGAAATTTCTAGCTTTAGCATTACTTGGTTTTTGTAGTGTTCCCTAGTCCTTAAAGCCTGGTTTTCATGCACAGTACAGAGATCACAGCAGGGTTTTCTCCTCTATAATAAGAAGACAAATCATATTACTGAGCACTCTCAGCAGCTCTTGGGCTGTCTGTCTGCAGGAACTCTCACACGTGAACAGAGTGCAAGGCACTGGGTGCACCTCTGAAGCAATTCCAGCAGCTCTTATGGAAGGTGGGCATGGGAATTTGCTCAACACCATTTTTTTGGTGATCCTCCACTATATTTTTTCCTCTGCTGTGTTTCAGGTGTGCTAATTGTACATTTCTACATTTCCAACACCCCTCAAATCATATAATGTCTGGATTTGGGGAAAGCAAATACCTGTAAAAGTAGTAACTCTTCTGCAGAGATTTCTCCAACTAAATTGCAAGTTCATACACTTGGTTTACGTGATGCCTATTGGCATTCATGCGAGAGAGCTGCTCTGGACAGATGCTTGGGAGTGTGCTTTGAGCACCTGCTGCAGTTTTCCCCACTCAATGTGCTGCTTGCTCCCAGCTGCTGCAGGCCGCAGCTGACAGGCACCTGGCTGAAGGTCACTGCAGGCAGGCTCTCCACCACAGTGCCAGCTCTAGACCCCCAGAGCAAGTGTGGGAAGCCAGCTACTGCTGCAGGGGACTGAATTTTGGAAGATGTCCAATGCCATAAGTGGCCTCTCCCCAGGCAGTGCTGGCCAAGGACGCAGTCCAACCTCCTGGAGAGGACTTCAGTGCTGGTCCTGGCCCTTGGCGCTTTCCAGCTCCACTGCGATGTACTCGATTTTACCAACTCTGGCTAGTCCTGAATGCTGTTCCTGGCTCCTGAGTGTAGTCCAAGAGGTTAATACTAAACCTTAAATAGTTTGGCACTGGAACCATCAAGTTTGGCAGCCAAACCACCTCTCGGGTGCTGGGCTTTGGAGCTCCTGCATGATGCCGATCTGCCCGAGCTTGGCAGAACCACGGCATGATGCCCACGAGTTCAGCATACCAAACCTCCTGCTACTTACAGGACTAGTGAGGAGCATCAGATGCTAAATAAAAAGCCATTCTGAATGCCCTTTGAAGGGCCCGACATGATTTTTAATTTGCATTAGTGTTTGGGTATAAGTTGAAACTACCCTATAAACATATTTGCATTCTTATCAAGATGGTCAAAGGCGACTAAAAACATTTGCATCCAAGTACTGTTTTCTTGCACAGTTTGTTGCAAAGCTTTCAGTAACAAAAGGGAATCATTTTGTGTGATGAAATATGCAATTATAGAATGAAAGCTCTACATTCCTTTCTCTGAATGTTTTACTGTTTTCTAGCTTGTGTTTAAGCTATTTGCTCACTCTACTAGAATATAAAAACAGTTCATGTTAACAATAGTGCAATAATTATTTATATCATTAAAAGCTTGGACAAGTTCTCTCACTTCCTTTCCCCATACAGCAAGAAAAAAATGCATTTTTGATTAGCAATAAGATACAAACTTATAGCTAAAACTCTAATTTGTCTGCAATGCATTAAAAAAAGGGGATAAAAGATAAAACTATTCATTGAATATAGAAGTACAAGAGTTTGTATAATATTTGCTTTAAATGTTTTTACTTCTCTGTATGTCTGCTTCAGGTTGAAAACAAATATAAAAAATCATAATGGCTCAAAACTTATGATGGGAGAAAAAAATTGTGACATCATCAGTACCCTCATTATGGCAAAGAAAATTCTCAGAAAAGCTGGCCTGGTAACAAAAATCAGAAATTGGAATACCATCATCTCCCCGTATTTATTTAACTTTCAACTATTATAAAGATTTACACATTGATACTATAGGACCAAAATTAAGTCCCACCAAAAAAAAGTTGTTATTCAACAACAGAACTGTTCCTTTCATGTCTCCAGTTACATCAGTGGTATGAGTTATTTGCACATCCCACACCAATAGAATTAAGAATGGAAAATGCACGACTACAGCTTTTGCTGTAGTAGAACTGATCCCATCCCCTGTCACTGAGAGATCTTTCATGGGTAAAGTTCACAGTCTGTTCTAAATTTAAAAAATTACATGTCAAGGTACTTCCAAGCCTCAGTGGCTTGTTCTGAGAGAAAATTCAGTGCCCACTAAGATCTTCACTTAAATTTATAAACTCAAATTATGGGATGGCAGTGATCTAGAAGAGATGAGACAGACTGCCTTTCAGGTTAACCTTACTAGAACAGCAATTTAGAATCTGCTTTTCTTTGCAGTGCAGTAATACAAAACGTGTCAGTCCTCATTTACAAAGTATTTTCAGAATATATCAACATGTTAAGACATGCATCAACTGTCTCCAAGCCCCGGCTGAATCAGGCACTGGAGGGGAGGGAAGCACCTAGAGGCCATTACTTTAGACTGCCTCCCCCTTCCCACTAATTTTCCTGATATGTTAACGCAGTCCCCAATCACACTTCAATCTAAAATACCTACATAATCCCAGAGGGCAAGAAAATCTTTTCTCTTGAATGAATGCTCATTGCAATGCATGGAAACGTCCTAGGAGGAGATGAAAGGGAAAGGGAAGATGCTAATATAGAAGCTACTACTTCTTCCATTTGTGCTTTTGGGAAGAACAGGCTTGTAACTGATTTGCAGAAACATCACTTGTTGCCATATTTTCCCAATTTTAAATGCCATTTCTCAGTCCCTCTTATGCTGTCAAATAGCACAAATAAATAAATATTGGACAATCACTCAGTCACACTGTGAGAACCACACGTCTCAATGAAGAGCAGTATTGTCCTTTCCATGTCAGATTGTCCTTCCAAAGCAGGATGTGATTCGGGGCACAGTCTCATCCCCCTTGCAGAACACATCACTGAACATGGCACTGGCTGTTATTTCCACAGATCCCATCTCCAGCACTGCTTCCCAAGCCCAGGCACTCCGTGGGCACCCAGGGGAAGGAGGGAGGCAGGGAAGCTGCATGGCCAGCTCTGAAATGCTGCACTGTGCAAATGTAGGTCAGCAAGGACAGAACGTGGGCTCTGCTTTGTACCAAGAGTGAATCAAAGGCTTTCCGGGGCAGGAGGCTGGGGGAGGGCTCTGGAAAACAACTTCTTTCAGCAAATCAGTGAAAAAGGAGCTTGAATGTCAGAAAACAGAAGAGCGAAACTAAAAATGCAGCAGCTGATCAACACCACACAGGTTGGAAATACAGGGCAGGCTCAGTGGCAAGGAAAAACATTACAAAAGTGAGGCCAAATTAGAAAGCAGGATCTGGAATTCCAGTCATAAGTGTTTACACTTCTGCACTTGAACATAGGAACCTATGAGGTAAATCCATTCTTCTAACAAAATTTTAGTGCATGTGTTTTATTAAGACCTGAACCAAATTCCAAGTCATGACATGATGGCATAAACAGCAGATCAGTAACTCCACAGAGAATACTTTACACATAGTACCCTGGCAAACCAAGAGCAAAGCAAATTAGATCACTTTTGCCTAGGATTTGTATTTAATCTTCACACAAAGAGTTAATTTCAGCCTTCATTTGTTCCAGGTTAGCTCAAAAGAAACAGAGCCTGGTACAATATGGTACCTTCCTTTCACAGCTAAAAGACTGCAAAGGAGTTTAGCTGAACATGGGATATGGATGAAAACTACCACATTGCTGTTCTGATATT
Source organism: Corvus moneduloides (assembly GCF_009650955.1). NCBI lineage: Eukaryota > Metazoa > Chordata > Aves > Passeriformes > Corvidae > Corvus > Corvus moneduloides. The sequence goes on along the minus strand of NC_045484.1, from coordinate 8,118,205 downwards.
GCCATGGTAACAGTTACAAGAGCTCTCTTAAGCATTTAAATCTGACAGCTTTCCTGATAACACTAACTGAATGATAGTAATGATGCATTTTGGTTCATGAGCTAACTGCTCTATAACCACAGGGTACGAACCGTTCCCTACACTTTTCTCAAGACTGCTTTTGGTCAACAGGTTCTGACCGAGACAGTAACCTTGAATTACCACTCAAAAAAGAAAAAAAAAAAAGGGAAAAAAAAGAAGTCCCTTCAGCTCAGGGAGTACTCATGGCTTAAAGCTTTATGCACTCTCAAAGGTTTCCATTCGAATGCTGAAGTTGCGCACAGTCGGTGTGCAGAGTGGAGAAGTCAAGACTGCTGAAGTCTTTGATGGGATTTTTCTCAAAGGGTTTTCATTCGCCTGGGAAGGCTGGAGGAAAAAAACCCACCTTCTGAAGGGTGGATTGAATTGTGGCTGACCTTCAAGATGTCATTTGCTCAAGAAAAGACAATGAGGAAGAAACAGGCGTTTTTATACAATCTTTTTCAGTTTGTAACCAATATACACTTTTTTCAATTACAAAACACTGCAAGCTGCTCTACCTCAGTAGAGGCCAAAGTGCACTGAGGAATACACTGTGTGCTCTGAGAACAAGGGCATCACAGCAATGCCTCCGCCTCCTATTAGCCCATTTAGCTTTAGCTAATATTAAGTGGCATTTTTCAGCTGTTTAATATGAATATTCTGGGAACCACTCGCTCTGATCTCCCAGATGCTCAGTGTGGGCATAATGGAGAAGTCTCTTTTTCTTTACCTCATTAAAAAGTGAAGTGTGTGAAACACGTTTGTCATCTTAACATTTCAAGGATACCAGCTTTGATAATGTCTTGCAACATATTCAACTAAAAAAGATTAAGATACTGAAAACAGTGTGAAATCTTTAAAAATTTCCCAAGGTGACAAAAATTCAGATTTCAGAGGAAACAGTCATGCTTGCAAGGATCTAAGTGAGGAATCTTTTCAACACAAGAAAGTCTTCAGAAGGTAAAGTATTCCCAGTTCTTTTGCTGTTAACACTTTTTAAAGTTTTATATTAAATTAAAAATTAAAAACGTCCATGCCATCCTAAAACCACCAAATCCCTCCACACTCTTGAAAAACCACAACCCCACCACATCTTTTCCTGTGGAAAGGCCAAGTGTTCCCACATCTCAGTAAGGCTCAAAGTTTAAATTGAGAAAAACCAACTGCCACAAGAAATCCTTTGTTAATAAAATACCAGACAAGACACCAAAGGAAACTAAAACCTTACTCACTGCCTTTCCTAAATATTTAGCATACCCTGCATTTAAACAAGCTGAGGCCTAAGAACTATTTTGAGAATAAGAATAACCTACAATCTTGCAGGTTTCATTCAGGATTTGTGTGTCACTGTCATCACTGTCAAAAGAAGCATCAATTTACGTCACATTTTAAACCTGTTTTGCCCTAACATAGGTTTATACAAGATGATAAAACAAAAAATGAAACACTGGAAAGCACCATCTGTGACTCAGTCAAAAATTTAATGCTGCTACTTAATGCAAATGCCAGTCTTTTTATAGGCATTCTTCCAAAGTCCACCTAGACATCGATTTTTGCAGCCATAAAAATTCAGCTCAATTATCCAGCCTTCTGAATGAAGAGAATCAATTTCCCATTGTATCATCTTTAAATAATTTAAAATATTGTATTTTATTGACTGGTTTTTAGTGCAGAAAAGGGTAACAATTTTATGTCCCAAAAATGTAAAGAAATGACACAACAATTCAGAGGTAGTCTTAAGGTTACTTGAGACTCTAAAATAAAGGTAAATATCTCATCTATACCTGAGGGAACAACTAGCACCTCTATTGCCCAAAAAGCAAATTACAAAGCTTATGCTGTACCCGTAGTGAGGCATACCAAAGGGAAAAAAAAAAACCCAGCCAAAATGCAACAAACCCACAGAAATCACGTTGTTCATATATAGATGTATCTTGAACAGAAAAGTATTTTCAGTAAGACCTCTATTTATGTCATGACAAAATTCTGTCTTCCAAATCTGAAATTATTTTTAAGACCTGATGCAGCAGTTTACATCTATTATTTGATCAAATTTGACATGGTTTAACAATTTTGGAAGTTATCCGCATTAATTAAACAACCTAATCTTTTCCCTGAATTCTCAAAATGGCAAAAAAAATAATTAGGGCAACAATGATAGATAATCACAAGTCTTTTACTTACATAAATTGAAATTTATTCAGAGTTAAAAGCTGTAGTCACTACTTCCTACTATCCAGCTGTGAACTATCCCCTTTTTAAAAAGCAGGCAAATTTGTTTGCTACATCCATCAAAGGTATGATTTTCTTTCTAACCAAAATTCAGTTGAGAAATGGATGCTGCAAACAACTTCAGAGATCCAGCTTTCATTAATGTTAATAAAGGAATGACAGCCTTGTGACAATAATCTGGAGGCTCTAAGCCTGAATGAAATATAATGCTGTCCTAGTTATTAAGAAGTGCACTGCCTGGATCCCTCAACCATTTTCATTTTGTTTTCCCTTCCACCATTTCCATGTTTTCTATTAGTAGAAGTTAAGCAGTTTGAATGATTTATCATCCAAATTTCATGCTAGCAGAGCAGAATGGAAAAACTAGAATAAAGTACACAATTACATTTCTTCCCATTCATTATTATCCCATCCTCCTATTCATTAAAAAACTTTACACCCTTGAACACACTTTTAAGAAGAATCTTCTAGACATTCCATAAATTGAGAGTTTTAAGAAACACTACTTTGGTTTTGCCTGTAAGACTCCTTATGACCAGTCAAGTATTAATGTTTTACCTCTTCCAATTCTGTAAGAAAAAAACACCTATGAATCTTGTATTAATTTTTTTTTCATTGTAAAATCTTTTACATGGAATAAAGAGTGTTCTTTTCCCCCATTTCTTATGACAATATTCTCTTGGACTTATGAGTATTAGCACCTGAAGCATGAACATAGTACTTGAATTCATCAGACCCTGATTTACTCATTGAACAGATAAATCCTAGGATGTTCCTGACAAAACAGATGACTGTTAAGTGTTGTTTCTTTTTTCTCACAACAGTGGAATTGCAGCAAGCAGTCCATGCTGACATATCCTGGCTAGGACATAGCAAAGTTCTTCTGCACCAGTTCCAAGTGCAGCCATTTCAGCACATACAACTATGATCCAGTTTAAATTTAAGATAAATTGCAGTTGGACAATGCTCTCACTCTGAAAGGATGGACACTTCTTCCACAGGTTCTCTGAGCAACCCGTTCCAGTGCCCCACCACCCTTGCAGGAAAGAATTTCTTCCTGACATTTAATTTCAGTCTAAATCTCCCCTCTTAGTTTGAACTGTTCTCCCTTGTCCTATCACTATGTGTCCTTGTCCAAAGCCATTCTCCCTCTTTTCTATAGGCCCTCTTTGAGCACTGCAAGGCTGCAATGGGGTCTCCCCAGAGCCCTCCCTTCTGCAGGATGAGCAGCCCCAGCTCTCTCAGCCTGTCCTTGGAGCAGAGGAGCTCCAGCCCTCCGAGCACCTTCGTGGCCTCCTCTGGACCTGCTCTAACAGGCCCAAGTCTGTCTTGTGCTGAGGATTCCAGAGCTGGATGCAGCACTGCAGCTGGGGTCTCACGAGGGAACAATCCCCTCCCTTGACCTCTGGCCACCCCCCTTTTGATGCAGCCCAGGATTCAGGTGGCCTTCTGGGCTGTGAGTGCACACTGAGGCTCATGTCCAGCTTTTCATCCACCAGAACCCCCAAGTCCTTCCTTGCAGTCCTTCTCCCAGTCTGTGCTCACCCCAGTCTGGGATTGCCCCAACCCAAGTGCAGCACCTTTTGCACTGGCCTTGTTGAAGCTCATTAGGGCCTTCACAATCCTCAGCATATTGTGTAACCCAAGGTGCTGGACAACTTCCATTTTTTTTGATGGCACTTTAAGACTTGGGCAAAAATAGCTTTACATATTTGCTGAACATATTTCACACTGGCTTTGTCAGTTACTTGAAGTGAAAAATGATGACAATGAGATGTGTTGCCATAGAAAAAAAAAGGCTGCCTCCCACCACAGCCAACTAAAACATTTGGCATTTCATTTGTTTCAGTGGCCAAGACAGACAAGAATGTGTTTGTCCCTGGATTTTGGGAAGAAAAAAAAAAAAAAGGAATTATTTTTCCAACTGTCAACAAAGCTTTCTTTTCCTGTTGTCCTCCTTCCCTTTTACAACTACTTCTTCACAGCTAGAGGTTTGCTCAAGTTATCAGAGATATGCTGTAACCCCCTAAAAGTGAGTCTTTGCAAGATGCAATATGAAAAACTAAGCATTTCTCTAAACAAACCCCATAACAATCTCCTTCCTCACCCAAACACCTCAAAAACACATTAAACATTCGCTCTCAGAGAAATTTCTAACTAGTCCTTTTAAACAAGTGAACACTAACTCCCTAAAACCACTTTTTCTAAGACTCCCAGAGATGGCACAAACCTGTCTGCTTCTAATAAATACCAAACTACAGTTTCTGAATTTTCTATGCAACATTTTCAAAGCTTCCTAACAAGTTTTAGTCCTTTAGAGAATTGGTCATATATTACAGACCAACTCTCTGCTTAACAGCGGCATCAGATGATATTAGACCAAATCAAAATTACTTGTTTCAAAAAAAACCAGTAAGTACAGATAAATGTTGACCAGGACCTGTTATTACCCATACTCCCTCCCTAAACAGTTGGTAGAATTTAGCCAACAAGTCACAGGCATATTACCCAAGTTTCCCTATTTAACTGAAAAATACAAGGGCAGAAGACAGAAATTCACCTACACAGATTCAGCTATAGGGATGTTGTAATCTAGGACTCCACACATGCAGAATGGGAACAGAAATTATCAGCACATTTACTCTGCTGTTGCTAACTGCATTAAATGAAAAATATTTTAAAAGCCCAGCAGAAATCCTTTAGAATAATGGACAGTAATTACAAAGTTTGTAAGCTGTGACACTTCAGTAAGTGTTATACAGTACATCTCTTTCTATTAAACAGGGAGATAAAAGATGCAAAAACCACAAAAGTCATACTTCAGGGGAAATACACAGGCAGGACAAGCACTTAAAAGAGAAAATATTCTGCCCTAAGGAGCTTGTATAAGTAAATAAGTGGGCAAATTTTAAGTGGTAGGCTTCAATTCATCAGTTTAAGTACTGGAAAAGAGTGTTTTTTCTTGTGTAATGACAATTGAAATAAAGTGTGAAAGCACTGACTATGCCCTAAAATAAACAGTCTATTAAACATCCACAGCAATTTAATTTCCTATTCCTTTCTCAACTTAAACACCCCAAACATAAAACTGAAAGCTAAACAAATTATCTTTGTGCTTGCCAACCAAAGTAAAACCAGAAGTTAAAAATACCTTTACCATTTTTAACTTTTTTTTTTTTTCCACTATATACACAGAACAAGAGCATTATGAAAAATTTTAAAGGAACTGAATTTACTGCTGGATGTCCATGAGATCCAGATGATCTGGAACTGGGCACTGTGGAAAACATGCAGGCTGTGCAGGTTGGTTAATAAATACTATCGTGGTTCTGTATAATCCAGCCATTACTGCCTGCAGTGAAGAGCAGTTGAATTTTATTTGTGGCTCTGGTGCAGACTAGATCTGCAATCCCATGGGAGCTCCACACAGCACTAAGAAATGGGACCTCAGAAACCAGAGGAGCAGGAATCACATGTGGCAGTCTGGGGAAGCTGCTCCCAAACCCAATGGGCAAACAATGATCTGAAGGTTTATCAAGATTCAAGGAAAGGTGGGAAGTCAAAACACATTAATTTAAATGCACTGCATTCCCATGTGAGTTTTCCAATGCAGGAGTAAATTGGCCTTCACTCACTGTAAACCAAGGAAATTAAACTACGTACAGCTCACTAAATTAATTTTATTCCTAAAGACATCACCAGCCAATGGCAATTTAATGTATTATAACTTATGAATGTTGATGTTGTACACTTTGGTAATTTGCATTAATTTGCTTGAGTGCCTTAATCTAGATATAGCCTTAAGGAATCTTGTATATTGCCATTTTAGATTGCATCATCCATTGTATTAAGGAGAAAAGGTTACTTGTGAATGGCAGAACTATGAAGCACTTGCTTTAACAGGAAAACACAGACAATTATTGAAGGCTCTTAACTTCCTAATGACTCCCAGCCATGCTCAGGTGGCAAGAGCTGCACCCTGGAAAGACCTGATGTGTTTAATTACAATTGAAATATAAATTAAGATTTTAACCCACTAAAACAAATCCTGGTTTGGGGAGCTCAGCAGCTACAGGAGAAATCTGGGAGGAAGTTCCACAAGATCTTCAAGTCCCTGAAGGGCACTGACAGAGACACCAAGGCTACCAGGAAGAACCACGGTCATGTTTCAGACACACCAGGGCATTTTTCACGCCAAAGCTTTACACAGCTATTGTTGTTTGATTGCTTTTTGTGTGAGCACAAAGGTACCTCCAGAAACCTATTTATTTGTCACAAAATCCCTTAACAAGCCTGGAACCGAGGAGGATCCAATGCTGAAAAAAGCAGGCAACTTGTAAATTTAAATTATTAAATAGCTCCCAGGTCAGCACCAGGCTGGAGGCTACCACAGAGGGATGAGGCTTCAGGGGTTAAGAATCAGTTCATTCCAGGAAGGGAATACCTGTGAATTCTGCTAGAAAGCACACAGGATCCACCATGACTTTCTCCTACAGCAGCTGGGTCATAAGGATTAAGCCAGACTGCAGGTAGGGTTTTATCAACAGAAAAGAAAAATATTAGAATATTAAGCAAAAGAACTGAAAGCTAACTAAACTAAAATGATGTAAATAAAAAGATGTAAATAAAGTAGGAAAATCCTGAGTTTTAAACATTTTACAGTGAAAAACAAAGAAGTAAAATGCAAATAAAATTCACAGTAACGCCTAAATTTACCCTGAAGCATAACAGATTCACTACAAATCAGTGTTGGAGTAAATGAACTACTAATACATAAACCCAGAATACATCTTTATTTTTCCATCAAGATAATGTCAAAGAGTACATGACACGTATAACGGCAAGGTATAAATGCCTTTCTGCAATTCAGCTAGAAGCAAAACATTCCCTCCCACCACCATTATCTTCAGACTTGCCAGAGAAGCTCATGCTACTTCCTTCATCCCTGAGAAAATAAAACATCTGCCTACCCCATCAGCTTTTAATCTTCTTATGGACAGAATTAATTTAGCTTCCTTCTGGGGAATGTGGTGGGAGAGGAAACTGGCCAAGCCTATTTGAGCCAAAGTCAGTCTTTCGTTTAAACGAGAAAAAGAGCAGGGAGGAGGAGGAAAAAACCATAAGCTGTGAACACTCTTTAGTTATGCCACATTTATGAAGTATCAATACATTTCTCTGCATTTTACCATAGTTTAAATATGACTTCACTAAAGAAACACCACTTTATTGAACATAAGGCAGAAACTCCCTGAAGCATGCCAAAGATTAAATGTCAGGTTTATCAATCACTTCCATTCCACTTAAGAGAGGCATCAGAAAAAGTTACATTATTTCCTTAAAGGTATGATTCTTATTTATAACTAAGAACTTTCACAAATATTAGTATACAAGTAACACTATCCTAGTGTTTAACTTTAATCCATTCTGGATCCTAACCTGGAGGATGTTGAGTACTTATTACCTTTTATATTCTATTCCTCTCAGCTCCATATAAAGGAGTAATAAAATAATAGTTGAAAATACCTTCTGTGTACTGCAAATTTCTGTCTATAAAATGTTCCCTGCATATGGATTACTGTTATGGTACTCATTCTTTAAAATTATCTAATACCCACATTCGTATTTGAAAGGATTACAATTCACAGAATTTGGTATTACAAGCCAAGTGCAGGCAGCTTTCCAGAGAAGAAAATAAAAGGACATTAAGAGTCATGCTGAGCCCTGCCAGGGGAAGGAATATAAGAGGCATATTGAATCTGTGGTTTTGTTGTGCAGTGCAATAACACACATATGCAAGCTACCCTTATTAAATATTTAGCTCACCTTAGGTGAGCAAATTGCCTGATTAGGCACTTTCATTATTCTGAATGGGAACTGTAACAAACAAGTAAACACAGTTTTTGAAAGGTTTCAGCCATGAACAAGGAAGTTGATTTACTTATTAAAACTTCACCTTTGAAATCTGAGCCAGCTATAAACCTACCCTTTAAAATCAGATGTAACATTCAGGCAGTTCAGAGTCCCTTTAGATTTTAATTTCTAAGACAGCATTATGATCCATTTAGGATTTTAATATGTATTTTACTACTTTAATCTGCATTTCACCTGCTGTTCATGTCCAGATATTTTTGGAAGCTTTTTCTTGACATTATTTTCCAGACATAATTATGCATGTGAAAGCTACTATAAAAATCATTGTTTGCTACAGGACACATCACCCTAAAACAGAATGGCTTTTATAGACCAATACGAGATAGCTGCATATGTTCTGTATATTATAATATATTCTGTGTATTATTAGCTACAAAATATTTAGCTTAAGGCTTTATAAAGCCCTCTCTATCCACAAGTCTTTTGTTTTAGTTAGCAATCATGATAAAACACAACTAATCGGGCAGGTTATTTGCTTTAATGATGACTGTATTCCATTTTTATTTCAGTTATATGTAAATCTGTTTGCCTGATTTACACCAACTGCTCCAAAGGTAACTGGGATTAGGGCTGATAGAGTGCCGCATAATGCACCCTCAAGTCTCCAACGCCAAAGCAAAAGGAGAGTTGGTTTTCCCCCACCTCAGTCTGCTTTAGTAACATTCCCTCCCTCCTCCCACAGTATGATTCGAAACTACTTCCCAATTTCAATAAAACCTGGAGAAAACTTATTGCCTTTGTCAACTTTTATGAAAATTGCTGGCCAGGGAAATTAAATCCTTGAATTACTGCTCCCAGGGAGGGAGAGGCAGGCAGGCTCTGTGTCTCCTCAAAATGGCAGCACCAAGCCACCCAAAGCCACACATCTGTAACTCAGCAGCTGCACTTTTCCCCAGGCCAAGGGAGGCCATGAGGAGACACCCACTTCACTTAGAGGAAGAGAGGCTCAGGCAGTTATAGAGACAAAACCCATTATTTGCATGAAGAAACCTAGAATTTTTTTAACAATATTCCAAATGAAAAGTACTATGAATTTACAGCCACTAGACTGACAGTTAACCACAAGCAAACTTATCACATCATCACTTTGCTTAGTCACACCAAGTTTTCCTTTGCACTTGAACTGAATTTTAAAAGCCTATCTGTTGCTCATGCACAAAATCTACGCATATATCTTTATGGTGAGCCAGAAAGGAAGAGATTTCAATTCCAAAAATACATCCTAAGTTTCTTAAAGCAGCAAACCAACTGAACAGTTGGACTTCCTAAACCTTAATGTGCCAAATACAATGGTAATCTAAGGTGAAATAAAAAGATGCTTTGTTAATATTCATGTTGTATAAAGTCTAACCAACAGTTTTATAGGCCAACTAATTAAATGATGTATTTGTAAAAACCACAGTTGTTCTCAAAGTTATTTATAAATTTCTTTCAACTTCCCAACTTCCTTAGATAAATTTGACATTTTAAGTACATTGGACAAACCTTCATTATTTAAAATAGTTAACTACTACAGATGCATAGATCCAAGATTAGCTTTTTACAATTTAAAAGAAAATCAAAATGTTTGTCTCTCAAAGAAATTTACATTTGGGCTACATATTTTTTGTTTCTCAAAGGTAAGGAACCAGATTTATTTTACCAGATCACCTTCTTCAGTGCTGAGTCTTGAGTCCCATATGCATGAGACCTGTGTTACCTAGAAAAACCCCAAACTAAAAATCTCCAGAAAATCCCATAAACCTTCTGGGAACAAAGAGGGGCAACAGAGAAAGTGGTGAATGAGATTTAAACCAGCCAATGCATCACTCAGTGCCTGCCGGCATGCACTTGCATACACACACATCTCCCCTTAACTCCCTGAGCTCAGCTGAGTGAGTCTGAGATGAATCCAGAGTCACAACCCACCCTTGCAGCAGCAGTGATGCAAGTGGTGTCAGCAATAGCATATTGCTCAGTGCAAACACGAATGCAGCTCCAGATGGCAGCTCAGCAGCTCGCAGTCACAGGTATATTCCAGGAGGGATGAGCAGTACTGCCCAAATGCCAGGTGAGTGAGCCATAACTAATGCAGAGTTCATTATATGGCCTTTACAGTCTTTTACCTAACAAGAAAGCCTGTGCTGAACAGACTGTTATCCAGAACCACCAGGAGCAAACCTGAGTAAATCAGGACTTTGCCTACAGACATCCTAAAAGTGAGGACACGCTGATTGAACAGCAACAGTGTGGCTGCATAAAAGACACAGTCAGATTAACACCTGGATTTAGATGGAACACTAAAATCTCACAAATTTCGAGACCTAAACATAGTCACTCTTAATCAATTACCTTCTTAAATGGTGCAAGAAGGAACTGCCAAAAGAGCTTAAAAATATGTCCTATCTTACTATTCTAATTGGATCTTCTCATTAGTTATGTTGCAGTACCTGGAAATAGTGACCAATGATATCACTTATAATCCATCCCCCAAAAGACTTAAGAACCAGGGCCAGCATTTCATCAACATTTGCCTCCAAAGCTCTCAGTTCTGAGCTCTGCAGGTTTAATGTGCTTTGAAAAGACTATCTTTGCCTTACATATTCTGACTGAAGAACTAAAGAACACCTGCCCATGCCACACTGCTGTAATAACTGTGTACCTGCGAACAAAATCTGTCACATTGAGATACCCTCTGCTATCACACACTCCCAGTCACATACTGAAAGAATTCAACAGAAGGGAAAAAAACCAACTAAACAACAAAATAAACCCACAACTGCAAGAAAAAGGAAAGGAGGTGGACCTTTAACAGAATAACAACAGAACAAAGTCCCCAAATTGAAACAACAGTCCTTAGGTATGTTCAAAGAGGGCAACAGTAAGGACTAAGCACAGAACTTACAAAAATAATTATAAACAAATCAAAAAGGAGAGTTAGCTCTGGCTTAACTAAGTAGTAGTAAACAGCATGAATGAGATGTACAAGAGCCTGGGCTCTGAGGCAGTTCCTATGGATATTGCTAGGGTAACAAGCTATCCTACTTCCCAAGCTCAGAAGAAGGAATGACTGTGATACTAAATTAGACATAAGCAAGTACGCCAAGCAGAAAACTTGTTTCCACAAATAATGAATTCTACCTTACTCTATGACGAGCAAACACCTAAGTAGTAAAGTGTCACAGGGCCTAATCACAATGGTATAATCTCAAAATTTTTGACCAGAGAAGGAAATCTTGACTCAGTTCTCACACTAGTTACATTAATCACTCAGATGATTATTAAATACTTTAATTGTAATTTTGATTTAGTTACTCTATCATAAATTGCAAACTGTGCTAGAAACCTTCAAAAGTTTGTTAAAACTCTAATTGCCGAGACAAGAGGATGGCTACCCATAACCTGCAGAGAGGAGAAGGTATGTTAAAGTGAATTATTTTTTGATCCCTCATCTGGCCCATGCTCATTTCTACTGGGTCTGCAAGACCTTTACATCTCCTTCAATTTGTGAATAAATTACAACCTACATAACAGCAGAGTTGTTCTTTCCCCAGAACTGTCAGGTGAAGATGCAGCTGTTAGACATTCATTAGATGTTTGGAGATAATTTGTAGAGGGAAAGGTGTTGACCCAGTTGTTTAACATATGCCTGTGCAGTGCATGATGTCTGACTGTTCAGAACTATTAGGACAAAGTATAAGAATCTGTAGCTCTGGTTCAGCTGGTATCACTGAGCAGCACCCTATAAAACTTTGATTACACACAAACCCAAAGACCTGAGAAAACACAAATGACTCTAAGCAGAATCCTATACAGGATTCAAGTAAAGGTGGGCATCCAATCCATAGAACACAAATGAAGCTCCCTAAGCAGTTTTATTTGGTGTCAGGTTTCCAAATTAGAGTGACTCCTGAAACATTCATAAAGGATCCCAGTGCTAGTGCACAGTGTGCATGGCAGATGAGTTTCCCAGGGGATACCCCTACGGCTGGCAAATACACTCCTGTCATTCAGCTTTGGATCAAGACAGGTCTAGGAGGTCATCTCACAACTCATACCAAGCATGTCTGAGGCTCTCAGGCCTTTGTAAGTAAAGCCTCCTGGACGTGTAAAGCTCTAACTGAATGTACACTCAGAAATGCTTTGGGTTCTCACATTTGGCCCTCCTCCATTCAAACCTCTCAAGGACCTGCCAGCTGTGCCACAAGCACCCTTAGCACTGACACAGCTGAGCTTTACCCACAGCAGTGACTCCAGGCACGCTCACTCAGGGGCAAAGCCGCACAGCTCCAGGTCTCGCTCCCTCTTGTTCAGCTGCACACTGGTGCCACACAGCAGTGCCTAACTTCCTGAGGCATGACTGGTTATACAACATCCCCTGCTTTACTTGAATTTGCCGTTCTTAGTCTCAACATAAAAGAAAACCTATTATGGGGAACAAAACAGGCAGTTCTATTGTGTAACACAGTACAACAGCCAGATATCTTGGCACAGATGTACACGATTTACAATCCCAAAGAAAACGAGTGCACCATTGTTCAACCTAACACATTTTCTTGAAAGCAGCATTTGTGTGTGATTTTTCTTGGTCTCTATCAGCTTCACTATTTACACTAGAACTCTTTAAGGGAAAGCAATTTAATATTTGAAACACGACTGAGGCAATGAAATGCCAACCACTGAAACTGTTGTGTGGGCCTTAAATATAAAATACAGTAATAGTTCTTAGGAAACTTGCATTTCATCCACTCTCATTAGAGTAATACAGACACACAAAGACTTCTTGTCTGTTACCCCAGAGCAGTGTAAGGTTGTTGGCAGACTATTCTGGAGAAACATCCATTTCTCCAGCTCAAAGATTTTTCTGAGTTCATAGTCATGTCCTGGCCCTCAACCCTCATGGACCAAGGACCTCATGAGTATGTCTGAATTAGTTACAGATGGGTATATTTATGGTGAAAAATAATTTACAAACCCAATAAAACAAATATCTACCTCAATTATCATCTATGGAAAACTTTTCTAAAAATATCTGCCCTCCATACAAATCTATGTAACTTTATGATTCTATATTATTACAGTTGTCCTCACCTCCTCTTGCTGGTTAAAAACTGAATAGGATGCACAGAGAGAATTCACAGAAAGCTGCTCAGCCTGCAGAGGGGAGTGGGAACATGGGCAGGCTGCTGTTGCACTCACATTGGGAATAATGACCACCTTATGCACAGGCTGCATGAAAATTATGCTGCATTTCAGAGCCGGTTTCAGACATTTCAAAGAGTCCGTTGTTTTGCTGACTCCTCCCTCAATCCCACTGTCCTCCAACATTTTAATGAGATTAGGACATGACACAGAAAACTGGTGATGTGGATAAGTAGGTATCTCTCCTCCATCTCTAGTATTAAAGATGTATTAAATTTTATTTCTTTTTAAAAGTGCTATTTATCTGAACACTCAGAGACAACATCCAACCCCACCATATGCTTCTTAACAGTCATTTTGAGTTTTGGCACTAAATCACAATCTTAATTCCTCATGATAAGTTATAAGGTCCTGTGGATTTACCTACTCACATAGAAGCATTCAATTTTCTTAAGTCTTTTATATAAAAAAGTACATGCACACACCATGTTGATTGTTTCTGCCCCAACTGCTTCCCCTCTAATGGCTCAGCCTGTAAAGTGCCATAACTTAGCCATTCCCTTCCTTTATACTACACATTATTCCTTTGAAAATACACCACAGGTGGTTAAACAACCTCTCAGTTTACAAAAAAAAAAAAAATTACAGAGATTATACCCAACTCAAAAGATTTTGAGGGCAATAACAGTAACATTCTCTGATGAATTAATGCCCAAATCTGATACTGACCACAAACTGATGATAAACGCTGCTGACCTTAGGGGCGCTAAATCAGTCTCCAGTTCTTCTGAAATTATACCTGCTTGGACTGTGGCTTACATAGGGACTTCTTTTTAATTAGCTGGTTTCTGTTGGGACTATAAAATGTATTTGTTATAACTGAAATGCAAAGCATTTACTTTAATTATTGATATTCTCATACGTTTACTCAGGGTGCTTTTACCCAAAGATTGCTGTAAAGCCTGGCAGTGCACAATGGAAAGAAGGATGTTACTTTTGTCAGTTTGCAGGAAAAATATCACTGAACTCAGAAGCACTGAAGAGTTACATAGAATTTCTTACTTTTGAAGTCTGAATACACCACAGAAATTTGCATTGGAGTTTGTTACAAGTGAAGTGCCTCAGCTGAAGCCCTCACTAACTATACCGATCCATCCAGGTATAGCTCCAAACTCTCTGGGAAGGCCATCAGCTCAATCCTGCAAGAGCTCTTGTATCTGCCTGTTTACTGAACAGGAAGAGAAAGAAATGCCAACAGTAGCTCTGGCTACTTATGAGTGCAGATGATCAATGACAGATTCCATTACTAGCAGCAAAAACCAAAGACAAAGGAAGCTCCCAAGCTTCAGCAGCCCTGAATGCTAAAAGAAACAAACCCCAAGTTCAAAACAGGAGAGCTTTTCAGCAATTAAGAACAACAACAAAATCATTTCTGCAAGGGCTTACTGCAGTGCTATGCAGTTCTTGTTCACTCAAACACAAGGTTCCAGCACCTGAATCACCCTGACCAGCCAGGGCACTCAGAACTCAGAGGAAATCACCCTACAGAACCCCACAGGTTTTCATGCTATTTCTTTCTTTCATTCATATCAAAGCCATGAGAACTCAAGGCAAAAAGCACAAAGATGAATAAACCCAGCATCACCATGACTATTATTGTAATGGACAAACAAATATTATTTGCAACTGCACACAGTCAATACAAAGCATGCCCTCAGCTTGGAATAGTTTAGTACCCACAGCCAGCTTTACCAAGTGCTCACAGAACAAGCAACTTCTCCCTACCCTGCCCTAGGTGAAGATAACTGGTCTGTGCTGATCTTTACATCTCAAGCTTAACAGCTAAATGCTTCACATATCCTAGTTACAGAAACAAATAGCCCAAAATTTCAATTTCATTATACATAAAAGGTGAGACTCACCTTCTAGGCTTCCACCAGATGACACTGGCCTAGGCTCCAAGTTAACATTTCCCTTTAGAAAAGCAGGAGGCTAAAGCCCCAAAGATGTCAAATTTACACAAGTAACAAAGAATACATTCAGAATATCAGCTTAAGATTCTCTCTTGGCACTACCTCACACCCTGCGTGGTACAGAAATACAAACATACTTCTGTTCCAGAGATTGATCCACCTCAAACAGCAAACTTTCCTAGGTAAAAACTAGAAGTTGTTCTGCTATACATGGGAATAAGCTCGGAAGTGAAGCCTGCAGGGAGACCTGCAGGTTTTGAAAAGTCATGCTGGACAGTTTGCTATGTCAACTTCTGGGGAACCAGATAGCAAGAGCTAGCACCACTAGCTTACTTACTACTTTTCCAAAACAATCCAGGCACATAGAAGGTGCCACAGGTATTAAAAAAGGAAAAAAAAAATTTTTTTTAAATCTTTCTGAGGAAAATGCCTTGCTATGAACAATTTAAGGTCCAGAATAATGAGATCATGCCTTCACAATAAAAATTCAATAAATAAGTCAGTTCTTCCTAAGAGAAAGTGTGCCAATTAAGCAAAAACCCTGTTACAGGGAAGAACTGCCAGCAGCACAAGTTATTTTAGCTGACATTACTTCAGAAAAAAGCCCACCATTCACCATCTGTTCTGGCACAAACTCTGAATGCTAAGAAAGTTTCCAACATCACTGATGAAAAGAAAGCAGTCAAGACGAAGAAGTTTTTGTTTTGCTGTTAAAAAGAACAAGCATCTAGGACAGCTCACATTTCAGCAAGAACAAACACAAAACAGAAGTTTTGCACATTTCATAAAAATCATTACAGAGAATTACAATAAGGCAGAGTGCAAGTGTAGGGAATATAACCAAAACAAAAACACCTTTTACGAATTTTATATGAGAAGCAGGTGGGCAACTCCAAAGAGTGGATCACTTCACACTGCAGGTAAAAAGCATGAGTTTTAAGGGAATCTGACTGCTCTCCAGAAATACATTAATGGAAGCAAACACCACAGAAGAAACAGAGGAGCCACCATGTCGAGGAGAAAAATGGCATAAAACCAGAAGCTTTCAAACACCAGGATCCATCTGGAAATCAGAGGTCTGAAGTTTGAAGAGAGCCTCTAACCAAGAGCTACCTAACACTCCAATTCCTTTGAAATGTTCGATGAGTTCACAGAGAGATCTTTCCAATACTATGAGGACAACAGATGAGATCATGCAGGTGGAATGAATTCCAATGCTATTCTCCATATTCCTAGGATTTAGCCAATGAGTACAATGGACTTTCCCATTAAACACCTAGGGGAAGCAATTACTTTCCCATTTCCTCCCTAATTTTCTCTAGCATAAAAAAATATAAACAAATCACAAAAAACCTTCAGTAAAAGCAAAGTATAAAACTTGCCAAGTGGCAGGAGATTAACCATTCTCCACAAAAATACCGTCTGAGATTATGGGTTAGAACTATGTGGTCCATCACTATGACAAAGTTTAGACAAAAACAGATGAACATAATTAACAGATTTATTTCTCCCCCTCTGAAACACAAAGCCAGGATGTCACTGCAATTTATGAATGAGCTCAATATTGAGGGCACCTTTTTAATAGTCTGGAAAATAAGGCTCCAAGAATCCCTTACCGGTTTTTTCTTAGACAAAAGCTAAGTGACAGATGGAGTTTTAATATTTCTCATGGCACCAGATTATGCTTTATGTGCAATCATGCAATACCTCTTAAACAGTTATTTTTTAAAATTCTGGTTTATGTTAAAAAACAGGTTTATTTGTAATTTAATATCTATTATATTTTCTTTCTAAATGGAACAAACCAACAAGGACAGTTTAATAATCTCAAAACCCTAGCCAGTACACTCAATACATGAGGTAGGATTCCTGGAACAAAAAACCTTAATTGTCTTTATGACCTTAAAAAACCCATATAATTTTTAGAGTTACTGTACATCCCTTCACTTTTACAGATTTTACACTGATAATCTTAAAACATTTCAACATTTCTGCTTTACTCTAATCTTGCTTTTCTCTTTCTTCTTTCTTTTTCCTCCCCACAGAGCAATTTAAACAGAACCTATTTATTAACCCCTTTCAAATCACTACCCCTTGAAGCAGATACAATATCCCATAGAAACCTGGGTTTGGTATAACAACACTCTGATCCCTCATAAAGTAGCCCAAAATTCATGCAAAGTTCAAGAACAGATCTTCAGACATAATAGGTTATCTTTTCAAATTTCTGAATTCATCTAGAAATGACACTATTTGCTGCTAAGTAGGTTATTTCCTTAAATATTCCCTTCCATTTTTTTTACAGTATCCTAATTCGAAATGAGTTGCAAATGAAAGATTTGGGAAAGGATTTCTACCAAACAAAAAAAACCTTTGAGTGCTTTTCAGAAGTTTCTACTCAAGATCCTATTTTAAGTTCAAATAAGAACTGCAAACTAGAAGTAGTGCATGGGTTTAGGAGACTGTTTAGCACTGTCTATTCATCAGATTTACATAGGTATGCAGATGGCAAAAACCTTAATGAGGGCATTACAGCAGTTTTGTAGCATCTGTCCTACTCACCAGCAGATCAAAACAGCATTTATTTGAGAGCATTCAACCCACTTCCACAAAAGCAGACAAACATTGGCCAAAGAAAGAAAAGGGAATCTGTTTGAGGATCTCTCTTTCTCATCTGTGAATGCTGCAATTCCCACTGACAGCATTGTACAGCCATACAATAGAAGTCCATCTCACCAGGCTAGAAAGCTTCAACAGTAATGCTGAGGTCTAACTCTTCTACCACCAAAAAAAATTATTTTATTAAATGCAGAGTGGGAAACAGAGCTATACTCCCAAAACCTGTGAGTATAGTTTTATCACTTATGATTATGAAAGATGTCCTTTCCAGACACACCTAAGGTTAGCAAAAACCTGGGTAAGCTAAGCATAGCAGAAAAAGGCTGCACCTCAAGAAGCCTTCCCAGCACACCTTTCTACTGCAGACCAACAAATCCCAGGGCTGCAGACCTCTCAAACGTGCAGATCAAACAAAACACGGTTTGTCTTTTCATAGAGAACACTTTCATCAATTCTGTTACTCAGCCTAAGTGACCTTCCAGAGCCTAGGACAAGAGGACAAGATCTCTGTCTCTAAACATATATTTTATATACAGGTACACGATCATGTCTGTAAAACATATTTAAGCAAAGACTTCCCACTCACCGTCACAGACTTCAGAGTCATCCCGTGGTAGGTGCCCATGGTGTCAATCTTGAAGCCTTCCGTTTCTGCAAAGAAGAAAAGCCTTCTGTAAATCCTTGTGAATACAGCAGTGTCATGTCTAAATGGACAACACTGCAGATCTCTCTGCAGTTATTTTGTCAAAGAACACATCCTGCTGGTGGTGGTTTAGGTTCTGTTCCCAGTACAAAACCTGGGTAGTCCCTAGGAAATCTGCTTTCTTTAGACAGAGGTCAGTTTGATATTTCTGCTTCCTGTAACCAGAGTAAGCTTTTGCTGCTGCATGGAATTAATTGAAAGCACTTCAGAGAAAGGCTATAAACTTAAATCTTTGTGAGAATATGTCACAACTTGCATGCAATCTCAGAAATTCTCCTCACTACAAGATTAAGCCACTCATATTCCCAGAACACATTAAAATGCAACATATTCAACTTGTATTAATGGAAAAATACACTTAAGAAACCAATTTACATGCCAACTCTAAAAGTGTGGCCTTTGTACTTAATAAATTCACTTCTGGAGTGCTGAAGAGCAACAATGTCATTGTCATATGATACAGACGACAGGATCTGCAAAAATACACAATACCAGACTAAAGGTTATAAAAAGGGGGGTTCTTGGGGTGGGTTTTTTAATTCGTTTTAATTAGATTGAATTTATGCTAAGTGTCAGAAGCCTGCAACTGCCCAATAACTAAACCTGCTGTCAGTAGCCTGTTTGCTTTTCAATACTCCTTCTCTGTCCCCCTATTCTCAGGGCTTTAAGATCAAAGTAAGCTCCTGATAAATGCCACCAGGACTCACAAGAAAACCTTTTTTCCTTTTGTAAATTCCCTAGGCTCAGCATCTACCATCAACTGATCCCATCACCCAACAATACAAACAATTCTTACCGAAAATAGCATGGTCATCACCAATCAAACCATGACAAACAAGCATTTATCCACATTAAAGCAACTTTTGGACTATTTCAACTAGAGTTGGGTAAAAGGAACTGATACTTTGCAGATAAAGCTACTTGGAACTGGTATGATTTTGTCATTTATTACACCCCATTCATACAATGCATCAGCACAAAAACATGATAGATGAAGAAATAAGGCAGAACCAAAGCATGGCTCCTACCTGAGCCTAAAAAAAGTACAAGAAAAATATTGAATTTTCAAAACTGTTAGAGCTTTTTGCTCTCATCATGAGTAAATTAACTTAAATCGAAACCCAGACAACCTTGAAAGCAATGCACATGCTCTGGGAAACTTCTGTGGCTGCTCATCCTTTCTGCTTTAGATGAGGAAGATCATCAGACACTCGAAGGAACCAAGGCAGAAAAGTTTTCCAGATTTAAGAACTCTCCAATGCCTATAAAAAGATACTCCAGAGCTGGAAACTGACCATACTCCTCTCACCAGAGAGACAGCTATCTACTTTCTGAACAGTTTGGGGTTTCACCTTCTCTCCCTCACTCCCTCAGTTATGCCACCAGACCTGGCACCCACTACCAGTCTACAAGTACTACAAGTCTACAAGACTACAAGTCACGATGCCCAGTGTCACTGACCATGTTTTGTTTCAGTCACCTCAGTTCCAGCTCTTCTTCAGCTTTACTTCTCAAGGCCACCCCTCCCCTTCTGCCAGATTTAACATTTCTGAACTACAGATACGATTCTGAGAAAGTAAAATGCAGGTACAGACACACATGAATACAGTCTTTCCTACTAGGGAAAAAAAAAAAAAAAGACAGCAGCCTAGCCTCCCTATATAAATTGATACTGCCTCCGTATATAACTTGATACTGCCTTCCCACCTTTCCCCTCAACCCCAGGCTGTAACTATGCCCTGAGTCTTAGCTCAGAGATCACACCACTGAACTTGAGCTGAACATGGTCAGATATGACTGCAAGAACACTTTGCTCTGTGACTATATAGGTCACTGCTGCTGGGCAGGGAGCATATTAATATTTCAGGTGCTGCCTGGAGCCTTGTAGAACACTTGGTAGAACTCCCCTAAGTTGAAGAGATGCTTTTGCTGACTTGGAGTGACATAAATCAGAGGTGTCTAATCTAGGCTGACAGTCGTTTGTGAATTTCAGGACATCACCACCAGAAGAACCTTTATCCTTGCCAGACTGACCTATTGTGGGTTCCTCATGCCGGTGACACAGAGCATTTCCAACTACTTTGGTCAGATGTTCTTTCCAAAGAGTACAGATCCCCCATAGCAAGAGCAGCACAGCACCATCCTCTGTTGTGCCTGGCCTGCTGTGGCTTCTTTCTCTCAGCAGAAATCCTGACTCTGTAATTAGTTCTCCGTGTTTTCTCCCTGTCTCCACCAGCATTGCAAAGGGAATAAAGGCCCACAGAGCCAGCAGCACACTTAGAAAGTAAATCAAAGGGGAGAGAGGCACCTGGCAGGGAACAGATCTCTGCTCAACTGCCACTGGTTTCATCTTTTGCGAAAGTTGTCCCAAGTCTCTCATAAAATCTGTCCTGGCTCATTTAATGAGCCACAAACCATAGATCTGGTTCTCAGCAGCTTCCTGCTCCCAGCCTTGTCCTGACCCCTCTTTCTAGCAGGAGAAGTAAATAACTCGGATGAAGAGCCACTTGTTGCCTCCAGCAAACTCCAGTTTCCTGCCTGATGAATGTTCCCAGCAGCTACACAGGGCCCCCAGTGCTATTTGGCCGCTTCTCAGGTAGCAAATAAAACAGTTCTGATAATTAGCAAATAATAGCATAGCAGCTTTCTGTACTAATGCAAATATAAGACATGTTAAATGGTCAGTGTAGGTACCCACTTACATTGCTGCAAACAGTTACTGCAGCCACTACGAGAGCTACTGCAGGGCCCATGCTCTGCTGGCTGCAGTAGGGTGGGGTCAGTAGAGGAAACCACCTCCCAAACCGCCACCAGATCTCCAATTTCCTGCCTCAAACTCTCAAGCAGCTGGTGAATTAGAGTTAAGCATCTCCAGCTTCCAGAGGGCCACAGCAAACCTCCCTGAAGCAGTAACCACACGGACACTTTTCTCAGAACACAGCTTTGTTGATCCGATCTGATCCTCTCACACGCACCATGTGATACTGTACCTATCAGTCAATCACTTCTCCTACAGAAATAAACACTGCTAAAGCAAGAACCCTGCCCCTTGCATGTCTGTACCCTTTTTGTAAGGTCTCAACAGTTTGTACACTTGGGCACATCCAGCAGCACCCTCAGCTCCACTCACTGTGCACAGCCCGTGCAAAGCAGGAAACAAGTGCTTCCAGGTCAGGGACTCCACAGTTCCAGCTTCATTCCCACTTCAAAAATTGCTGAGGATGTCAGCCAGGTTAATGCTGTAAAAAATATTCAAGGAGCAGGCTAGAAAGCAGAGGCACTTCTTCCAGATTATTCTCCAAGGCCAGGGGCTGACCCTGATGCAGCTGCTCCAAAGCAGACCTGGGATACAAGAGGAACCATGGGCCACAGTAAAGAGGAGCAGAACAGAGAGCGGCCCTGAGCCCCCGGCCATGGCCTCAGCACACATCAGCACAAATGCTGTGCCATACCCTCCAAGAGCACAAAAGGAATGCCTCTTCTCTCCCTCCCAAAGCAGCTCCAACCTGTGCTGCTGAGTCATGCACCAGCACAGCCATGAAATGGTAATGCTTGGCCAAGAATTAGTTTATAACTCCAGCTTCAAACTCCCAGCTTCACTGGTGGTAACAGAAGCAGTTAAAATGATAAACCATCTACTAAGAAAAGGTTATTTAAGAAAAAAAAACCCCTTATAAACAAAGGTACCACGTTGGTAAGACTCTGGACC
The DNA here is from genome assembly GCF_009650955.1 of Corvus moneduloides. Lineage (NCBI taxonomy): Eukaryota > Metazoa > Chordata > Aves > Passeriformes > Corvidae > Corvus > Corvus moneduloides. The sequence continues at coordinate 8,095,857 of NC_045484.1, read as the reverse complement.
CTTATTTTTAAACTTGGAATTAGGTACAGAAAGCTATTAAAAAACTTACTTGAGGGTCTTCAATACACTGGGAATTTTCAATATAATTACTACAAAGTTATGACACACATTTCTGTTAGGCAAAGAGCAGTCCATATTAAATGTTTCAATCACAGGTCTAACACTAAGGACTAAAGAACACAAGCAAAGCTCAACAATAGTTCTGTCATGAAAAACTGTACTGCAACCTTTTGTTTACCAAATATAATCAATTTTAGAAATATATGCATTGTTAAAAACGCCAACATCAACAGATGCCTTAAAATTACATCTTGAGAGACTAAACATAATAACTAGAACTGAATAAACAACTCTGATGCTTCAAAAACATAATTTATCACCAGGGTTTTTTTCTTCTCCAGTCACTGCATGTATTATGGTCGCAGTTTCACAGTTCCATGACCCAAAGACTGGTAAAAGAACCATAAACATTTCCAGTGTGGTTCATCACTAGTTACCTTTCTAGCATCACCATGCATCAATCTTGAGTGCCTTTTCTTATTTAAAATAATTCAACATGGAAATGAAAATATGCACCCTAGTGCATCAGCTTTTTGGACTGATTATATTCTCCATCAGCATTTGGGTGCGTGTTCCATTTCCTCACATACAAGTATTAATGCTCAGAGTGCCTTCCATTTGCTTAAAGCCACTGTTCACATCCATCTAGGTCACTCAGCACTTTGATTCTGCACCTGCTGCAGCTCAAGTCATCCAATCCGACTACAAACTTGAGCTCTGAGACATTACCAAAAGAATAAAAGCTTGAAAAAGACTCAAATTAACCTGAATTTCTGGAAGGAAGTCAAGGGAAATAAAAACAGAACAAAGCAGCATGTCTCAAACACTGAAGAGCTCAAGTTAAAGACTTGGTTTGAATTGTGGATGAATAAGACTGAATAACCACTTCTTTTTTCAGCTGTACACTCTTCAAGCCCCAGATAGCAACACTCTGCAGACTGCCTGGAAATGATTCACTACCCCACTTCACAGCCCCAGTAATTTAATCCCTGACACCAAATTTCACTCTGAATGAGAGCTTACTGAGCACTCATTTACAGTACTGTACCCTAACAAGAAAAAGTTTCTCACCTAAATTTCCAAGCAACACTAATTACTTTACGAATTCTCTGTACAGTTCATGTATAACAGCTCTGTAATAATCTTACCAGTAATTAACACCAACATATTAAGTTTCTCACAGTTAAAAGCAATTACAGTATGAATCCATGTGTGTTTTCCAGCACAGAAGTGAATGTACAGTGCTGAAAGTTTTTAAACTACTTGGTCACTCCAAGCCAGAAAATACAGATAGACCACATTCTTTTTCCAAATGTGCATCTCTTCCACATATTCTCTGCTAGGGAAAAAAAAGCAGTATCCTATAAACCTTAAAAGTGAATGCAATAAATAAAAGTCTAACAGGTCAAACTAAGTCTGACCAGTAAAACTTCAGAACCTTCTATCTCCTGCCACCAGCTCTACTCTCCCTGCGTAAAAGGATATCACACAATTTAAAACAAAAGAACTTATAATGAGAAATGCTTTATAAAGAAACTTTTCTAATAATGTATAGGAGAGAGAAACAAAATGTTATGGTCCAGAGTCAACTCAAATATAATAACTTCACAGTCCTCAGTTCCCTGGGCTTAGCACTTAGGACTGACTGAAAGCCAGACAAACTTCTGGAAAATGGCAGCTATGTCTGAAAATCCAATGAAGTTATAAATAAAACATGAAATGTCAATAGCAGAAAGTCAACAGCAAACTTTCCTGAAGGAAACACTTGAACACAGTCAGCAATATTCTTTTCACCATTATGGGCTGAAATCACACAGCAAGACTCCCTGATTTACACTAAATAGGACTGAATATTGGTGGAGGTTTGGGGGGGGGTTGTTCTATTTTGGGGGAAGTAGTAACAATTGGCTTCTACTATGCTGAAACTTTGAGAACAACAGGAATGCTCCTGGAATAAGCCTTAAAGACCTAACCTTGGAACAGCACAGGGAAACTTGACTTTGCCATCCATACTGAGGGATGCACTCAGTGGGTCACAAAAATGTTGTATCTTCGAGACGACCATCCCAGCACTACTGCACACTTTGAAATTACAGAACAAGCAAGCACAGGAAAAGGATCATCTCAGGTAAAGCCACCCAAGAAAATGGGGGAAAAACAAAGTATAGCATCCAAAATATATGTATCAATAACGTGTATTTAAATATCAAACATTAAGGCACGCAGGAGAGGACACAAAGTAAGCTCCTAAGCATCAAACGACATTTGAGCACACGATTTTTAAATCCTGAAAAAGATTTTAAAATTATGTTGCTCAAGAAGGTAGGACAGACTGCAGTTTGAAAAAATATCCCCAATTGTAAAGATGCACATTAATAAAGTGTAAAAAAACCACTCGAGGGAGTAATACGAAGGAAAGGAATTTACCAAGGTAAAAGCAGAGAAAGTTTAGCACAGGATGGAGCTCTGTGTTGCTGAAGAGAAGATACCATCACTAACTGCCAGCATGAAAGAAACCAAAGCAACAAGAAGGAAACAGCACCCAAGTAAAGTGTTTGCAAGGAGTTCACCTCCTCACCTCAAAAACATTTGAGCAGTTGGGCAGGATGGGTGCACTGCCCAGCAACGCGTTCTTCCACTTCCCATGTGGAAATATCCAGGATGTGCAATTCCTACTGCAAACAACATTCTAACGCATCACAGAACTTGAAGAATGTCAAAGGAAAGGTTTCTCTGTCCTGCCTGACCAAAGCTGCAGGACCAAGACCCCCGCTGGACAAAAGGTGAGCAAGCGCTGCCCCTGGGCTGCTGAGCAGTTCTACTGACTGCACGTGGAACTCATTGTTTGCTCTTCAAGAACAGCACAATTACCACCCCCTCACACTGACTATTAAACCACTCTAGTAGCAAAGCCTGTCCCATCTGGCATGAAGATTTTAAGTCAGTCAACCAGAGAGGCATCCTGATACACTGCATCAGAAATAATGATCCATCACAAGAAGCAGAGAAATTTGGCTGCAACTCAACAGTTTACTTAATGCATGTTAAAATTCCTAAATTTACCCTCTTAGCTCGACAAACTTCAAATTTCTTATGCTAAGGACAAGACAGCTAATGGAAAAATTGTGTATTAAAGCACACAAATATTCAAAGAAAAACCGTTCACCTGTTTGCTGCCTAAACTTTAAATATTGTAGTATCATACAAAACTGAATATAGGCAATATGCCACAATCCTGCTGCAACTAGAAGAGGACTACTGTGAACCCTTCTTAGGATTTCAGTACCTCTGAGGAAAGAGCAAACAGGTGAGACACAAAGAAAAAAGCCTAGACACATTGTCTTTTGGCTTTGTTTCAACCTTTAGCCAAAGCCTGCACTGTGCCCATTGCTACAAGCCATCCTGCCTTCCACAATTTGTAGCCAACCACAGGCAGTCACAGAGGGCAAGGTGTGGAAACCCTTCAGAACAGAAGAAATCTGTAGGATTCAACTTCATCTTAGGTGTTATCCATCATTACTAATAAATGTGGATACAGTGGCATAAAGACTGCAAGTTATTACCCTTTGATTATTTTTTTTTTCTTTTTATAATCTTTCTTTTCCTTCAGACTTCTTTCCCAAAAGTCCCAATACTGCAACCTTTCCATAAACATGTGTAATTCCAAGTTCTTACCAGACTTATTGTAAAAAAACAGAATTTAATGAACAAAAAATGCCTCATTTTATTTGTATTGATGACTATTTCTGCTTGTAATCTCACTTCTACACTGAATATTTGGAAGCCACAGCTTCATTTTGAGGGCAACTAAATAAAAAATTCCATAAGGAATGAGGTCATTTGTGACAGAGCTGCAAGTGATGTGCATTGTTCAGTTTTAAGCAAATGACATTACCAGTGCATTAATGCCTAATTATGACAGGAAAACCACCTGCACTGGGAGTTCCAGTTACACTACAATTTAATAGTTTTACAATAGAATACCCTAGAAGTAAATGAGATCTTTGCTATTTGCTGAAGTTAATTTGAAGCTGAAGAAGATCTCAAATATCTCTAGGTCCCCTCCTAAGAAATCCAGGTGTTAATTACTAATTCTATGTAACTTCCATAAGTGATGTACCAATACCTTTCATAAGTCAACCTCACATTTAAAATACCTTCTTTCCAACACCTTGTTTTTATTTCCAATGCTAGCCTACACTTAGCTAACTTGGTATTACACCACTGCTATTCTTAACCTATGTATTTCTTTAAATATACCTAGAAACCTGAAATACAAAATTAACTTTGTGTGACTAAACCAAATATAACCAGAAAGTTAAGGCAGATAAACACACTCTAGAATGGAGTGTGACAGTGAGTTAGGCAGGTAGAATATCACCACATCACAAAGGAGCCTTTCAACTGGAACAAGAGCTGCAGTCCAGTCAATCCCATTTCAGCACCAAGAGAAGCCCCAACACCACATTCTCAGAATCACACAACATTGAAATGGATTTCTCACCACTGCTAATTACAGACAATCTTTTTTTCTCTGCCAGTCATCTGATCTCATCTCTGCTTTCTGCTCAGAAGTGTCTACATTAAGCTCGCACTGATGAGCTGCTCCACAAACTCTTCTGGGTTCTTCATTCCTGCCATGCAAAACTTGTTATTTCCTGTTCCCTCCTGAACCACACACATGTGGTATAAGCAAGAAATCCACCCACCTGTTCAGGACAGATGCTGCCTGCAGGGTTCCTGACCAGAACCATGTCATTTGGCAGCTAGGAGGACTCAGACCATCACTGTACCTGAGCTTCTTGTTGTAAAAGAGCCCACAATGAATTACAGGCTGTGGTACATTTGAACTCTTACACTTGCCTATTAATTCCTTGCTCTGCTTTTTATCATTTCACACTGTCCAGTTTAGATATTTACTACTTTTAAATCTTAACAGGAAATGGTATTAAAAGGGAAACTGCTTGGCAAATAAATGAGTTTTGAAGGTTTAAGATATTAACAGAAGGACACTGAGTAAGGACTAGTAAAAATATTCATGGAAGGATTGGTTTAGCTCTATATTTTGTGTTCCTTTCTTTCCCAAATTCCCTTGGCTTTTCTTGCAACAATTAATTCTTCATGGAAGCTACTTTGGATTATTTTTCATTGCTGAAAAAGCTACCAAACATCCTGCTTTGGCTTTTTTCTCCATCCCACCATGCAACTCACAATGAGCAATAGTAAATAAAACCACTGCACTGAAATATAAGCGTATTGAGGCCAACAGGGAATAGACTTCAAGAGGATATAATACAATATCTGACCCAATTTCCCATAGGAAGTTTCATACACAAACAAACATCCCCATAAAGGATATATTCACATGTAAATGCAGCTTTACAAAACTTTCTTTTTATTTAAATCATTTCAGAGATGAGTTGGCTACGATTTTCCTGAACAAAAAATGGTAATAACTTGGAGGAAGCCAAATACTCTAAAAAAATGCAAGCTGAATTGTTCACTTTGAGTTTAAAATGGCATTTAGCAGCATGTAAGTCCTTGCAGCCAGAATAGAAAGCCCTTAAAAACATATATGGGAAGTTTTATTAAAGAGGAAAATGACTATTTGAGAACCAAGAGAGGCAATTCAGAAGCGTAACAAAATTCGCATGACCTTCTGCAAGAAGCACAAAACCATCCAAGCACAACAAACACAAGATTGCAAAATAAAACCACAGCAAGACATGAAAGTGAAGTAACTGAACTTGTGCTAAAAACAAGATAAAAAAAGCAATGGGGACAGGAGAAAAATTGCATTAGGAAGACAAATCATCACTCAAGTTCAATGTTCACCATGTTTTAAAACTGGTGAGAATTCTTCAATATTGTAGATTGTTTCCATCTCCTCTCCAGGAGGGTGCTTGTGTTTTGCACTGCAGTTCCCAGTTTGTTTTTTAATTTAAATACACACAACTAGATAATATTTACTTGGAATTACTGGAGGCAACTTTTAGGGTAACAGTGACTGTTTGAGGATAGGGAATCTATTTCATGTTACACACCTGACAGTCATCCTTGCACTTGTGCTTTTTTATTAATTGCATACTATCTTCCCCATACAAATCTTTTTCTCCCCAAGGAAGTTCTGGTTTTAAGCTTTCAGTTTGCTTCCTAAGAGGTAGAAATAATTTCTAAGAAATAATACTTTTGGATTTTATTACTTGGAAAGTTACCTTTAGGCATAGTTACAGCTCTTTGTTGTCTTTTCATAGGTTTGTAAAATAATAGCAGAGAAAATGCCCTAGTATGACTTGTCAGTTTTGGTTCTCAATTTTTTTTTCTTTTGAAAAAAGCATAGCAATCAACTTACCCTCTTTGCCTTTAAATCTTTCCTGATCGTATCTGTTGTAGGCAGCTGGAATAGGTTGCTTATTTCGTAAAGTTGGATCCTAAAACAGGTTAAATAACATTTGTAAAACATACTAAAAATGTATTGGATGGTTTTTGAATTTCATGAAGAGTTACTCAGAACTACTCAAGAGGATAAAACCAGTTCATTTTTGTATGAGTTTGAATGCATTTGAAAACTTCTGATGTTTCCATTCAACATCCACTTACAATCTTACAGACACAGAGTTTAGTACTGAATGCAAAGTGAACAACCTGAGGCAAAACTAAAATAAGAGGAACAAACTACATTACTAAAATCTCTATGTGTAGTGAAATCACTGACTTTTTGTTATACTTAAAGAATTAGCGAGGAAAAGAGTATCAACTGACAATTCATGATTAAGGCTTCAGCCACACAAAATTTCCCTTGTCAGCCTGATTAAGACAAAATTTTGCTAAATAAAATAAATAAAAACAAATTTTGAGTAAAAAAAGCATTCTGGGAAAAAACTTTTTAAAAAGCACCAATCTAGAGGCACATTCAATACCAATTCAGTCATTTTTGTGGATGGCTTAGTTATGTATTCACAACTACTCTGAGTGGGACATTTGAATAATGCCATGCACAATTTAAGAAATTCAACACAAAGCAAATATTTACATGTTGGAATTCATCTTGCTATTTAAATTTAGTTCTTTGTTAAATGCAGTAGCAGCAAAAACAAAACCAAGTATGATTAAACAGCTTTTAGAGCAGACTACCACCATGTTCGAAGATACATTAGGTTTAATAGAACACAATAGTAAACACCACAACTCTAAACAAATCCTGTCTAATACCTAGATAGCATTGAACAATACAGCTCTAAGTCTGTCCTGATTTATTACAAGCAAAAGAAAGCTGGTTCGAGCTGTTCTCACTTGTGAGTCATGCTCCAGATTCTTAAACATTTGCTACCGTATCTGTCAGAAAAGCAGCAAAACATTTCATCTGAAATGGCAGCACTCTCATCGAATACATTTTTTGCAAATAGATGCAGCACATGGCTAGTGCTTGATAGATGCAGAAGCTGGCACTAGCAGATTAATCTCTCGGTAACAAGAGCATATTGAACAAATTAAACTAATATATTCAACTCTTTAAATACCAATAAATGCAACTTAAGTCAAAGAATAGCTGTGAAGTTATGCTTGAAAAACATGCATTTTTTGGAAACAAACCAAAACCAACTGTGTATGTAATACTGAGAAGACACTGTGCTCTCACTTTTGGTGTCCCAGCCCTCGTGTTCAGCCAAGCACTGCTCTTACCGTTGGTGCTGTGTTTGGTGCAGGTCTTTGCTCAGGTGCTCGGCCTTCTTCTCTGGCTTTAACTGATTGAAGAATTGCAAAAATATTCTTGGCAAAGTTCTGAAAAAGACATTAGATATCTGTGAACCTTGATGACCGTGTGCATCTCACATAACAACCACCCAGGTGGAAGACACCGTTTGGTGAACTTAAATTTCACCGAAAACCAACACTGGTGCACCAATGTTCTAAATAAATGATTTCTGACCCCTTTTCAGTGACAGGATCCAAACATTAACAGGGTTTTAAGGCATCATTGCTACCCCTTATTCTTTAAGGCCCACACCTGCTAAATCTAACTGGCTTCATTACACCACATGGTAAACCAAATTCTTCTCAAAGCAGTAATCTATAAACTGCAAAGTGTACACAATGTCTGTCACTGATGTCAATTTTCAGTAATGGTTCATCAGTAAAAGAAATCTTTTATCAATTAAGGAAGACAGCTTTTTTTTTTTTTAACTGGTTCAGAATAATATAAAGTATTCACAAAATGCTTACACTGTCCAGAGTATTGTATACTAACACTGAAGTTAACACCACTGGCATCATGAAACAAACACATGAATTACAAAACAAAGACTTCTGGGGTCAATTTTGTAGAAATCACTTAGAGAGAGTTGTACTGCAAAGCTTCCCTAATTCTGCTCACTTGACCTCAGTGAGCACCTTGTCAAGCTGGCAAGGCAGGAACTGGAAGACCACCAGAAACCACTTACAAAGGCAAAGCCATCCCTTGAGCAAACAGGTTCTTTTGACACAGTCTGAAAGAACTCACACAAAACTGTATTTTAAGTTCTTTTCAGTCAGAAAAATCCCAGGGAAAAAACCTTTCAAGAGCTGCAAGCCATACACATACCAATTATATGAGGATACCCAAAGTCTAAACTACAGGCCTTCACTGCAAATTCAGATTGCTCCCAAACTGTGGCCTGGGCAGCATATCTATCAGTCACAATTCTTGTCATTGCTGTGCTTATTCACACACTGTCTCTAGGAAACAAGGCTACTCCATCTTCTGAAACTCACAAGAAGGAACTAATTAACAACAGGAGTAATGTTATAAAAGTGACACAGTCCACACAGAAGCCACAGCTCCCAGTCACAAGGATGTTACAACCAACTCTCACATCTGTATTGTACTCATAAAACCTACAGTTAACATAGTCTTCAAGTGAGTTTGAACTTCAAATTATGAATTTTTCAAAGGCCTTTAAACATATGGGACTTTAATAGCCTTAAATTGCACATCCTGGACCAAACTCAGGTAAAAAAAACCCACAGGATTCTTTCTCCCATCTGCTGAAAACAAGCCACTAATAAGCATGGAATTAGAAGTGTTCTTGCTGATGTCTTTTTTCCACAGCATGAAAATGCAAGTCCCCCAAGGCCGCAACCAATGTCTGTTTGGAACAGGAGAAAACCAGCAGTGTTTTAACAAGCACTCAAACTAACATCATCTTCTTGCTGCTCACTGGCTTGGTCAGGGATGTGGGATTATATTACTGTGACAGAAAAATGATTGAGCAGGAAGTCCACTGCAGGTACCAGCTGATTTGTAAAGCCCTGCAGAATTGCAGACAGCTAGGTTTTCATTGTTCATCCCTTCAGAGATCAGAATATGAATATCCCTTAGCTTCTGCCCTAGATTTAGTTAAACTTAATAATCAAGTGCAACATTTTTACTACCAAAAACTTCTCATCTGGGGGACAGAGCAGAAGAGAAGAGGGAAAAAAACCCCAAACATCAAAATATTTGTTTCTCTGCACAGATGCTCTATCCCTTGCCGACACAGTGACTAACATACACTAAGTCAAGTTACTATTGCTAGTGGTAATTTAATGCCGGGATGTTTGTGGAGAAATCTCAGGGCCAGTCAGATCAGACTGCTCTGATGAGGAAGGCTTAATGAAGTCACATCGCTAACTAAATTCCTTTTGTAATAAAAATGCTTCCATCTCAATATATCACAGTTTATGCTAAAAAATCACAGTCTTTAATTTCTGTAGCTCACCGTAACCCTAATGTTCACTAACAAAGACTTCTAGTCACAACAGCAGCTTTATCATGCTAGCAAAAATAAATAAATATTTCTTCTAATAGTGATCATCAAGGATAAACATTGGTTTCAGCTTCATAGAAAACAATTCTAGAGGAAAAAAGTTGAAGAAAAGTACACTTCATCTCAATCATCAGACAAAAATAAAACCTTAAATCTAACATGTAAAACTAGAAGCATATGCACTGTTACACAATATGGCTTACAGTGCTTCAAAACTTTCCTATAGCTAAGTTGTAACCAAGTTTTAATATACATTCTGGTGTTTCACTACCGAGAGAGAGTTTACCATATAAACTCAAATAAAATCTTACTGGAACCAACAATAAGGATTTGTTGGACATACATGCTTCCCAGGAAAACCAAGAGCTGCAGAATGCTGTAAACATTGTCCAAACTTAGAGCAGGGCTGGAGAAGGAAGAATTGAGCCCCAACTACATTTCTTTACACATTTGCTTGATGTGCTCAGACATACTGCTAAATCCTTTACAGCCACTGACAGACTGAAAGGCATGATGCTTTCCAAAAAGGCAATATTCCCATAACACATTTTCAGTAATTCCTATATATGGCATGACATGAAAAATGCAAACAGTATTCAGATGGCCTCATGAAAGTACAGCAGAAATTAAAACATTGCTCATAAGGAACATGAAGTGATAAACTGTATATTTAAAAGAAAATATTTTGCACATCTAAATTTAAAGCACATATTTAAATCTGGAATTCAAAACAAAAAGTAAAAAATCATTTAAGGCATCACTCTCCTATGCCTCAGAATATGTATCTTCAATTTGCAAACTGTTCACCAACTTTGAAGCTGATTTTCTGTCCTCCCTGCTCTTGTAATTCACAACTGCAGACACTCATGGTGCCCCTCAAACTGTTCTCTGCACACTTTGGAGCTGGACAAGCCATGCTGGGGCACACAACAAGCACACTGCCACACAGGAGATTGTTTAAACTACCACATGAATAAAAAGGTGTTTGTGACCCTGCTTTCAGGACAATGGTAGTTTAAGAAATTCACATTACAGTATGAGAATATATATTGCTAAACAACTGAAAGCAGAGCACATGATGACTTTGTCAAGCTTCAGATTAGGGAGCCTATAAAAAACTGTTGATAAAATTGAACTTGTTACTAACTGTTGGGGGAAAAAAAAAATAAAAATCAGACACTCCTTTCACTAGAAGTTACTCTGGGAATTTCTTTATGTTCCACTCAAAAAGTTAACTGTGTACTACTAAAGCTGAACTGAAAACATAGCTATGAGTATATTTGCTCCCTGTATAGCTGTGGCCTATGCTCCCTGTACAGCTCCCTGTATATTCGTGGACTTTGTTTTCAGAAAAAAGTCCAATTCTCCCTTGTTCCATGTTACCTTCACTAAATTTTTATAGCAAGAATATTCTATGAAAGACAACTGAAACCTTTAATCAGAAATGTTAATTCAGGAGTGTGAAAGAAGAGCCACACTGTAACAGCCTGAAGATACAGCACAGCATAAAATATCAAAAATCTCCTTGATACATAATCCTAGTTTATTTCTCCTATGAATGCAGCATGTGGAAATACATAATTTTTTAATAGTTATGTTAGAGTAGTGTTTAAGGGATTACTTTATAGCTGACCTAAATATTCTTTCAGGAAACATAATGCTTTATTCTACATATTTTTTGTCGAATGCAAGGTACATATAGAAAAAACAAGATTTATTATTGCTCAGTATAAATACAATTTTTAAAATCTGGCCCATCTTTCTTTTAAATGCTACATTCAAAATGTTTGCAGTAGTAATAATGCAGCAATAAAAGAGCCTGCCCAGTTTTACTAAGGAAGTCAGTCCTGGGTGGAGTTTGAGCACTAAAGCTGTACCATGACATTTGTGCACAGCCACTCCAAACCCACCCTCCTGCTCCATCTGAAGGACTAATGAGGACACCAGTTGCTATTAGCCTGGCACACCTTTCCTTTTTCAATTTGTTCTTGAAGTCCCCACGGCTGTGAATTTCACGAACGTGGGACAATTCTGCCACCTAGAGCCCACGCATAAAGTTGCTTTTACAATCAATTTCTTTTAAAATATCCACAATTTTACTCTCAAAACTCTTAGTTGTCTAAAGTGATTAAAGTACTGTTAGTCTTGCTTCAAAATTATTTTACCAGCTAAATTAAATTACTGAAACTCTAATTATAACTGTATTATTAACCCACTCACAGGTGACTTCACTAGTAACAATGGTCAAGAGGCATCAGAACAAAAATACGAGAACTGAAAGTAATTGAAAACATGATTTCTCACAACATTTACTTCAAATACAGTAGTTACTGTGAAAAGGATCAAACCTATAAAGAAAATACATTAATTTTAAAAATAAAATATGCAAGTACTAACTGCAGTAGTAATATTTTTCAGGCGGTAACACAAAACTAAAAATCATGACCACCACAAAGATCAGGTTCATATGGGGAAAAAAAAAGTTCTGCTCTTTAATACTTATGTACAAGAATACAGAAGACCACAAAATAACAACATTCTGGAATAGTTCAGCTGCTGTATTAGATTAATTTGCAATTGTGGGTTACATCCAAGGTAAATGCCACACAGCAGGAAAATGCCAATCCCCCTAGCTAGGTCATCTATAAACTCCAATCATCCTACTCAGTTCCGGTCTTCTCTCACCACGCACACAAAAATACCCAGAAGCTGGGGATGGCACAGTGGGGAAATACAAATCAAGATTATGAAATTTAATACATAAAACTCACAGTCAAGATCTATGAAACTGAATTGGAGCTTGAGGTCTATTCTCTTCTGTATTAACATCTTGTGTCACGGGTAACAATACATTGGACATCAAGTAACTTTTTCCCAAAGAAAAGTACGGATAGCTAGTACATGCAACAGGGCGGCAATAACTAAGGATGTAAAAGCTAAAAACCTATGAAGGCTTAAAAAAGAAAGTTGTTTACTTAATCAAATCACTTGTTATACAATATAAGATTTCCATGCTTTCAAAACAAAACTTAAGCAGATGTGCTGGACAGCCTAGTCTAAGTCTTTCAGATAAGAACAGATATATAAATATAAGGATTAAGGCAGGAAAATATTTTGAGTCAGGCTTACTTCCTACCTTATTAGAAAGAAAAAAGAACAATTTTTATATTAAAAAAGTGCTGTAATTTAGAATATTTTCTTTAAAATTTTGTATATATTAAGCAGGGAAAGCAGGAAAAAACCCCAGATTGCAAGAGAATCAAATTCACCAGTCTGCAGCAATGAAGCAACAGCAAGAAAAAAACCAGACCATTGCTTCAACATTTCAACCTTGACCTTGTAAGTAATATACACTGAAAGGAACAAGGTTACACTGACAAAAAGATACAATTTCAGGATGTAAAGGTTATGAAACTGCAGAGACCCAACTTCACCTAACAGATCCCATACCAAGTCTTAATAGTGTTTCCATTATGAACAGATACCTGCAGAAAGAACCCACAGCCCATCATTCCCATAGGTATGAACACACCTAACTCCATTAGAAACACATTTACCTCAAATGCCACCTTCTCCTGTCCAACTTACATGGTTCTGCTTCAGTGCTTTTCCCTGGACTGTCTCCAGGCAGGCAGAAACTTTGATGCCACACAGGTCACTCTGGACTCCCAGTGCCTGGCATTGTCTTCAAAAGATTTACACAAGGCTCAAGGAGGACAAAAGTACTTACAGATATGCTAAAAGCTGAGAAATGCACCAGCACCACATGAGTGAATGTGTCTGCCTGGACAATGCACCTACATCAGGAGTGTGTAGCTGCTGTTCAGCTTCTCAGCTGAAGATATTTAGAAAGGTTATGTGGTATAACCTTTAAGACTTCCCATATGTTTGACAGGCTGGATTATGTTATTTCCTTGTACATAGGGTTAGAGGTCACTCGAGAAAAGGTAATTCTAATATACTTGCAACTGTGAGAAAATAGAACTGAAGGAGTGCTGGCTGAAATTTAAAGTTTTAGCAATAATCTGTAGCACTTTCCCATGAACTGGGCCTGCCTGAGCTGGAGTTAATTCTCTCCCAGCTGCCCTGGTTGTGCTGCACTAAGCCTTGGTAGCCAGAAAGGTGTTGATAACAGCCCAGTGTTTTGGCTGCTGCTGAGCAGTGCTGGCCCAGCAGCAAGGCTGTCTCCACATTCCCTCCTCACCAGTGGGCTGGGGCTGAGCAGGATCCTGAGAGGACAGACAGCCAGGACAGCTGACTCCAGGGATATTCCCCATCACATGACATGTGCTCAGCAGTAGAAGCTAAGAGAAATACGGAGGAGGGGCATTTCTCGTTACAATATTTATCTTCTGGAGCAACTGCTAAGTGTCCACAAGCCCTGCTCCCCAGGAAGTGGCTAGAGATCTTCTGCTGATGGGAAGTGGAGAATACATCTTTTGTCTTCCTGTGCTTCCCCACACATCCTTTGCTTTTATTCAGCTGCCTTTATCTTGACCCACACATTTTTTCCCATCTTATTTTCTCCCAGCCATCCTGCTGAGGAGGGAAGCAGCTTGGTGGGCACCTGTCATCCATCCAGCCAAGGTCAACCCACCACACTCTACAAAGAAAAGGATGAAAGATTTTTTAAAAGAACATCTGAAATGCTCAGAGCTCACTGTTCATATCAGAACACTGGTTCATTTCAAAAAGTTCCAAAGTCACAAGGCCAGTATTAGTGCATTTCCAAAATTCCAGCTTTAAGATTTCTCTACACACAAGTAGAGCACGTTCAACACAGCCCACCCAGTTACCTTGCTGCTTATCTAAGAAATAGTTCTGAGCAATCTGGGAGATTAAAACTAAATAACTAAATATAAGTCAAGTACACCAGCAGTCACAGACAAAAATACACTCTCCAAATACACCTGTGAATGATGAAACTCCTGCTTAATCTAATTTGTTCCCACAGGAAAAATTCAAGTGCCAAATCCATTTACAGTAGAGATTAAATGAGGAGGTTTTTCCTTCAGCAGAGATTGCTGTAGCCTGCTACAGAAGATTATAAAAACCAAAGGATTTTTAGGAAGGAAAGCTAGAGGAAGGATGTGAAAGGAAGGAATCAATTTCAGTATAAACACAGCATTTTTTCTAGGTGTTTCATGGTTTGTTTTACAAAACAGCCTCATATTTATCTAAAAACATGTACATAACTGAAACCTGTGCAGAGCATTGATGCAAAACTTAACACTTCTAACACTTATGATAGTAAATAGTCTATGCATGGATTCAAAACTCTTCCTGAAATTAAATTCCTTTTAACAATATATACTGTCAAAGAGTTCTAAAATTAAGTTACTATGAGAAGAAAAAAAAACCTTTATACTAAACAGATGCAATTTGGCTCTGAAAAGTGATCACATAAAAATGCCACATTATTCATAAAAATCTAGAAGACTACACTACAGACTTGGGGAAAGCCAACAAATATTTAAAACAGAAGGAGCAGGATGACTCATCTACTAGCAATTAAATCAAACACTGCATTTCCAAAAGAGGTAGAACTGCACAATAATCATACAGAAAACTATGGAAAAATAACAAAAAGTTTTAAGCAAAGCATAAAAATAAGCAAGCAGATTAATGCAAATTGTAGAAATCTTAAAACCAAAAGAGGACAGGTGAACTGAAATGTCTGATTTTAGAAACAATAGGAACCTCATGGAAATCAATAAAAAGACATCCAGGGATTAATGCAGCATCTGATCAAAAGAGGGTAACAGAGAGGTCATGCAGACAAGGGACCTGTGTGAGGCATTACAGAAATCTTAAGGGTCAAATAAACTGGGAATGACACAACTGCAGAAGTATCTTCTACAACAGGACTACCAATGCACTCAAATTACACATTCTCATGAACAAAAAAAAAACCTCACAGCTAGGAAAAAAAAAAAATCACTGTAATTTCAGCAAGGGGAGCTTTGTGACCATGAAGATGCTGGCAATAAAAGCAGCAGCTGAAAGGACAGAATGCAAATATCATGAGAACTTCTTAAAATGTTAAAAAAGAACATTACATCACTGGAGATCTAAAAAAAATCCTGGAACAATTCTTATATAAAGCAAACTTCGGAATTGGGAAGTGTGTCCAAAAGGAGAAACAGTAAATGCTTCAGAAATACAGTTAATATTATTGGCATCTATGAAGAATTTAGAGGAGCATATTGCTGGAGGAACCAGTATTTTCTTCAAACATATCAAAACCAAAGGAAACCTATTAGTAAGCTGAAAAAGTCAAGAGATTATTTTTGTACTGTGGCCTGATCTCCCTCGTGTTTCCCTTTTGCATCTTAACCTATCTCTGCATCTTAGTTTACTACAGAGAACACTGGGAAAACTCACACACACAGGAGTGTTTGTCTGTGGAATAGAGCTTGAGAAGCATGCTCGGACTGAAGCAATTTTTGCAAAGAGACAACAAAATTTACATTTAGGAGTGCTCACTGTTTGTTACCATTCACCCAGGAGTTCCAAAGGAATTCACATATTTAAAAGGCATGCACTGCTGAAGTCAATTTTGGTTTTAAATACTCTAGGAGGATTCAAGAGATTGCAGATAAACCCATACCAAGCAGATAGTAAAAATTTACAATAAAAAGAATTATCAGGCACATCAGCAATTCAAGTGTCACACAGAAGAGTCAAAACAGCATTTGCAGAGCAGTATCATGCTTCCCTGATAAAAATTCTTTAAAGGAATAGGGAAGTAGGGAAGAAATGATTTGCCTGAGACAACATATCTGGGTTTCTTCACAACTTTTGAGAAGGTCTTCACAAAGGTTCTTGAAACAGGAAAAAAAAGGAAAAAAAAAGTAAACACAAACAACCCCCCCCCCAAACACACACCAAAAAACCCTCCCAACCAACGTACAAATGAAAAACCTGAGCTGTTCTGGGATAAATCACAGCCCTCAGTATCACGTGATGTTTCCCCATCTACTTACTCTCACTGCTACTTGTTGGAAAATATAAACATTAACACTCGGTGATTTCTGTCCAAGCTATCAAGAATGTTCCTGCAACCCTGCACAAACCGAAATAGAAGATTTGCTGTTACGCCCATGACACTCATCAGGCTGCTCACAGTAACTGCATGCTAGAGTCCAAGAACAAACTTCATCTCTTGTTTCTTGTCTTTCTCCCTGTGTCATGTTTTGCTTAAAATCACTACCTCATCTCACTGTTACTACAATAAAACATCATCTCTCTCCCTACTGTCTTTGCAATTTCACTTGGAAGAAAAGTAGAGACAGGAATGCCATGAATGATTCACAAAAGGAAGGAAAGCTACGCAGATTCCTTCAGTACAAACCTTTCCAATGACTAAAACATCAAAGCTTTTACCCATTTATCAGCTGCTCAGCAGCAAGGCTGCTTCAAATCTCCCAGATTCAAAAAAGCAACACTCACCCTGTAGGCGGCAAACAGGGATGTGCCACATACCCAGTAATTACCCCATAATTCATGAATTAAATTATTCTGCCACTAATGCCCTGGGACAATACTAGGAAATTGAGAGCTATGTAAAATGCTGTTAAAAATAAGACAAATGAAGACTGAGAGCTCATTTACTTCTAAACATTATTTTCCTGTGACAATACTTAAAAGAAGTAGTGAAGGCAAAGGATGCAGTTTAACAATAATCTCAGGGAAACAGACCCTTGCAATCTTTTAGAAATTGACTTAGTGCTTCCTTGAGAAATTTAGTGCCAAGTAGCTCTGCAATCAAGAAACCTTCACCATCCAAAGAGAGCAAGCTGTCAGCTGTGCTTGCAACCATGTTCAGAATGGCACGTAACCAAGTGCAGCCAAAAGCAGCATAAAGGAACAAAACCAGACAAAAGCCTCTTCATGGTAACACTTTCTGGTTTTGCTCATTCCAGCATTTTCCCTCCTTATTTCTTTGTTGTTTTGCACAGCTTAGAGGCCTTTGGACTTTCAATGTGCCTGTGCTGCTCTTTCTATCAGTTACCCCCCTCTTTGGTCTGTTTCCAACCCCACAGGTACTTTCACGGTGCCCTCCCTGCTGCAGGGCTCAAGCCAGCTGTGGTTAAGAGGAATTAAGTGATTACTTAGTATCTTTTAAACGGCTGAAGCAAGTAGTTGGAGATACAATTTAGATTTGCTGTAATGTGATACGGACAAACTCAGAATTCTGTCACTGTGCCAACAGCCCTGCGAGCCCACCTTTCATTGGAACACTGAGCATAATCCCCCTGTCATCTCTGTTTAACAAATTACATACGGAAAATAAAAATGTCCTTTGCCACAGGGATCATAAAACACAGCTTGGTATCCAGAGCATTACCTTGCCTGTGCTTTGTAAGATTGTAGTTCTTGTCCTCCATACTCTCTCCCTGCTGACAATATCTCTAGTTACATCCACTTCAGCATCAACAAAACTTCGCTGTTTAAGAGCAGTTATGTCATCATCCAGATCAGTTTTGATAGTGGATCTTTTCTTTGCCATGATTTTGGCTTTGATAGCAGCAATTTTTTCCACTGACATAGCTTCAGACAAGGACCTAAATGAGCAAAAATAACAGTAGAGACTGAATAATTGCACAAAAAATTCTTCTGAGAGAATTTGTGAATGAATAACTTCATCCTGCTTAAAGTTTAAGATTATGCTATAAATCACAAAATAGTTACCTTATATACAAACTGAAATATTATAAGGGCTTGGCATTGCTGTTTTGGGCATGAGAATCCAATTTGTGACAAAAGACTCACAGTACTAACACAAAGACCTTCCAAAAATCCCAAGTATACCAAACAAAAGTAAAGAATCCAAATGTAAAGCATCAGGGCCAACACTTTCATTTATAACAACATCTGAATTTCAGTTGTTATTTTTAGTGGATTACAATTTTGTGTCCAGTCAACCAACCCCTGGCTGCTCTGAGGCTTTCAAAGCATTAATCTAAATCTTGTCTGAGGTGCAGTTACGAGGACACGGTCCCTTGGAAGATGTGGCACCTTCTCAGACCATGCAGGCCAGCAAACAGCTGATGGTGGTAACCTTGCCCACATCAATCTGGGTTTGAGAGAGCTCACTCGAGTCCAAGAGTGCAACACCTACGTGTGTTTGCTCTTAATTGTAAACACAGAATTGGGCTGTCAGTGAGCCCTACTGTTTTGCAGGTGAGCTGAACGAAAAAAGATAAAGACTGAATTGCACAATCCTAGCTGTCCACACCAAATTCACTATTACAAGGTTGGTTTGTTTTTTTTTGAGAATATGTGAAAAAATTAATGCAAGTACTGGTTGTGAAGTATTCTCCTTTACGATTAAGTTATTGGAAAGAGAACTTCTTTATCTTCCTACTTGGTTCATAGCAGAGTCAAGCATGGAGTTGAAATTCACTGCCTGTAAATATCTGTATTTTTTTTAAAGGGGCAGTTTTTTACATTCAGCATTAAAAAAATTGGTAACTAGACAATACAAAGTAATTCAAACAATACTTAGTAATCCCCACTGCAGCATTGCAAAGTTGTGAAACACACAAGGTAGCATCCAAATTATTAGTTTATACAAAATCACATGTACTTTTTGATTTTTTTCTTATTCTTATGCTTCCTAATCATGCCACAATCAGATTTTTTTCCCCTATAGTTCCCTTTTAAGTACACCTATATAAGGGATATGAGGAAGTCATTCAAAATATGTATTTTTCGTGTGATTAGCTGTAATTATGGATTTCATAAATGCCTCAAATCTGCACTGTGTTTCAAGTGTTTCAAGGTCTGACTCTTCAAACATTACTGAGAGTATCCAAGGGAAGAGAATTTCCACTGAGAGCTGTTGAGCAGAATAAAACTGGCTGCTTTGAAAAGCACAAGAATTGTTACCCGTGCTGTAATTAAGCATTATGCATAAGGAAAAGTAGTCCCACCTGATCTGCTCTGTTTGCACGATGCCCTCTTTATGTCCTTCCAGCCGAGCTGCCAAGCGCTCCTTGTCGAGGCGCACACACTCCTCATCCTGGAAGGAGCAGTCATGTTTAAGTTCTTGTGCATTCTCTTTTCAAAAATAAATACAGCTAGAATTAAAGCTACTCAGGAGTATTTTCTTCACATTGCAAGGACAATCTTTATTTCCAATGATTTTTGATCTGGGCACCAGCATTAAGTGCAGAGCTATTGGAAATTTCCTCTCCAGAACCACAATTCTTCAGTTCTGACTTCTAACCCCTTCCAGTTCCCATTCACACGAACAAAAGCACTGTGTACACCCAAGGACAGGCAACTCAATGAAATCCCTACAAAAACAGACAAACACTGTCATTTACCTCCACCCCCAATTTGTATTGATGACAGTAACTGTCATTACCTCTATTCTTGGTTTCTTTGCTTCTGCTAATATTTCATCTGCTGCTCTTTTAACTGCAAGAAAAAGAGGATGTTAAAAATGCAAGATTGTACTAGATTTTTATAAAATAAACCTCGAAGTTATTTCTTAGTTAAATTGTACCTTGAGTGGATCGTTGAAGACCAATTTCAAGTGGAGCACTTCTGTCTATGCTTGATGAGGTTGCTGCAATCAAACAGAACATTCAGTTTAAATAGAAAATCTTTGCAATAATATTTGGGTGTAAAAGAAAGAAGGACAACAGATGAACTACAACAGTGGAAACTATACATATTAGGTAGCAAAGGTGGTAAAACACTGGGACTAGAGGAGTGGAGATACTCAGAACCTGACTGAATGTAACATTAAATCAGGTTGCTCAGAGCCATTTGACCCTTCTTTGAAAAGGGGATTGAACCAGGTGACCTCTTCTGGTCCATTCCAACATAAATTAATCAATGATTCTTTGATCTCTTTATACCACTCATAAAAGAAAACAGTCACAGTGAGAATTAGAACCTGGAATCGAGATCTGCCAGTTTGTCTAGGTTTTTTTAAAAAAGACAACCTGCTGATCCCCTTAAAATATATATAAAAAGTGATTTTACTCATCATATTACAGAAATAATCTCCTATTCCCAGATACTTAAAATTTTAAGACCACCTACGAAACAGAGCATCTTACAAAGGTGGCATTTCTATTTTTCTCAGAGAAACCTCTTTTCTCTGACTATTGTTAACAAAAAATTTAAGATGACGAAATGCTAGGCAGATCTGCCAGACTGACAAAGCAGTGACTTGATATACTTTATTAAACTGAAGATTTCATCCCACACATTTCTTGCACTCAAGATCAATGTACTGCTGAAAGCTTCCCATAGTCTAGAAAAGGAAAAAACATACATGCTAACCATTCTAACACATAATTATTAACCAAAGTGGGTTAAAAGTGATAGTAATAACAATGTTCACTTCTAAACATACATGTAGGAATGCAGCTCCTGTCCAAGCAAAACAGTTAATTTCAGAACACAATTAAAAAATGCAAGAAATAATAACTTTGAGAAGTTTCAGCTCATTCAGTTAAGATGCAAACTGCCTGCTGTTACCCAGTCTCCCCTCCTACCCCTCACTTGTGCCATGAATATGAAGCAGTAAAGAGCACTGTGTGTCCAAGTCAGAAGAGCGTATCACTCACATGTCTCCCCATTTAGGTATGCAAGCAAGTCTTTCCTATCAGGTCTTCTTACCACAGGAATGTTTTCAGTCTGAAAAGACAGCAGATGTGACATTAAACTGTTCTTCCCTCACAGAGACTCTTGCTGAAGATTTTTCACTTTTACTGAAAACTACTCATTCACACAAAGACATGACCACGTGTTCTGCCACCCAAGAAAGCTTCACAGATCAGGCTTAAAGTGCAACCACATCCTAGAGGATGTTCAGCCACACAAAATTAAACACACAGCCTGCTATGAAACTGAAAGAGAGGGCAGCCTTTTTCCTCCTTCCCTTCAAACTTGCAAATAAGAACTAACTTTTATCTCACACACACACAGACTTCTCTGCCAGGAGTCTGTGTTGATGCATAGAAATCAAGTATATCAACCATGTTGTTCCAACACAGCACTGCTGTGTCAGGTACCCATGTAGCACAAGGAAATATGAAGAGTGGTCTCATAGAAAGCAGTCAAATGGAAATCAAAAGGACTTAAAAAAAATTCCTAACCCTAACTTTAAATTATTTTTTTCTTTATTTGTAGGGCTTAACCAGTAATTATTTGAATTGGATTGCTTACTTCCAAGTCCACTCCAAAGCTGTTCTGCTTTTCTCCATTCTGTAGCTCCCTGCCATCTCAGACACTAAAGGATCATCTAGATTGGGATCACTCTCACACAACAGATGGACAAAAGTACTCCTGAGTGTCATGCTGAAAACAACTATGTCCATAGAATATCAAGATAAATGCTGCCATTACTGTTAATAATTGGTTGACAAACTCTTTCTGTAAACATAATTGGGTGGTTTGAAGGGATAATCTGTCAGGAAGTGAATTGTCAAGAAAAATACTCCACCCTGACAGGGACTGTCATGTGATCCTTCTGTAAAGGTGATTGTTTTTAAACACTCACACACTTTGCTGCATATCATCCTCCCTTTCCCCAGCCAAAGCCATACACACAAGTGCTATCACCATTCCCTGAATATAACTACACACATATTCATTATCACAAGACAAAAATCACATTTTGTGTAGTCTACTTACCGCAGCACGACGGACATACACAGGATGGGAAAGGTGCACATTATTGAGCAGGAACAAGATAGAATCCAAAGTGTAGTATTCCCTGGGCTGGCCCTCTTTCCCTGTCCTGTAACACAGAAAAAGATTGGAACATTTAAAATCTTTTAGAAAAGGTCTCTTTTCTTTCTAGATGACAGTTTAAAAAGCAAGCAGTTAATATTATTATCAGGCTACTGCCAAACTAGTGAGCTCTCAATTGTGCTAAAAAATACAGGTGAGGGAAATGAGTTCTTGCAGCCTCTTCACTGAATGAATTGTAAGAAAAAACCTGTCCAAAATATTCCAAAGTAAGAGTTGGATGTGTTGTAAAGTAAACACGCAAGACCTGGGAAACCGTAAGTACACATTCCCCGGCACTGACCCTATTTATTCTGATTATCAAAGGAACTGTCTATCTTATGTGAGACTGCCAGAGAAACAGAACTGAGCTGCAAATGAAATAAAATATTATGTCACCTTCAAGTACAACAGGCCAGAATTTTCAGCACTAGAGAAAGCACAGTGAGACTTGGGATATATAAATTACACAAAGTCTAGGGAGCAAAGGGTTCAAAATGGTGCCAAAAGATCAAAATAAGGAGTTACTAGAAACTGATTGGACACAAAACCAGCAAAACCCTGAAGGATACAAAATCACAGTGAGCTCCCATACTGAAGTCAGACCACATCAGAGCAACACAACAATATCAAGTTCAATCTCAGTTTTCAAACAGCTTGTTTCAAAGATACAGCTTTTAAGTCTAAAAAGGAACTTGTTCTGTGCAACTATTCACAATTAAAAAAAAAAAAAAACCACCACACCAAACAAGGCCAAATAAACCCCTGGTTTCATGTACATCGAGCATAACTCCCCCCTCTCACATGTTCACCCATTTTGCTGTTACTACAGGAAGCAATGCCTGTCCAAAACAAAACCTACTCCCTAAGCACTCCAACTGCTCTGAGAAACAGACCTGGCAGTCAGGAAAGCAGCAAGAGCAGCAATTCCACTGCCCACTCACACTTGGGACCTGTCAAACCCCAACTCCAGGCAGGACAGGGCTCCTCCACATTGCCCAGTCCCTCTCCCCAACCAGCTGGCTCACCTTAAAGCCTGAGGACGAGAAGCCACCACAAAACCAGCCCAAAGCTATAAATTTAAGACTGGTAGAGAAGTTTCAGCAAACAAGAGATTTCAGGAAGAAACCCTTTCATTAAAAGAGTTTTCCTTCTAAGTATAGTGGCTTTACTCCTGGCTGATCATGAGCACCAAAACACACACCACAGAAGTGCCAACGTCACTGGGGGAAGGGAGAGGAAATAAAAAGTACTCAGTCACAATTTTATGGAGCCTGAAAGAGCCACACAAAAAAATCTACTAAACCAACAGAAGTGTAAGTCTGTTTTCTCCGTACTGTGGATTTAATGCCACCTACTGCATTGCTTGTTATTACTTTTCTGAAATTAGCTAAGAGTGCCCAATAACCTATTCAGAACTCATTATTAGCAGTAAAGTTCAAATCCTTACCTTCACAATGATGCCTGAGAAAACCAATATATGAATGACATGCAGAGAAAACAGATTCAGGATACCAGAATTGTGGAATGAAGGCTCCCTCTACTACTGCCCCTTCCTTCTGAAAACTTGGGTCTGCATGGGGTGGAGGGTGCCTGTATTTTTGTTGCTGCAGAGGAAAGGGAGTAGATACAGGATCTTTCTTTCAACTGCTAAGAAGCCAAAACTTGGCTTCACAACGACAGGCAGCCACCAAAACTGGATTCCTCAGCAAGGAACTGTCTGAGTTAGCAGCAAAACAGTAAGGATCTTTGATAAGGTGGTATCTAAACATACAGGGAGCACTGGCAGAAACAAAAGCTTCCTCCACACAGGCTTGGCTCTGAAGTAAAGCCGTGATGTCACATGATACAGCTGTCACTTCATTTTAAAACAAACACTTTAGACTGTCTTAGTTCAGAATAACTCATTATTTCTTTGAAGTGTGCCATATGCACCAAGCATAATAGAAAAGTCCAGCTGGTCATCTATTCAAGTTTTAACAATATTTAGCAATAAATGACAAAATATAAAAACAAACAAATACTGAACCACTATCTATTAATTGAAAAAATACAGTATTACAAAGCCACAGGCATTGCCAAAGCTCAGCAGGGCACAGCTGGTACTTCACCACTTCAACCACACACACAAGAATTCCCTGTGCTCATTATGGCTCTAAGAGGATGTTTTATTAGGGGGACAAGATATTGCACATTAATGGGAAATCATCAGATGGACAAGCAGTTGCACACAAGGAGAAAATCTAAGCCTAAAGTGACCTTTCAACATCAGTGTGTGCTCATGCTAAATAAACAGAGAACCAAAACCAGGCAGATCTGAGAGTAGCTTGCCTCATTCAATTTACAAACATCCGAAGTAGAAAGAGAAGTTAATTCTCTTATTTCCCATATTCAGTTATGGCATCAATTACTTAAGAAAAAAGTAAATCTTAGGAGGCAGACCTCAACAAACCTAGTAACAAACACTAAAGCAAAAATATAAGGAAGAGTTGCATCGCTTACAAATTAAATTCGAGCTTAAAAATGGAGAAAATGTTTATATAAAAGGAGAGAGCAAGTTTCACCTGCTTGTTTTTAACACCAAACTTACTTCCTTCTCATCCAGTCACCTTCCACCTGTGGGCACCAGGAATTTATTCATTTTTAACTGCTTTATTTCCCCTTTCCTGTTTCAAAGCCTGAAGTTTTACAGACATACTAAGGGCCTGTGTCTCATCCACACAACCAAGCAGAAATCTTTAAAAACACAAGACAAAGCACACAGAGTATCACACAACTGACAATACCCAGGGCTGGCTGCTCACTGTTTAAAAACTCAGCTGCACATCCAAACCCCTCAGCTGGGCAAATAAAGGAGTACATTTCTCTGGTAGGTTGATTCCTTCCTTCAGTTTTGAAACAGATTCAATAATCACTCTTCAGGGCCCATAGGTCAAAACACACAACCCACTTCATCTCAGACCACCTAGCCTTCTTCATGTGCCACCAGTAGTATTTCTATAATTATTATCTGGAAACTAAACCAGATGAAAGTTGCTTTTCCCCCTCACTTTTTTTTTTCCTCCAGGTTACCTTTAACCTGGCTTGGTTCCTCAGACCAATTCCCTGTTTGGCTGACACTTGTGCTAGCAGAGAGAGGAGGCAATGCAGGGCAGCACTGCTGACTTCTGCCAGCTGAGCTGCTCGAGGAGCCAGAGCTAAATGTCTCGTGGGACTACTTCTAATTCGAGCAGGGACAAATGCCACTGTGGCATTACTCTCTCCAAGCTGCAGATGCAATTACAGCAACTGTGCTGTGGACACCTAAAACAGAACTCCAGGTTTGCTCTGTGAAAGACTAAGCCACCAACACCTGCTCAGTGCAAGCATAATTTGTATCCTGTCGAGTGACCTGAATATAAAAAGCTTTGAATCTTGAAAGTTTTTGAAAATGTCCCTCCTGAGTGTGGCAATTACCTAAATTAGCATCTCCTCAAGTGTGGTGTTCAAGTTACTGAGCATGGCTTGCAGAACTGGTCTCATTTTTACAGTGTCTTCAATTTAAAGCTGAGACATGCAAAATGCCACAGTGGTTTACAAGAAATGCTGTGAACTGAGAGCAGTCTGATCCCATCAAAAGTTCAGAAGCCGCTGGTCTAAACCAAGATTTACTAATTCACCTCAAACGAACCAAAAGAACAACACTCCTCAAATTCTACCACACATCTACCCCAGGAGGTGAGCACTCACAGCTCTGACAAGGTGCTGCTGTGCTCAGAGAATCCTCTGGTCACCCACACATCCTTCTTGACCAGGAAGATAAAGCTGTACATAGCAAAGTTTGCTCTCCAGCTGCTTTTAGGCTTTTGGTAACAATTTCTGGGTCTAATTCCAGCTCTTCTGAGCAATAGAGCAGGGCTGCATATCAGTTTCTCGTTCCCTGCAGAAGGGCAATGAAACTTGTTTGTCTACTTAACCACTACTTGTTACCACTCGGGAAAAGCGACCTGTAGCAAGGAGACCACCACAACTGTCTACACATTGCCCAGCAAAAATACAGCCAAGGCTTTTAACTGCTTATCCAAATATTTTTCTTCCTCTTCAGTCTACCTACCAGTATCCCCCACTCAGCCAGGAAGCACAAATAACTCCTAAATTAGTTTCTGAAAGCTTGAAACAGGTAATGAAAAAGCATGTTTCTAGTTATAAATAGAGTGCAAAGTAAAATCAGCTCCAAAAAGTCCACCTACAAGTTAAAATAAACAAATAGGTTTATTTCCTTTCTCTCTTCCAGACTAAGGATAGTAATAGTCATATCATAATTATGAGAACAAAACAAAAAAATAATTCCTTGTCAGACTTAACTACAAGTTCGAGGTTTTTTGAGAAATCTACAGGTTCTTCTGCTTTCCCACGAAGCTTCACAGGATAATATGCCCTCTTTGATCAGTACCTGAGCTTTAACAAGAAGCATTTTTTTTCTCTTGGGTTTGAAAGAGATTCATTGGAACCCTTCTAGTTAGGACATAAAAAAGCAAGCAGCTGCTAAATTCTGAGGAAAGGCAAACGAAAAACTCCCTTGCAATGCAAGCAATCCATACTATACTAGGAAATTCAACAGGTACAAACCCTCATTTTCTAGAAGTTTTCTAAAAGCAAGCATTTTATCTAATACAATCATTTAAGCCACATAAACACTCTCTCTACTTGTTCATTACGATAAGACCAACCGGGAAGCAGCCTGCATTAGGTCCTGCCCAGGAAGAGGCCTCAGGAGGGGGCAGAGCACCTGCACAGCTCACCAGAGGGAGCGTCGGTCTGGACCTCGCTGGCTTTATCCTGGTGGATCAAAGCTCCAGGAGAAGAGAAGCAGCCCCGACAACCCAAGGCAGAAGAATCAGACTATGCTGAGTGGGAACGGACCCGTCAGGATACCCAAGTGCCACTCTTGGCCCCGCGCAGGATACCCCAAGATACACCATGTGCCTGAGAAAGCTGTCCAAACAACAACATAAAGCCTCTTTTTCACCAAGCACCCAGAAAAACTTGGGAGAAGCTGCCTCCTGCCATCTCATCGCATGAGTCTGCAGGACGCGGCTCCGCCGGGCGGCACGGACAGCAGCGCCGAGAGCCGAGGAACGGCCCGGCCCCGGCCCCGCGGCTCTCCTGGCCCAGGGCAGGAGCTGGGAACGTTCCCGAAGGGAGCGGCGAGCGCTCCCTGCCCGGCCGGGCTGCCGGGGGACAAGGATCGCCCACGGGACACGCGGGCAGGGCACCGCGGCCCCGGGGCCCTGCGGGAGGCGGCAGCAGCCCGCCCGACCCCGTCCGCCTCGCTCCCTGCAGGGCGCGGGGGGGCCGAGGACGGCGGGATCCCCGACCCCGCTGCCCGGGCGCAACTTCGGGGCAACTTCTCCCCCCGCCCGCCCCTTTCCCCGGCCGCGTCGCTCACCCCCAGATGACATAGTTGGTCTTGACGTTCTTGGGCCAGGAGAACTCTCCGAAGATCACCTCGTCGCCCTTGACCACGATCTCCTTCTTCTGCGTGTTATACTGCCGCAGCACGCTCAGCACGTCCGCCATCTTCGCCCGGCCGCCGCCGCTCCGGCCGCCGCCGCCCGCCGCAGGACCCCGCCGGCGCGCCCCGGGCTGCCCGCCGCGAATGCCTGAGCCAACGCCGCCGCGCCGCCTACAGGGGGCGACGCCGGACGCGTTGCCATGGGAGCGACGTGCCCCCCCCCCCCCCCCCCCCCCGCCCCGGGAGGGGGCGGTACTGGCGGGGCGATGAGGCCACGCCCCCTCCGCCCTCAGGGCGCTCGCGGCCCCTTCGCCTTCACGGCGGCCCGGGCGGGGCCGGGTGTACGGGCGTAACCTTCACCGTCGTGGGCACACAGAGCTTTCCTGGGTTTTGTGTAAAAATAGAGCCTTTGCACACAATTACTGCCCAAGTTTACCGGCGCTGCTTCTCTTCTCTGGAGCTTTGATGCTTCCGGGTGTCCGCCGAGTCACGGCGCGGGGCTGCGCCGCGCTCCCCGGGCGCGCCGGGATGGTTTGGGTGGTGGTAACGAGGAGTTTTGCTGGTGCTGAAGAGGTTTTAGAGAGTGCTTGAAGGGGGTTAGTGGTGCTAGCAGGGTTTTACGGGTGCTGGGATGGATTTGGGGGTGGCAAAACACAACTAAAAAGGGGTTTGGGGGTGCTGAGGAGGTTTGAGGGGATTGGGGATGCTAGGATGATATGGGGTACACTAGGAGGAGTTTTAGTGGGGCTAAAGAGGTTTTAGAGGGTGCACAAAGGGATTTGGGGGTGCTAATAGAGCTTTAGGGGGTGCTAGGAGGGGTCTGAGAGAGCTAAAATGGATTTTGGGCGTGCTGAGGAGGTTTGAGGCGGGTTGGGAGTGCTGGGATGGTTTATGGTATACTAGAAGGGGTTTTAGTGACACTAAGGTTTTAGAGGGCGCTGGGAGGGATTTGGGGGTGTTAATGGGGTTTTATGCCATTACCCCCAACCATGTGCCCAGCAGCACATGGTTGGTACTGGGGAACACCTCAAGAAAACAGCGTAAAAGGACCAGAGGGAAGAGCAGGAAGCTGCGTCAGAGAGGTTTAGGCTGGATATTAGAAAACAGTTCTTCACCCAGAGGGTGGTCAGGCTCCCCCAGTGCAGTGGTCATGGTCCCAAACCTGCCAGAGTTCCAGAAGCTTTTGGGCAACGTTTTCAGACACATGGTGGGATTATTGGGGTGTCCTGTGCAGGGACAGGAGTGGGGCTCAATGATCCTTGTGGGTCCCATCCAACCTAGGATATTCCGTGACTCTGTGATTCTCTCAGAAGCTGTGCATGCATCTCACTCTTTAGGCTGGAGAGAAAATCTCCTGGATCCTGGATATAAAGCTGGGGGGGGAAAAGATAGAAAAGTATCTGCTTCATAAATCACAAAAGTGCTCCTTAATTCTGATACAAGTAAGCCATCAAAAGACCATAGCAGAAAAAGGTCATTAGGAAAATGTTGCCTGTAAATCTGAAGAAGAACAAACAGTAACGCCATGGAGCACATCCTACATTACCCTGCAGAATTTGGGATCTTGGAGCTCAGTTTGCTCTGTTTGCTCACCTGAGCAACTGCACAGTTGCAGCTGGCATGTGATCTCTCTGTGCTCTCTTCATGTTCCAGGTTAATTTCTTCTGCTCAAACACACAAAAACTGGGAGCATACAGTTCCCAGCAGAACCAAACAGACTGGTACCCCCTGGGGAATAATGACTACAGGATTTGAGGCCTGGAAGCAAGCTCTCAGTGACTTATTCTAACCTTGGATACTCAGAATTTTCTTAACACTCTCCAACACTGGCAGAAAACATTATTCCATCCTAAATCTGCAAAAGGCAGAATTGGGTCATTTTTCCTCCTGTAAGTAACATGTGCTGAGACTGACAAAACAGACTATAACCCCAGCAGCCTATAGAATTCCCTGTTTCAAGATGTTAGTGATACCCCCATGTTTGTCAGAACAACTCAGCATGCAGAGCACCACGAGTGTATTTATAACATTTCACATACGCTGTTGAAATAGTCTAACACACAAATGTGCGCTACAACACCCAGAAACATGGTGAATTATAGCAAATATTTATTTGTCAATGGGTGTAGAGTAATATTTATGTATTTAGAAGACAAAGCCATAATAAACAGTATAATTTCCTGAATTGGATTTGGAATATTACTGGAGCTACAGCTCATGAAAATTGGAATGGGACTTAAAATGCTTCCAGTGGGCCAAGTCCCGTTTCCATACCTCATCCAAAAGCCCCACTGTACCCGCTAAACCAGTGCTACCTCTTCAGAAACACATCCTGTACATCTGCTGCACTACAAATAATACTTTTTTTCAGTGAGACACACAGCCACTACGTTCCAATGATACCACAAAGCCCCTCATTTCAGTTCTGCTCCATTCTGGGAGCAGGGAATGGTGTGGTGCACAGTCAGCTGCACACACGGCTGCAAAGAGATTTATTTGCAAGTTTCCAGAAAGCGTTGTAGTTCTGGTTTCCTTTTTCATTTAAGGCTGCCTTCACTGGGGAGAACACTGAAAAAGAAAGCTGAGCGAGAAGGAGTGCATTCATTGGCAGTAGTTCAGCAGGGACAAGCAGGATCCCTGCGGGAGCTGGGTGTGCTGCTGCGGAAGGAGGGAACAAAGCAGGGAAAGAGGCGGTCACGCCCTGCTGAAATCAATGCAGGTATGAAACAAAGGATGGAGCGGCACAGAGGTGCTGTGGTCATGTTCTGGCAGGAACAATGCAGGTAAAGGGAACTAAGCCAAGGGAATGACCCAAACCATGACCCAACTTTGTGTCAATAACCCCCATATGTGCTCGTGACTAAAATCAAACTCCACCTAAATGGGAAACTATGTCAGCCACAACTTCACCTTCTCCCCTCCCTCACTGAAAACAATATAAATACGGCTGTAGTGGGGAGGGAGGTCAGAGGAGACTCCATCTCTGTATCCTGGCACTGTCAGAGGGCTGTACCTATCTGCTCCCCACAGGGGCCGCTACTGGGTAAGACTCCATCCCTCGGCTATACCGGGTGCTTGCTTGGGAAATTCGGAAAGCGAGCCTGTGTTGTGTTTGTACTCTTAGTGCTACATTGGCATCTCCCAGCTGAACGTGCTTGTGGCTGGCTGTGTTGTTCATATTTCACGTGTTCACACATACTTCTGCACACAGGCTACCCACCACCAGCACAGAACTACAGAGTGGTCTGGGCTGGAAGGAATTCCAAAGGTCATCTCGTTCCAGTGCCACACCGGCTCTGCATGTCTGCTGCCGAACTGGCCACGGCTCAGAAGCTAACCCCAGCTGTCCCAGCCCCTCTGGTATCCGAGGAGCAGCTGGAATGCCACGGGGTGATTTTCTGCTAAATTTAATACAACAGATATACTGATTTTACTCTTAACATGACACTTTCATTGCAAGTTTTAACTGTGAGTTTACAAAACAGTTCCCACAGTTTGCTTTGGGGATCACAGTGACATTATTAACCAGCATTTATATCAATGAATCAGGATTTGATATGCAACTATTTTCATGTGGCATTAGATACCTAAGAGTTTATCAGTTTTATCACAGGAGATTCTGCTAGATAATCACCTGAAATGAGAAAGCAAGTTACCGTTTAATAAAGTGAAAGGATATCACATGGGTACAATGTTTCAATTGCATTTTCTCACTGCTTTAACAGGTTACACTGACGAAGGTATGTGGGGGTGAAATAACAGAACATTGTTGAACAGCTCTTACTGGGCAGACTGAGGAGATAAAAAAACCCAACACCTCCACATAAAGTAAAACCTCCACTTTTTTTTTTTTTTTCCCCAGGAGCCACTAAAAACATTCCACACATTGCAGGATTAGCCAACTCTGCTAACACAAATTCCCAAGTACCAGGAGGAATTCTTCATCCCCCACACGTTATTTCCTCCGTTCCAACGCTTCTGTTTCACGGGTCAGTTTCTGACTGAAGAACTGCAAGGCAGGAAAGAAGCGTGAGGAAGAGCAGGCAACTGAAACGCGGACGGAGAAGAGTTAGAGTAAGTTTTACACTGGACAAAGCAGAGGCACCGCCGAAACCCTCGCACCTGGGAGTCGGCCGGGCAGGAGGCCACACTCCGGTCTCCCCGATTCTCCCCGCAGCAGCAGCGGCTCCGGGGCCCGGGACACCCAGCCCCTCCCCGCGCCTCTCCGACCCCGTCCCCGGAGCCGGCCCGGCCCTCAGGGCGCGCAGGCAGCGCGGCGTGCAGTCCCGGGAGGCGGGGCGGGGGCCTGCGAGGAGAGGCGGCGGACCGCCGTGAGGACTGCGGGGAGCGCCGCCCCTTCCTGCTGGCGCCATGGCCCTGCAGGGGGCGCTGCGCCGCGCGGCCGCGGCCTGGGGGGGGCGGTGAGTGCGGGCCGGGGGCGCCGGAGCGGGACTGGGATCGCGATAAGGATCGGGACACGGATGGAGATAGGGATCGGGACCGGGATAAGGACATGGTCTGGTACAGGGACCGGCATAGGGATCGGCACTGGCAATGAGACTCGCAATGGGATAAGGATCGGGATACGGATAGAGATAGGGATCGGGACCGGGACTGGGATCAGGATCGGGACAGGGACCGGGACCGGGACGGGGACAAGGAGAGGGATGGGGACCGGGATCGGGACAGGGACCGGGACAAGGCCTGGGTCCGGAGCAGGGAGCGGGAGAGCGGCGGGGTTCGGGATCAGGATGAGAGCAGGGATCGCAGCGGGGCGGCGTGGCGCGGCCCCCGGCAGGGCAGGAGCGCGGGGCTGCTGCCGCAGCGGGCGGGGCCGCGGGTGTCACACGTGTGTCGCACGGGCGGTGTACCGGGTGTCACACGTGTGTCGCACGGGCGGGGCCGCGGGTGTCACACGTGTGTCGCACGGGCGGTGTACCGGGTGTCACACGTGCGTCGCACGGGCGGTGTACCGGGTGTCACACGTGCGTCGCACGGGCGGTGTACCGGGTGTCACACGTGCATCGCACGGGCGGTGTACCGGGTGTCACACGTGCGTCGCACGGGCGGTGTACCGGGTGTCACACGTGCGTCGCACGGGCGGGGCCGCGGGTGTCACACGTGTATCGCACGGGCGGTGTACCGGGTGTCACACGTGCATCGCACGGGCGGTGTACCGGGTGTCACACGTGCGTCGCACGGGCGGGGCCGCGGGTGTCACACGTGTATCGCACGGGCGGTGTACCGGGTGTCACACGTGCATCGCACGGGCGGTGTACCGGGTGTCACACGTGTGTCGCACGGCCGGGGCCGCGGGTGTCACACGTGCATCGCACGGGCGGTGTACCGGGTGTCACACGTGTATCGCACGGGCGGTGTACCGGGTGTCACACGTGTGTCGCACGCGCGCGTGTGGCTGTCCCTGGCGGCACGGAGCGCTTCCCGAGTCACGGCACCGCCGCGCTGTCCCGCAGCCACCCCGTCCCGCTGCTCCCCATCCTGCGGGCACCTGAGAGCCTGGGTGGCTGCGGGTGCTGCGGCTCAAGTGAACTGGCATGGAGAAGTCAGTTAAATATCGAAACGAAACAGGGCAATGTGGCGTTTCGCTGAAAGCTCGAGTACCTGACTGTCGTTTCTTTTTAGTTCTAGAATGGGGAACAGCCAGCCCGCTTCTGTGGGATTGTCTAATGATGCTGCTGTGAATCAAATACAGGTTAACATTATTTATGTGGCTTTTACTGATTTTCAGCATTTATAAAAGCCAGTTACTTCAAACATTTTCTTATTTATACAAAGAAATATTGTAAATAGTTCTGCCTGTTGAACCTGGTACTATGTTTATTATGGTTATCAAGTCATGCTGGCAGTTTTGTTTATCCACAGCCCTGGAACCTGATCCTCCTAGGCTGCACCCACTCTTATGTTTTTTCAGACCTCTACTCAAATTTGGTGCTGCTGTTGACATTGGGAATAGAACCTTGTAAAATTACTGATAGCAAGTAAATTGTTTTTTTTATAAATGTATTGATACGAAATGATAGCCTGAAATCCCCTTGAGTTTACAGTACAGTGATAAGGGTATGTCTTCAACCCACTGCTTTTGCTCACTGTGCTCATCACTGGAACATCCCAAGTACCTTACAGACAGGGAAAACTGTCCTAAACAATCCAGGGAGATGCAGCAGGTTGGGCAGACTGCAGAACAGAGTTGTACCACACACTCCACCATCCTTGTGCTCAGTGTGGCGCCAGGTGCAGGTCAAACCTGCCTTCAGAGGTGCTAGCAGAGGTTTTCCTGTGTTTGTTACTCTAACAGCGGGATTTTAACTTGTGTGTTAGTTTTCATGACTGTTAATAGTGTTCAAGGTGCACTGGCTTGAAGCTCGCTGACTTTTAACTTTCTTTTGAGCACACAGGACATTATTTCACACAACTGTGTGGTGATTTTCTCTAAAACAACATGCCCATACTGCAAAATGGCAAAAAACCTGTTTGAGGGTTTGAATGTGAATTACACAGCTGTGGAACTGGACGTGAATACAAATGGAAGGCAGTTCCAAGACATTCTGGAACAGATGACTGGTGGCAGAACAGTGAGTATATTCATTCTCTTACACATAAGAAGTAACAACTTGGGCTACACACATCCCTCTTGGGTTAGATCCATAGCAAGTCCTTAATTTTTTTGTGATAATTAAATTTAGGATACAAGCTCCTTAATTAGATGCTGCAGGAGGGTTCTGTCTCTTCTTCTAGAGCCCCTCTGGCTATCCCTCAGTTATCTTTTCCATACTGCCACTGAAATAACTGAAGTATCAAAGCCATTTTTCATTTGTGTATTTAAACCATTGTGTTTAACACTTGTATTTTATTTTATATAGTCTCACTTGACCCAATTATTGGAATTTATTACAATCACCTACACAGGGACTTCATCCCACTGTGGAGGGGCACACAAAGTTTCCCATGTCTGTAAATACTATGGAGAAGTGTGGGTTGTACACTAATATTATACACACATCTAGAAGAACACAGTAATTGTGTGTACTGGAGTCCACATGGGCTTGCTTGAATGTTTACCTTTTTTCCAAGAAGTAACTAATGCAACTTTTGTTTTCTTGATAGGTCCCAAGAGTGTTTATCAATGGGACTTGTGTTGGAGGTGCAACAGATGCTCAAAAGCTTCATGAGGAAGGCAAACTGCTTCCTTTAGTTCATCAGTGCCAAATGAAAGCAAATTACTGAGCAACCATCTCTAGCTTAGCTTCGTCTTCCTTTGTATGAACAGAATTTCAGATGAATTCAGAAGATCACAGACACATGCACTCGACAACCTCAAGCCATGGCTTTCTGAATCACAGATCACTCTCTGACAGACTTTATGGACTTGGCAAATTACTTGGTGTCCTTGCCTCAGCTTTCCCACAACCCAGATGGTCATTAGCAACCATTATGTAACTCTTGGGGCTCCTAGTGAGACAGTGATGTCATTTCATGGTGATTCCATCCTGCTCCAGGAAGTCCAGACTCTGCAAAGAGAATCCTGTGGGCTTTGCTTTCTAGCTTTGTCTCAATAAATTGTCAGTTTAATTTAATGGTTTCTTTAAATAAAATTCTTCTCTGTCAAACTGAAATGAAGGAAGTGTGAAGCAAACCCATTTTGTAGTGATACTGGTGTGTGCATGTCTGCCTCTCTTGTATTCCAGCACCGGGTCACCCAGCTCCCAAATCGTGTGTCCAATGGAACAGAAAAGGGAATAAAGATTCTGGCAGCTTTAGAGAGCGACAGCTTTCATCTTTACTCTGCACTGTGAGGTACCAGTCTGTACTGTCACTCGGGAATGTCCTTCCAGGGGCCAGGCAGCTCGGGCACTCAGCTGCAGCTACAGACTACACTACAACCAATCTAACAAGAGCATCAAACATAAGACCAAGGGAAGTGGGTCTAATATGCATAGAGTTTATTTAGTACTTAAATTCTACAGTCAGAATGCAGTTTACTAGCCATTTTAACTTTCAGTTAAATGTCTAAAAGAAATGACTAAAATTCCATAGTTTCAGTACAATGTACATCCAAAGCCAGACCAGGCAATGCCAAGACTCTTGGTTATTTCAAAGAAGTTCATATGCAAGTAGAAAATTATATCCCATTCTTCAGTTAAAGGGACCATTACACAACTAAAGGTGCACACATTAGAATAAAAACATTAGTCAATGAATTTTTTATTCACATTTTGTGAATTAAGACTCCTGTTATTTCCACTGCTTTCAGCACTCCATGTACCTAAACTCCTTTTTCCCCCTCAAGGGAAGAAAGCATCAATCTTTAATTCCAGCTAACTACAAGGACTACAAGAGTATCATTTAAACTTGACAGCTTCACTTTTGTGATGCAGGTTTGTACTAAGTTTAAACTGCATCATTTGTAGAAAGTCTTTAGTATACAGTTGCCTGCATTGTGCATCTTTAATGTGTAATCAGCTAATTAAACACACTGACCTTGTTTCATTTTAATTATTGCAGCTTACTGTATGGTGCTAGGACACAGTCATCAAGGTAAACACACAAATGTGCACCTCTCTCTGAATTTACACTTAATAAAGCAATTTATTTTGCACATACAGTCATAAGAATACCAAGTATTCTTTTTCTCTGCGTAGAATTCTTCAGCCAGTGATTTTATTTTCAGAAGCTTAACAATAATTTTGTCCCCAAAGCTGATAAACCCATCACGTAAAAATAACAACAATAGTATGCAAAGGAATTTTTCAGAGACCTTTTCATTTTGTTTAGGGGCTTGTTTTTTTAACCAGTAGTCTAAAATAACCCTTTGAGTTCCAAGTTCTGGAAATCCCAGGGCACTGTCACTTAAGGCAAATTCTCTTGCAGCTGTTGAAACAAGCTGTGTGCCTGCAGATCCAAGTGAGTGCCCCTTCATTAAATAAGATTTAGCTTAAGGCACCCAAAGGGTTAATTATGCTTCTTTTTAACAGTATTAAGGCTCCCCATCCAAACAGTTTTTCATTAATTGTCTATAATTCCATAGAAAGTAGCAGCAAGACAGTGCCTTTGTTACTGGATGGCACAAAGCCATATTATGTTTAAGTTAATTAAACATGATATGGCAGTTCAAGTGTGGTTCTACTCTAGCAAAAAAAGCCCCCAAAATTAAGAAACTCAATAATAGTAATTAAAGATTTCCTTTTTTTTTTTCCCCCCCAGCATTGTCTCCGGGACAAAACTGTTTATCTTAAATTACGCTTGCTGTGGGATCTGAATATTAACATGTATCCACTAAAAGATCTGGATACCTGCTCATCCAGCTTAAATCCCATGCTTCTAAGAAGCACAAGAAGCTGGAAACAAACACTGGGTTATTTAATGAAGCACACAGAGCTGTGAATGTGCCCATGTGTTGCTTTTTAAATACAGAATTATTTTTAAAGAGTAGAACTGCACTTTCACAGGAGAATGAAAAGACATTTGTAACTACTTGTGCTTAACTCTTAAGCTGGTAACATTAGGAAAACAGCTATTTATACTTATTTGTTAATGAAGCATTTTTTAAAGTTCTCAACATACCACATACATATGCAAATATATATATATTTAAACTTAAATTCAGAATGCAGAAATACCTAAAGAAACCACACTTTACAGTATCAAAATCATAAATCCAGATATGTAAGCACACATATTTAAAGACACCATACCTTCTGCTGAAATTAGCTCATCTTTTGTGATTTCCCTCAGAGCAGCACATCCATAAAACACTGTCCTGGACAGTGTTTTACCTTTCCCCCAGAACTCTTGCTCAGCCATTTGTACACTCTGCTGTGTCATGGGAAGATGAAATCTCTACCATTCCAGCAAGAAAGTAATGGGAATAGCTGCTTACAGCATATCTGTGCACTGCAAACCACTGCAGACAGCAAAACAAACCTAGAAACTGGTGGAACTTCAGAGAAACTAAAGAAAAGGATTAAAAGCAGAAGCAAGACAAATGATTCTTTACTTCTACAGCCTATTCTTTGAAGGCTTTCTCTAGTCAATACTGCAAAGAAGCTGTTTATCCAGAATATTAAATGTTTTCCTAATTTTGCATGACAGCAGTTTGATACTGTTTAACAGAATGAAAAGTTTCTGTAGTGGTTTGGTCCAAAATACTCATTACTGTTTATCTGCTGTGAGATAAGAATTAGGAGAAATGCAAAACAGGCACCAAACTTGAAAGAATATAAAGAAGTTTATTAACAGACCTAAAAGAAGAAAAAAAAATTATACCACCTTCAGAACTCTCCTCCTCCTCCCCCCACCTTCCTCCCTTCTCCCACTGACAATGTGAAAAGACAACCCTTAAGATGTTCAGTCTGTTTACCACTTCCATAATAACCTTGTTCAGTCCATTTAGAAAGAGAAGTCTCTTCTTGCTCATGCTATGAAAACATTATCACAACGAGACAGCCGCCCACTTCCAAATATTGTTCAGTCCATTTAGGAAGAGGAGTCTCTCTGCCTGCGTGTGAGTCCTTTCCCCCGACTTGCAGCTTTTCCCGCAACTGCTTTCGAGGGTCCACTCTTGAAGTTTTTTGGGGTACAATTTTAAGGTTGAGCCGTTCAGAAACAAAAACAGAGGCCCTTCTCCTTCCCTGGGAGCAAAGGGTCTTCATCATCTTCATCTTTAGGACTATCTCTGGG
The DNA here is from genome assembly GCF_009650955.1 of Corvus moneduloides. NCBI lineage: Eukaryota > Metazoa > Chordata > Aves > Passeriformes > Corvidae > Corvus > Corvus moneduloides. Next base: position 8,057,064 of record NC_045484.1, on the reverse strand, counting down.
AGCATCTCTAGGAACTGAGGTTTTCTCCTTTCCCATCTGGAGCAAAAGTCCTCATCTGGTTCATCTCTACGGACTGAGGTTTTCTCCTTTCCCGTTTGGAGCAAAAGTCCTCATCTGGTTCATCTCTCCCTGTCCAAACTTCTCATGAAATTACAGCTGCGTCAGCATCTGCCTATCTCAGCGCAGGTGCTTTTGCTTACGAGTTGAACACTCCACCCCCCATATCTTCATGGAATTACAACAGGATACTCTGATATATCATAGCTTCACAACAGAATTTCAGCTTTAAGCATCTCCTCTCTCTCTTCCCTCAGGTTTTCAGCTCTTCACAGCAATAAAAGGGTTACTCTCACCTCGGCCTTGCAGCTTTGCAGCTGGAATGTTGAATGTTGCTTATCGCAGTGGAGAGGGGGGAGAGCCGAGCCGCTCCGGCTGCCCACGGCAAGGCAGTGGGGGGGGTTCCATGGCTGGAACAGGTCCATGGCTTCAGGATGGCCGTGGCCCGGCCCGGCCTGGCCCAAGCAGGGCCTGGCCGGGCCCGCTGGCCCCACACGGGGCCCGCAGCCACCTGCCCCAGTGCCGGAAACGAGAGAGAGCTTGGAGGGGGAGTTTGCCTATTCTTAAATGTGGATCACAGAGGTGATCACAACTTTAAGTGGCTTAGAGACTTGTCCATATTCAAACTGGCCGGCTGATAGGTTCAATCAGTTCCCAGAGGAAACTGTAAGCACCCCTTAGCAAGGACGTCCCTTCCGGGACTATGCTTGCTAACCTATGACATTCTCCACCCCTCACCTCTGTGAAGACACATTTAAGAATTATTATCAAAATTACATTCAACTTCTACCATATTCCACCCCTAGATAGTTCAATACAATTACAATATAAGTTTCTCACTATCATGCTACCTAACTTATGACTTAATACTTGCTTTGCCCAGTATTCCTCCTAATCAATCTTTATCTCACAGCTCTCATCAATTGCCCGCATTCTCCACCATTTTGTCGCGGGTTCAGTTTGTAACCGGGCGGAAACACCAATTTAGTGTAGTGGTTTGGTCCAAAATACTCATTACTGTTTATCTGCTGTGAGATAAGAATTAGGAGAAATGCAAAACAGGCACCAAACTTGAAAGAATATAAAGAAGTTTATTAACAGACCTAAAAGAAGAAAAAAAAATTATACCACCTTCAGAACTCTCCTCCTCCTCCCCCCACCTTCCTCCCTTCTCCCACTGACAATGTGAAAAGACAACCCTTAAGATGTTCAGTCTGTTTACCACTTCCATAATAACCTTGTTCAGTCCATTTAGAAAGAGAAGTCTCTTCTTGCTCATGCTATGAAAACATTATCACAACGAGACAGCCGCCCACTTCCAAATATTGTTCAGTCCATTTAGGAAGAGGAGTCTCTCTGCCTGCGTGTGAGTCCTTTCCCCCGACTTGCAGCTTTTCCCGCAACTGCTTTCGAGGGTCCACTCTTGAAGTTTTTTGGGGTACAATTTTAAGGTTGAGCCGTTCAGAAACAAAAACAGAGGCCCTTCTCCTTCCCTGGGAGCAAAGGGTCTTCATCATCTTCATCTTTAGGACTATCTCTGGGAGCATCTCTAGGAACTGAGGTTTTCTCCTTTCCCATCTGGAGCAAAAGTCCTCATCTGGTTCATCTCTCCCTGTCCAAACTTCTCATGAAATTACAGCTGCGTCAGCATCTGCCTATCTCAGCGCAGGTGCTTTTGCTTACGAGTTGAACACTCCACCCCCCATATCTTCATGGAATTACAACAGGATACTCTGATATATCATAGCTTCACAACAGAATTTCAGCTTTAAGCATCTCCTCTCTCTCTTCCCTCAGGTTTTCAGCTCTTCACAGCAATAAAAGGGTTACTCTCACCTCGGCCTTGCAGCTTTGCAGCTGGAATGTTGAATGTTGCTTATCGCAGTGGAGAGGGGGGAGAGCCGAGCCGCTCCGGCTGCCCACGGCAAGGCAGTGGGGGGGGTTCCATGGCTGGAACAGGTCCATGGCTTCAGGATGGCCGTGGCCCGGCCCGGCCTGGCCCAAGCAGGGCCTGGCCGGGCCCGCTGGCCCCACACGGGGCCCGCAGCCACCTGCCCCAGTGCCGGAAACGAGAGAGAGCTTGGAGGGGGAGTTTGCCTATTCTTAAATGTGGATCACAGAGGTGATCACAACTTTAAGTGGCTTAGAGACTTGTCCATATTCAAACTGGCCGGCTGATAGGTTCAATCAGTTCCCAGAGGAAACTGTAAGCACCCCTTAGCAAGGACGTCCCTTCCGGGACTATGCTTGCTAACCTATGACAGTTTCAAATCACTGAACTAATTCTAGAAATAAACTTTACACTTGAAAAGCCAGTTTGAAAAGCCAGTTTTAAGAGGCTACTTTTTTCAAATAAAGCCATTCACGGGCAGATGTTGGATTTTTGTAAATAAATATAGTATACTTTTGTCACTGATTTTTACACAGTGCTTTGCCAAAAATCTGACAGATACAGAAAATTAGATTTTTGGTATGAGATTTATATAATTAAAGAAAAGAAAAAAAATGTTCATTTTTTAAAAAGTTAAGATAAATACTATACCATCAGTCCTGATGCAGGGAGCTAAGTGAGCACACTCAGTGATAGCAAGAAGGCAGAAGAACAGAGGCAAAAAAACAAACAAAAAAAAAAAGGAATGGATGAGAGCTTGTGAAAAAAGATTCAAGTATAGGCCTGAGGTGACAAGATGGAAAAGGAGAAAAATCCCCAACACTAACAGAGAAAAGGGTAAAGCAAAAGAAGAAGAAACAAAAAAGAAATGGAACCAAAACTAAAGCTTCTGTTATGGTGGCTATGAGCTTGGGACAGGGTTAAGCAGCATTTGCAATGCAGACAAATATTTCATAGTGTTTCTACAGACAGAGCCATTATTAAAACACAGTTCCCAAACTGCTGGTGTATTTTTAAGCCAAGAATATGTACTTTGTTGAATAGCCTTTTAAAGCCATACCCATTTATGGGCACCAGTTATCAACAGCAATGTAAAAGAACATAAACCCCCTTAAGATTTATTGTTTAACAGTGGTTTTAAGCAGCAAGGTATTTTTGTGCCAGTTATTAGCAGCCCTCACACAGTGGGCATTTAGACTGGCCCTGCTGACCTCAGAGCTACACCTACCTTTAGATTTCTCTTTTTTGAAACACAGAGGACTGAATTCTACAAGCACCTCGAACTCTCCTACTCCTTGCTCCAGGTCTAAAATTCCTGACATGAAATTCTATTTCTTGGCAAAATTATTATTGTCATTACTGAATTTATTACACAATGCTGATGTGCTCACTGCATTATTTTTAAAAACTCGAGAGCCTCCTGCCCTCTCCACATTGTCGATTGTGTCTCCTCCATGAAGAAACCTGACCTTTGATGGTCATTCCTTACAGAAGAATGTTTCACCTCTTCTGTGCTTCCAGCCACGACATGCTTTTCTTCTTTCTTAAAGGTAAAGTGCCTGAACATTAGGGCCTTAGACAGAAAAGTCTAATGCTCCAGAACTGTCAAGCGGGTCACAGTGAAATGGCAGTCAAACTGAAACCAGTTAACTCTGTTAGGTATCAGGAAACCTGCATTTGCCTGGTCTACAGTTGCACTCTGCATTTAGACTTATTTTTATTCAGTATTTTGAATAAAACTAACTAGCTTTAAACTTCTCCCTGCTCAATGTTTACTGATAAACTGCAGTGCACAATTATAGCCCCTTTTCTGCTTTTCCAGTCAGTGTTCTTCCAATGCAAAGACCACTATTAATTTGAAAGTCTCCTTTTTGGTGAAAGGGTAGGTAGTTTATTGTACACTGAACTAAAGCTTAATCTTAGCAACTTTATCTTAGCTCACGTTTTTTATTATTTTTGAAGCATTCCAGTAATTATTGCCTCTTTACATGTCTAGGTAGTGTTTTGGAAATTATCAGTTTAATATCTAAAGACTAGAAACAGGACAAATGCATGTTATGGCAAATGAGTCATGCTGTCCCCTAAAATTCAGTGTATGGGCAGATAAAAACGATCCAGTCTATGGACAAGGAATATGCAGCATCATTCTTCTATGCCCCTTACTGGAAGAGAATGACAAAACCAGAAAGAAACCCCCAGAAAGGTCCACATACTATAAAATTTCAGCTGTCAGCATTTACTTCAGTTTCCCCTCTCTGCGCAAATCTTGAAGGAGGAGCAGATGACAACATGGTCTCATCAGTGCTGCTTTTACATCGCACGAACCACTGAGAACATCCTATTTCTAACAAGGTCTTTAGCCCAGAGATACTATAAATGTTTAGGAGCACATTCTGTACCCCAGCAGGGATGACCACCTTTTATCACTGGTCACAGCTATCCAGTGTCAACAGATACAGGGAGCTACAAATTCTATTAGTCCTACTGAAAAGTTCATCTTCACTTCCACACTCTAGTTCAAGGAATTGCATTTTAAACTGGACTGCTTCCAACGATGCAACACCACTATAACCATTCATTCGATCTGTTAGTAACTACTCTAATTTTTATTTGCAATACGTTTACTTGAAAGTTACTTGAAACACCTGTTTTAAGTTTTCATTTTATATTTAGTCCAAAATATTTCCTATTACTTCACAAATACTACTCCAAATAAGAAAAAGTACTTGCAAAAGATGCTCATCTATCAGTTATTTTCAACATCTCTAGCTTAGAAGGAAACACCTAATCAGATGTTTGACTATTGTGTCATTTAAAACACATTACTACCAAACCCAACCCCCAAACATCAGTGCATTTACTTGAAATAATTAACATGTATTGAGCAAATGAGTTTACTCCCCATATTCATGGTGTTTTGCTTAGACCCTAAAAATGATGCGCAATTTTTCAAGAGAAATGGCTGATTTTCTTTTTCCAAACTCAAAAGTGCTATGTCTCAGCCTTCGTAGGAACACTTGGTTTGCTCTAGAAGTCACCTGAGGAGCTGGTGGCAGTCCTGTGTCCTCCAAGCATTCTGTCAGAGCAGTGATTAATTCAGGAGTGATACATTCATGTTGGCTGAAAGGCAACACTCTACCCAGCAGTTTTTTAAACCCTGCTTTAATGTCAGGAAAGGCTTCCCTCACTGCATTGATCATGCATTAAGGGAGAGCGTAAGTAGCAGAATACCTTCAGTAACATGTAACATCCTATTTTAGCACCAAAAGAGATATCCCTGCTACAGAATGCAAGCTTTGAATTTATAATCGATAGGAATGAGGCATAATGAAAAGTGTTACAAGTACCAAAAGTATAGTAGGAACTTCCATTTTACATTTAAAAGCTCGGGTTTTAGGCAGAAAAATATGGTCTTACATGTCATTCACCACTATGGGTAAACGTGGCATTTTTATAAATCATAATTATTTTCAAATTAACATCAAATTCACTGTTTAAAACAGCCAGCTTTAGCATAAAAGAGGCTGACATACATCTGTTTTAGAGAAAGTCGTAAAAGCATCACTAAAAAACCTTTCTAATGTTTTAAGAATGATCTACTAAAGAGATCTTTTAACTTCCCCCCTATACACACATATATAAAACACAGAATTAAATACATGTACACACAAATTGCTATCAATTTCTGTTCCAAAGTGGTAGAATACTCACTGTCTTTCTCCTTGTCACACTCTTACTATCAGACTAAAAATAAAGAATGAAGAATCCAGTTTCAATCACTTCCTAAACAAGATTTTGTGAACATGAAGGAGGCAACTGTACAGTTCATAAAAGTTTTTAAGAATTGGTCACTATAAACTGGAGGTAGTTTTGAAATATGTTAGCTTGAATTAATTTATGAAATCAGAAGTAACACTAATCTACAAAAAGATTTTTAAAAATGAAATACTCTCCTGTTAGGAAGATTGTTTCTGAGTCACGGAATACATTCTTCTGAAAAAAGGAAAAAAAAAAATAGCTTTTTGTTTCTGGTTGTTCCCACTCAGCTTCGGTGAGCAGGCCAAGACACATGCACTTGTTGGTCTTGCTCACTGAAAGTGTGCTGATGCTTCTTGAAGTTGTGACAAGGACTGAATGTGACATCCCAGTCATTTCCAAGGCCTTTTTCTACTAAAAACAGTTTTTAGAACTTCCTGTAAAGCATTTGAATTCTAAACTAGTGCTTTTGAAACTGTATTGTGCAGAAACTGCCCCTCAATTTATCTAAAGAGGTATTTCCTCCTGAAAATCCAGATGATAATCCAGAGAGAAAAAGATTAGCATGAGCTCTTGCACTTTCAGTTTTATCAGTATAAAATGTCCCTGGGTAACTTTTACACTGTATCACAGTCACATGGTCTCAACACACACCAGAAAAAACAACTTTTGTAGCTTTTAACTGTAACCACGGAAACCACTGAACATTAGTAACACTTAAAATACAAAGATTTAAAAAAGCCCAAAGAAAATTCCCTCTCAATGAAGTTGCTGTTAAATTGCCATTATTAAACATACTAAGCCCATTTGTTTCCAGCCCCATTTTAGAAGTAACTCATGAATTTATACTTGCAAATAAGCATTCCACAGCAACGGGGGAAATTAAAAATCTCTCCATATTTATAATCTACTATAAATGAAATTAAATTATATACTATGTAACCCTGTAACCACTTTTAGCAAACTTCTGTTATTTTAAATTGTGTGCAACAGGAAAAATAAAAAAAGAGATTCCTCATCTGCTTTTCTTGTTTTCCCTTCACAAAAAGGTAACAAAAATCACAAAATCATGATGGTTGGAAAAGAGCTTTTAAGATCAAGTCCAACCATCAACCCAACACTGCCAGGTCCACCGCTGAGCCATGTCCCTAAGCACCACATCAACGTGGTTTTGGAACACTTCCAGGGATGATGATTCCACCACCACCCTGGGCAGCCTGTTCCAATGCTTGGCTGCAAAAAGGATTTGAGGTTCAGCCTCACCAATGCCCAGTACAGGAGGAACAATCCCTGCCCTGGGCCTGCTGCCACACTATTCCTGATCCAGGCCAGGATGCCCTTGGCCTTCTTGCCCACCTGGGCACAGCTGGCTCTTGCTTGCCCACTCTTGACCAGCACCTCCAGGTCCTTTTCCACTGGGCAGCTTCCCAGCCTCTCTGCCCCAGCCTGGAGCACTGCATGGGGTGGTTGTGACCCAAAGGAAGGACCCAGCACTTGGCCTTGTTGAGCCTCATACACTTGGCCTTGGCTCATGGATCCAGGCTGTCCAGATCCCTCTGCAGAGCCGTCCTGCCCTCCAGCAGATCAACTCTTTGGCTCAACCTGGTGTCACCTGCAAACTGACTGAGGGTGCCCTCGATCCCCTTGTCCAGATCAGCCATAAAGATACTGAACAGGACTGGCCCCAACAGTGAGCGCCAGGGAGCACCACTTATGACCGGCCAGCAGCAGGATGTGACTCAGTGCCACACTCTGGGCCCAGCCATCCAGCCAGGCTTTTAGCCAGCAAACAGTGCACCTGTCCAAGCCACGGGCTCCTAGCTTCTTCAGGGGAATGCTGTGAGCAAGTGTCCAAGGACTTGCTGAAATCCATGATGTAGACCACATCCACAGCCTTTCCCTCATCCACTAGGGAGGTCACCATTCACAGAAGATCAGGTTGGTCAGGCAGAACCTGCCTTTCATAAACCCGTGCTGGCTGGGCCTGATCCCTGGCTGTCCTGCATGTGCTGTGTGATCAAGATCATCTGTTCCATAACCTTCCCTGGCACCAAGGTCAGGCTGACAGGCCTGTGGTTTTCTGGATCCTCCTTCCAGCCCTTCTGCTCAATGGGTGTCACACTGGCCAACCTCCACTCATCTTGAGACCTGGTTAGCCAGGATTGATGATAAGTGGTGGAGAGTGGCTTGGGTGGATTCCATCTGGCCCTACAGTCCTGTGAGCATTTAAGTGGAGCAGTAGATCACTGTTTCCTCCTGAATTACAGGGACTTCATTTTGCTCCTTGTCCCTCTCTTCCCAAGGACAACTGGTCTGACTATTAAAGACTGAGACAAAGACGGCATCAAGTACTCAGCCTTTTTCTCATCCTTTGTGGCAATGCTTCCCCTCACATGCAATAAAGGATGAAGATTCTCTCCTTGGCCCTCCTTTTGTTGATGATGGATTTGTAAAAATACGTTTTGTTATTTACTACGGCAGTGGCCAAAATAATTTCTAGCTGGGGTTTCACTTTTCTAAGCTTCCTGCGTAAGCTAGCAACATCCTTGTAGTCCTCAAGAGCAGCCTGCCCCTTCTTCCAAAGGTCTTTTTTCCCTGAGTTCCAGTGACATCTCCCCATTCAATCAAGCCAGTCTTCTTCCCCACTGGCTCATCTTTCAGCACAGGGGGACAGCTGTTCCTGCATCTGTAACATCCTTTCATGATTGTTTGCCAGGCATTCTCTCAACCTGTAAGGCCCAAGTCTGGCCTCTGGGGCTCCTCAGCTTCCTCTACAGCCTCCTCAATGACTTCAAGGTGGTGCTCAGGGCTCTGGAGGTGATCCATCTGCTTCCTGGCACCACCGGTCTCTCTGCTGCTGCTGAAGTCCTGGGGGACAAGAAGTGGCCATCCTGCAGTCCAACACCAGCTCCTGTGGCTGATGAAGGCAGCATGTCCTCAGCAGGTGCTGGGCCTGCTGCTGAAGCAAGGGTACCTGCAGCACAAGAACTCCAAAGTTCACGAGTTGGACAACATCATGGCCCTCTTCATGTACCCTGCTGAACAGCTGGATGTGGCCAAGCTGGTGTCTGGGCTGACTCCAGCACTGGTGGAGAGCAAGAGCAGGGTCCAGCATGGTGACATGAAATGTTTGCTGTAGCGGTGTCTTCCTTGAGCCCAGGCAAAGCCACCCTTCTCTTCAAGGCAGGAGATGCTGTGGAACTTGAGGACAACAGAGATGGGGTGATCCATGTGGTGCAGGGCAGGCTTGCCAGGAAGACTTGGGTGAAGCTTGGGGACCAAGGGTTTGTAAAGTACACTGTGCTCCTGCCATCATCCCATCGTAACAGGGGGTCCTGTTTGCTCCCTGGGACAGATCCAGACTGGCTGTTGCTGGCCCGCAGGACTCAGAGCACAATCACTGTGGATATCACACAAGGGATGATGCTCTGTGGAGCTCCAGCTCACGCAGAGCCCAGGCCAGTCAGGGAATTAAGTCCAACAAGAGTTTTGAGTGCGTGTATAGGAAAAAACCAACTGCCTTGGGAAAATGAGCATGGTGGTGACAAGGAGGGTGGCTGAAGAGTGGCGATGCCTTTGTGAAGGGCATGGAGCTGGGCTGCCAGCTGTGCTGCAGGACTCTGAAGGGCGATGTGACTGCACTGCCAGCCATCACCAGGAGTGTCCAAATGCGCAGGGTGTTTCTGCACGGCGCCAAGGTGACAGTGGTGACGTGTGGCTGCCACCTCCAATGGCAGGGGGATCACTGGCTACTGACAGTTAGTTTGACACTAGAGATACAAGCGCTGAGTTTCTCTGAATCTGTTAGATTTGCATGGGACTGAAGTTCTGTTCAACCTTACAAACACCTTAATGAGAAGCTCTAGTCAGAGATGCTTGACGTGCCACCACCTCCCGTAACATTCTGATATGTATACAATATGCCATATGCTAATAAAGTATATTTGCCAGGGTGAAGTCTGTTGCCAGCAATGGACCCACTGGGAAGAGCAGATGCCTAAAAAACTTAAATCAAATCCAAAGTGAAGTTTCGAATGACATCCAAAGCTCCTGTATCAAAGCCGCAGATATCCAACATGCCTCTGTCATCCGGGTCCGCCATCGTAAAACCGTGGGAGGTCATTCCACAAACAATCAGCTTAGCAGGAATACCCATTTTCTAGAGGAAGGACAGCAAAAAATATCAGAAAATACATATAGAGTGAAACATGTGCACATATGCAGTAACTTAAACAGGCCAGAGGGCCAAATCTCGCTTGTATAAGCCGCTGTCTGAAGAGCTGTACTGACAGAAACGAGGAATGCCAGAACAGAAATGCAGGATGCCTGTCAACACTGGGATGGCAGCTAACCTCAGCTAAGGAAACCAAATTAAAGACTTTTGGTATTCATTTCAACTGGGTGGAAACTATGTAAAGATAAAAGTCCATACACCAATGCCTGACAAATGCATTTTTGGTAGTTTAAAAAATAGTTTCTTTAAAGCATAAAGGATTGTTTGCTGAATAACTAAGAGTTTCCAATAGCAATGTGCTTGGAGAAGGTATTTTTCTTTGTTCTATTTAAAAGTATGCAGCTGTACAGCTTGGAGCAGTCCCTTTAAAAGACAATGGGCTTTCCTCACAAGATACTGTCACATCATCCTAGTGACACTTGTCTTCATTACTTCATTGAAACTTTTTGATATCTACTGCAAACATCAAAGTTAAATTTAGCTCTGAGAGTCAAACTTCAGTCTGTAAAAACTATAAAAACGTATTCCATCAATTATATATAGGATGCAGAAATTCATACAGTCCCTGAGTAACAAAGTTTCATGGACATTGCAGCACACCGAGCAGGGGAGGCTAATTACAAATCCTTTCAGCAATTCTGTGGTTTTAAATATGCACAATTAGTGCAATATGTGTACTAATTCTGCCTAAAGGCAGAATTGAGCAGTTTTAAACAATATATAATTATTTACTGAAGAAGGCCACAAAAAGTCCAATCTCTAAAAGATTTTTAGAGCTGGCACTTATTTTGTACAGTATTTACTAATCATAAACAGTCAGAAGCATGTTTACCTCTCTGTACTCTCTAAGGGCCATTGCAGGAGGAGTATTCCCATCAAAGGTCTCGTTATCAGTAAATACAATGAAGACATCAGCAGCTGTCTGAGTTTTTTGAGCCCATATCATTGGAAGGGAACAGTCAGTGGTACCCACTGGAATCTTAAAGAGACAAAAATAAATATACATGGAACACATTAATACAGAAATTAACAAACCATGGAAAAATTACTTTTGATGTAAGCTTCACGTTCAACCATGTGTTACTACATGAAGACTTTTTTTGTTAAACTTGGTCATTTTATCTTAGTTTCTCCAGGGTTTTTTTTTTGTTTGAGTTTTTTAAATATTCTTTTCAAGCTAACTCATGTGACCTAGCACTGCCATTCTAAATTGCAATGTTTAATATCCAGCAAATGAAATAATAACATTTGCTGGGCTTTCTCTAAATCAACTGCACCAAAAAAAAAAAAATCCAATCTTTTACTAGAGAGATACAGATTAAACAAGGCAGTAGAATTGATTACAAAGAAAATACAGTGTAACTGCTGAGACTTTTTTTTTTTTACATACTTCATACATTTTCACTAAAACTTGAGGTAAGCTCATGTCAGCTGTCACTGGACAAGGGACCATTTCATGTGAAAAGGCAACAATGTGGGAATCCTTCTCAGTCCGTGCTACAACCTGAGAAAGAGAGAGACAAAAATAATTCAGTTATATTCCTCCGAATTTTTAATGTCTAAACTGAGCCATTCCCTACCAAACACACAGCATGACAAATGCTTTCGTATTTAAGTCACCATGGCTCCTCATAAACACTAATGGTGCACTCTACACTTTAAAAATTCTGTAATATTACTGCAAATAAACACTGCAAAAAGAGCTGAACGACTGCTCTAATTACTGTAACTAAAGATATTTCTATTTTTCTTTCCTCCTCTCTGACATAAACCTTGAGCATTTCTAAATACCAACAAAAGCTCAACTCCTCTGCAATACAAGAATACAACCCAAGAAGTTTTAGAATACTAAATTGAGGGGAAAGTGATTGTGAATAAAGGCCACATCGATAACTCAAACAGACACAAGAATTATCCCAATATTTCTTCATCTAGCCTGTATTATTCTGTGAACGCTTCTGAAAAAATTAAGATGTGTGTATGCACTTTTTACGTACAGTAAGCCATTTTATTATGACTAAGGTAAGTGAAAAAGCTGCCCTGACCACTTTGATTTACAACAGAAACCAACTTCAAACTGATCTTTCCAAATGTGGTTGCCAGTAGCTTTCAGCAATGAGACACAAGGTCACTGTGCCCAAAAACTGTTATATCTAAGTTTCCCCTTGATGCCTAACCAGCTGTAGAGCACTTTCGTATCAAAAAAGCAATGCAAGCTGAAAACAGTTATAAATAAGAAATTGAAAGCCTCACCATACACATTACTGCTGCAACTGTGCTGGCATTGAGCACACTGCCCAAAACCTTTTGTGTCATTGATGCACTGACATCAACTGCAATTACAAAGCGTTTTCCTGTTGGTTCAACTGTCTGAAAGAATAAAAGACAAAAATGTAACAGGGACACATCATTTATATATTAATTTCTTCTGCTGCTTTCAGTCCTGAAGTGGGCATTTTTTACTCTTTCTGGGTAATGTCAGGACAGTGCTGTTACCAAAGTTTCAGAATTGTTACCCAACACAGGAATCGTTCTTGGTAAGTTTTCAGAAAACACCGAACTCTTAAAAAGCTTAACAAATAGGAGAACTATTATTACCTTGAAAGCTTTGTAAAATGAGGCATCCAAAGCTCCTAAAATGTCTTCATCAGGACGCCACCAAAGCTTCCCTCTGCTTCCATGTCCAGCTTTATAAGTTTCTAATGCAACCAAAATATGGAATGGATGTATTCTACCCTACAGGTAGAAATCAAAAATATGGATATGAAAATTTAACCTCCTTAAAAAAAAAGTAACAAACTAAATGTGAAAGTAAGTTCCTACTACAAAAAAATCTCTGGTTTAGTATATGGTTACTTTAAATTTGTTAAATCTGAAGAGTTCATGCAGTCTTTACACAGCTGTTGGATTAACTGATACTTGTGGGTTACTGACAATGGACCTCATTCCCTCTCAAGAATCCTCCAGTTAACACCAAATGTGATGCCATCACCATAATTCTGGTAAAATTTGGCAGCTCTATGATTGTCCAGTGCTGTTTTCCATCACAGGCTTCCAGTAAGAGAAAGTCCCTGCCCAACTGAAGAGAAAGGAGCTGAGCACGGAAAAGAACCAACTTAAAACTAGTTTTATACCAGATACAGTAACACTGGACAAGAAATTATTTTTGGAACATAGCATTCATTTTTCTCATTCTATAGAACACTCCAAACAATTTTTTTTTCTTTCCATATATGAACTTAACTTACATAACTTTATCAACATTTTGTTATCTTTATCTTAAAGGGGAGTTTGCAGTCCTTAACCACTGCCAGCAGCAAAACTCAGAAAATCTGAATGCCTGTTGTCTATCTTCCATCAAGGTATTGCACCATGATCTTTGCTCTCCCTTCTCCATGCCTCCAGTATGATTAAGGAAGAAACCAGAGAAAGGGAATTGCAGTAGGATGGGGAAAAAAGGACTTCTGTTGTTGTGCTCAATTCAGCTCTGGTGCTGAAGAATTTAAGTGCCCTGATTTTCATTTTCCCAACTCACAAAACTGCTCGTCAAGACACTTGTCCTCTCTACTTTTGACTAAATCCCTGAAATTTTTATTCTCTCTCTGGGGAATTCTCTTTTCCCTCTTACTTTCCTAGCATTCTGATGGACAATAAAGCAATCAGAAAAGAGGAAAGTCTCCTTGCCCATCTTGTTTTTCCCCTCAGCTGCTATGCTATTTTCTTAACTCACTTAAAAATTACAAGACTCAGAAGAATTGATGAACCCAACAAGCAAAGCTGGCCACAGCTGTCATTTAAGAAAAGATCCAATAGCTGCCAATACACTTAATTTATCAGAAAGTTTCAGAAAGCAGGTGGGGAATCAAATGAAAAATTATAAACAGAAGTTTTAAAATAATGTTGCAGGCATTAAACTGCAGTTTTTAAAAAGAATAAACTAAAAATTAAAAATGAAACTCCACAAAGGCTGGCACTGATTAAAAAGAAGTCCTTACCTTTTTTAGCAGTTTCTCATTTCTCAGTTTTTCACATACTATTGCCACTTCTGAACCTCGTGGCTCAAGCACTGAATTTGCTGTCAGCTTTCCTAAATTTCTCAACAATACAGAAACAGGCATCTCCTTGAGCAATGCCTTCCAAACCTATGATGAAAGAAAGAGAAGGGAAACACAGAAAGATGAGATTCTCAAACTGCAAGACCTGGCATCTATACATTGAATAAATGTATTTTTAAATAAATGTACAAATTATATTAAGATCTTAATTATTTAACTATTTGGGTAAACAACTTGAAAAATAGCATAAGGGCTACTTTTTAAAGAAATCTAGACTCAAGACTCTGAACAGCATCACTCTATGGAGAATTCAAAGGTAAGGAAGTTTACCTACCTCTTTAGATTTCAGATGGTTTGTCAGGAGATGCTCTCTAACTAGACCATATTCCTCTATCAAGTGAATGACTTCCAGTTCATCTTTTGTGCGTTTTACTTTCTCCACAGCCTCCAGATACTTCAAGAGCTTTTCAGTCTCAGCAGAAACTGCTTTCTCTTTATAAGCTTCTTGGACATCTTTCCATCCCTTGGTAATATATTTAGTGACTATAGCAATTCCTGATGAAAAAGAAAACCATTTCTCAAGCAGGATTACCATCTGTACACTGGCATTTATCATTCTAGCATGCAAATGAATTTGCAGGTTTCATTCTCAGACCTGCCAAACACCTGTTGAAAAGGTCAGCCACACACAATTTAGAGCAGTACTTTTAATTACTGTATTAATCTCCTTAGAATTAAGGAGCTTTATGTATTTCCTACATTGCCCAGAGAAGCTGTGGATTGCCCATCCCTGGAAGTGTTCAAGGCCAGGCTGGATGGAGCTCTGAGCAGCCTGGTCTAGTGGAAGGTGTCCCTGCCCATGGTAGGGGGGTTGGAAATGGATCATGTTCATGGTCCCTCCCAACTCAAACCATTCTATTATTCTAAGATTTGAAGCCAACAGATCTTCCCACATAATGAAAAAGTGTTATTTCATAATTTGTAAGCAAATAGGAACATAATGAGGGAATTGGGTTATTTTATCTTCTCTTGGCATATGGAAGAAAAGAAGGAACAAATTCTGTTTACCTTGAAGATAAACAGGTCTATTTCTGATATGAACACCCACATTTTTAAGATGCAATTTACAGGATATCCTCACTAAGAATTCACCTACAATGGTATTTGGGTTTCCAAAATACTTCCACAGTAAATATAAAAGGTTTAAAACACAGTATTTTCAGGTAAATAAAAATTTATTACCTTCACTGGCAGGTTTTAGGTGGGACAACCTCAGAAGATCTTTATGAGACCAACCACTTCTTTGCTTATATTTTGTAACTGCTAAAGCAAGAGCCATGCCATTCTTTCCATTGTACCAATCTGCAACAGCTTTCCTCAGAGCACGGCCCCACATGCCACATTTCATGCCCTCCTTCAGATCTTTTTTAAACTGGATGAAAGTAAAGAGATGGGTTGGTATGCAACACACCTCGGGGACAGCTTTAAACGCCGCTTGTTTTGTTTTGGCATCAGAACACTGCGAGCAAACTGCGAGGGCAAAGAGCAGGGGCTCCTGTCTTGCTGCTCTGCCTTCTTGACTAAATGCTTTTATTTCTTCAACAACTTCGCAGCCTCTGCCCTCTTCAATCAGCCTTAGCAAAGCTTCGGCGTTTTCAAAGCCCAGCTTCTGCTCCTTGACGTGGTAAGCGCCGCCCTCGGAGCCGAAGCACAGGAAGTGCTGCAGCCGGGCGCTGTCGGTGAGGGGCCAGCCGGCACCGCTGGCACAGCCGGGCTCCGGCGCCGCGCCCGGCACCTGCGCTCGGCTCTCCTCCGCCTCCATCCCTTAGACTTCCAGGGGTCTGCTGCAAGAATAACACATTCTATTAACAACTACTGTTGACTGCTCGTTTGGCAAAGTAAATACATCTTGTCTATAATCTTAAGTCCTCTTTCATAAATTTAATCAGAGCGTACTCCAAGTGTGCTATAATCCTGTCATTTAGAGGAAAAGTAACAGAAATCTCTCTGAGTTATGATAACGACAAAAATCAACTCAGAAACTACTTAACCCCCAGTAAGTGGCAGACAAAAACCACCTGGTGTTATAGCCTTTTGCCACTAATATATTACATCACTTTCTCACGTAAATTTTTACAGTGCACACTAAATGGCTCAAAATTCAGATCTTGCCCTGCTCTATTTTGCTGAAGAATCGCTAATACCGACCAACTGAAGAAAAACAAGGCTAAAATGAAGAACTAAGATACTGAGAAACTGTTTAGTCGGAAGACTCTGTGAGAGTTTATGTATGGTGGGTTTCAGTGAGGCCTAGACAACAGCTTTTTAACAACTGAGTAGCTCAAGAACAAATTATCTTTGCCTCGGGCTCAAATAGTCTGCCGCTCCAAGTGAGATCCAAGAAAACACAGATTCTGTACTGCTTTACATTCGAAGTTAAGAAGCAAAAATCAGCACAAAAAATCACAATAATTCAGGTCTTTCTATTTACTGCAAGAGAGTTCAGCTGTAGTATTTGTAACGCAACACCACTGCTCTTACTCGGAGAACATCCAGCACAGTAAAATTCAAGCCATGACATTTAAAATAAAGCAAAAGCAGGTGAAACGAAATCAGCAGGGTAAGGGTAAGGAAATTCCTCATCATCACTACCTCCAAAACATTAATAGCACAACAATAAATTTAGTTTACTCAGTTCTCACCAAACAATAAAAATACACTAAATAGCACCAAGAGCTCCTACGGAAAACCAAAAAGGCAGCACCAATAATCCACTCCCTCAAACTCCATATAAATCTTAAAATACAGGGACTAAAGTCTGAGCACACACAAATTACATTTCAAAGAAATCCACTAAACAATTTTCAAGTATTGCAGATATCTACTTTTGACTCTTTTCTTGTTCAGAAGACAAATAAAAGCCTTTTTGCTCCATTTACCAGGATAAGATAGCAAAATAAATGTCACTAATGTAGACAGAGGGGTTTTTCCCCTCAGTTTAGGTAAGCAACACTTTGATCTACAAACAACTTCCCTACTTCTTTGACAGAGAATTTTTCCCTTTTTCTGCAAGTGATCAGAAATGCACCTTTCCTCTGCTTTCCATATCTGCATTGATCTGCATCCAGAATTAAACAACAATCATCAGTGCTCCCATTACATTCTACAAACTCATAAAATCATAAAAATAGAAGCTGTATGATGACACCTGGTTTAAGAAAGCAGGCTTAAGTTGAAAATTAACTAAGAAATATCTTTCATTGTATTATTTAGACCATCAGTGCTCAGCTGAAATTATATATTCTAACCATGTTTCCTGCCAAACCTATTTAAATACACATCATGGTTGAGCAGGCTTTTTCCCTGACATCTGAAGCATGCAAATACACTGAAGATAACAAGGCTGGTATTCCCCATGCATGAATACCACATCAGGACCTTTTCATGTCTAAATACATTTTATTTCAATACAGTTCCATTAGCTCATTTTATTAAACAGTCGGGAATGTTTCATAATAAACACAGAAAACTCAAACAAAAAATTCCGAAATCACAGTAAGCATCCATTTATTTACCAGAAAAAAAATGGTACATGAAAGATACTGAGAAACACCATTATCCTGAAGGAAAAATAAGAATGGGAAGCATAAAGGATCACTCATGAACAACAAGATCTCCATGTATATAAAATATTTAGAATAATTCCTTGCTGTAGCTTTCATACTCCTACTATAATAAATATTACTACATTAAAATCAGACAAATGGGAAAACTCTTATGGATATTAACAATGGATAATTTTTATGTTTACTTTTGCACGGACCAGGCTATTCATGCACTCACAACACCGGAAAGAGGCATGTGCCTCCATCCATATGCTTGTGACACAGACCCGTAATAGAAAAGAGAGTTGCAAATAGTTTTTCTGACATTTAGCTCTTTAATTTGCTTTCTTAGGAATATACTATGAGCTACAAGCCCAGATGCCCTTACGATTTCCAAAAACTGCCTAACACAAATTGTGAGTTCTTTAAAATATTTTAAAAATTACTTTTGAAATCTGCTATAGCTGACGGAAACCACCAATCTCACTATGGAACAGTCACGGCAAAAGTATCAGATTTACACTTCACCAGGAGCTACTGGAAAAGCGCTTATTCACAGCTGAGCTGCTCGAGTCATGTTGGCCATTTCTAACCCTGTATTACATCCCAGCCTCACAAGCTCCCAAAGCTATTCCCTCCCTTGCACCAGTTCCTCTCCTCTGCCCAGACCTCAAGCTTATTTTCTTCCTTTAACACCTGTACAACAGAGACACCTTTCACCCTAACAAATAGATAAATGCAAATGCTCACTTAACACATGCTCTACTATAAGCCTACTCGTCACCTGCTGAGCTGCAGCAGGGAACTTAAATTTAAAACAGCTGTGGAGGATTCATCAACAATATTCTGGCTCCATAAGCATTTCCAACTTTTGTGCTATGGGAATGCAAACAGCAATGTGAAAAGCCTTAGAAGTCCCAGATGAGGAGTTTTATAACAAAAAATGCTAAGCTAAACTCCACAGTTGTTCACCATTATTAATGAAAGAGAAAACCCACAATATTTCAACCGCCATATAAATTTATAAGTAATATACGGCTTTGACTGCTCTGAAATTGTCTATACAGCACTGATAAGTCAATATCTTTATGTTCAGTTCTTTAAGCTGATCTTCGTTGATTTCTATGGCTTTTTTTCTAACTTGCCTTAGCTCTCCTAAGAAATAAAAGGTCTTACAAGTTTTGTGAACGGATGAAAAAAAAAAAACCAACACATTAAGTACAAAGCTTCAACAGAACTACAAATTCTAACTCAAGCTCTTAAATTTAACTGCTATGTTAACAACGAATCAAACTTTGCAGTGAAATCCCATGGAATTAAACTTTGAAAAAGTGTGACCTTCTATGACAAAAAAACCAGCATTAACATTTTAAAGACAACATTTCAAATCGCCTTCAAATACTTCGAAACTACATATACTTCATTCTACAACGAACTGCATTTTCCTCCTCTGCTCTCTAAATTCTGTATAAGCATTAAACTGAACACTATAAGGAACATCTCCTAGTTAATTGAGCAGAGAGACCACAACCATCACACGGAGGTTGTAACAAAACAGGCCTGTGCTGCAGCACAGCTCTGATAACATAGCTCTCATACTTCGGAAAATAAGCACCTCTATGTCAACTGGGATGCCAAGAGAACGCTTCCCAAATCATCAATGGAGTGATGCACGATGGCAGCACAGCAGATACCCGACTATATGAACCACACACCTGCCCACCCATTTCTACCGCAGAATTTGCAAGAGCCTGTCTGCTTAAAAAAAAATGTACTGACTGGGGGGGCAAAGGCAGCTTAGCTGACGTAGCACAGAATTAGGAGGTAGAAGCACCTAAAGCGGATACCCGAAGAGCTTTGATCGCAGCTGTCAGTCTCCATAAAGACGATAAACACGCGTGACGGGGGAGCCGCGTAACGCCACAGACACGCCCGCGAACGCCCCGCGGGCCCCTCACGCCCAGGTGCCCTCCAGAGCTGCCCCTTTGGCCTCTCCGCATTCCCCGCACGGCCCTGGGGCCCCCCGGGGCTGGCCCAGGGACCCCGCGCCCCGCTCCCCCCGCACCCCGGGGAGCGCCACTTGCCTGCGAGGCCGCGGCCCAGGCGGGGCCGGGCGGTGCCGCAGCCCCGGGGGCCGCCGGGCGATGGGCAGGGGAGGCACTGGGGACACAGAGCGGCGGCCGGGCCGCTGCGGGCGCGGGGGGCGGGCAGGGCCGTCCCGCTCGGGCCGCCGGCGCTCCGAGTCTCCGGCGCCAGCCCCGCCCGCCGCGCCCCGACAGCATCGCCGGGACCCGGATGGGGCCGCGCCCCCCGCGCGGTGCCCGGATGGAGCCGCGCTCGGGGCCGGCCCCGCTCCCCGCCGCGCCGCCCGAGGGCCGCGCGCCCGCCGCCCACCCCGGAGCCGCCCCGGAGCGCAGCCTCGGGGCGCGGCGCGGCCTCCCCGTGGCCGGGGCGGTACCGCCGGCGCCCGCAGCTGCCCCGGATCCAGTCCCGGCCGCCGCTTCCTGCGGCCGCCCCGCCTCTCCATGGCGGTGCCCGGCGCGAGTCCTGCCGGGAAGGGAGCGGCGCGGCTCGGCCTCGCAGCCTGAGCGGCGGCGGCGGCGCCGCCATGTCCGGGGGCAGCAGCGCCGGCGAGTGGTGCCTCATGGAGAGCGACCCGGGCGTCTTCACCGAGCTCATCAAGGGCTTCGGTGAGGGTCGAGCGGGGCCGGGCAGGCGGTGGGGGCTCCGCGGGGTTGTTCCCGCACCGGTGGGTGCGAGCCCGCTGTCCCTGCGTGGGGCGCCGGCCGGGCGGGGAGCGGGTGCGTGGGACTCGGTGGGCGCTCCCCGCGGGGCTCGGCTGCCGCAGGGCCGGGAGGGTGCAGGGACGTGAGGCCGGGGGCGAGTGCGGCTCCCGTGACCTCCGCGGCGCTGCCCCGGGCCGGCCCCAGCGCGGGCTGTGCGGTGCGGCTCGGCCCTCGCCCCGGCACGTGTTGCGCTGCTGCCGGACGGCTCGGCAGGGACGTGCCGCGTAGAGGCACAGCATCAGTTAGGTTGGAAAAGACGTCCGAGATGACCGAGTCCAGCCTATGACCCAATGCCATCTTGCCAACCAGACCATGGCACTGAATGCCACCTCCAGTCTTTCCTTAAGCACCTCCAGGCGCGGTGACTCCACCACCTCCCTGGGCAGCCCATTCCAGTGTCTAATCACCCCTAAGAAAAAATTCCTCCGAATGTCCAATCTAAACTTCCCTGGCGCAGCTTAAGACTTAAGGGTGGGAAAGTGTTCAGGTTACAGAGCCCCGGGAGCGAAGACGTTCTGGGAAAGGGCTGTCCCCAGGCTGAGCCGTGGGGCTTGGCAGTGGCTGGATAGCCTTCAAGTGGCTGCCTGACCTTCTAGAATATTAAATTTTGTGTTGAAATGCGTTTAAAATCTTTGGTGAAACTTTGAGTACATGGTTATTACAACAGAGAAATCTACACAGGATTTCAGCCAAAGAGCCAACATTATTTTACTCTAGGTTTCATTGATTTATAGTTTCTGTCATGTCTTTTTCTCAGAAATGAAGTCCAGACAGGCTTCTGTGATGTTTTTATTTAACTAATAAATTAAACTTGCACATACTAAATATTTTAACCTTTTAGTCTCTGTATTATGCAAATACCTTGCTTGAATGTACAGCATTTTTGGTCTACTACCATGGGTCTTTGTCTGGAGATAGCTGTTTAAAGTTCTGCTTTGGACTTGCTGATAATGCCTTTAAAAACAGTATTGTTTTCAGTTAAGCAAAGGACATGGAGTGACCAGAGATATTTTAATCTCCTCTGCTTCTTATTTAAAATGCAACTGTGTTGTAAAGACAGCATCACCATACACAGGTTCAGAAATTCCTGAAATAATTTCTCTTTACCTGTCTTGTTTTGGGTTTTTTAATCAAGGTGTGTTAAAGCCCATAGATAGACTTTTCCATAGCCTGGACATAAAAGTTACAAACATTACATAATGTCTTTGTGTCTTGACTGGCTGCGTCCCTTTTTAAATGGGTTAGTTGGAGAGACCTGTCTGTTTCCTTATTTCAGGCTGTAGAGGAGCACAAGTTGAAGAAATATGGAGTTTGGAGCCAGAGAACTTTGAAAAATTGAAGTAAGGCACATGTTTTTTATTCACATTCATCTGATGTCCCTGAAAGAATGTGTACTAAACTCAGGTGTATTTTTGGTGGATTTTTTGTTTGCGGCATTTTGTGTTTGTGTTTTTTCCTTTAGTTTCCACAGAAGTTCGGTAGGATTTTGATTAAATTTAATACCTGGCAGTTAAATTGCCTTTTATTAATGCTTTGGTACTTAATCTAGCTTAATTAGGTTTTGAAAGAGATGCTGATAGTAGCTAGAATGTGGAAATAGATTCCTAATGCGTTTTGCCATTAGCTTGCATTATATCTTTTAACAAATTCTTGGGCGAATTTCTGTTCCTTGATTTATCTCCCTTCTTCCTCACATCACATGATGTTGCCTCTGTTGTCTTAAATTATTTTCCTGTACTGAGATACTTTTGTAACTCGTTTTTCCTGCAGAACCACTTCCATATGTATGTGAAGGCAAATAGGCCTTTTATAACTGACAATGACTGGTGCCATGTGGAACGATTCTGCCCTCATTAAGCAACATTAATTCTTCTAACATTTTGTCCGTGATGTGTTGTTATCCATGTTCACATACAGGATTTTAAGAGGAAAATGTAATTTAACCTGGACCATACTCCTGTATCTTGTGCAACTATCCTATGTTTGTAGGATTAATCTTTCAAAAGATGCAGCAGTTGGTACAGATGATGTACTTCTAGAATTTTTGACTGAAGATGCTTGGCAAGCAACACCTGAATGGCAGAAATGTTGCCTAGGAAGGGGTTTATTTGCTGTCTGCACCATCAGAACGTTTACCTGTTTGTCATTAAGTGACAGCTTTGCATGTCCTGGGAGATGGCCAGCTTCCTTCCTCCCTTCCCATTTACACCTGCAATATTTTACACAGTGTATAAACACTGGGAGTGAAACAATATAGGAACAGCTTGGTTTTTTTAAACAGCAGGTCCACTGAGAGAATTTGAAAAAATGCATCTCAGACTTCTGGTCAGAGCTTAGGAAAAGTTTCTTATGCAGTACAGGTGTATGTTTGCCTTTTGTAGAGAAACCTTTTGTGATGATGACCTTTAGATTTAAGCTGATGAATAAGTTTTTGTCTTACTGTAACTGTAGATTTGGTAAGAACTATTTCCCTTACTGATAAATTTTTGTGTTCTGGGCATACTGAATACAGTGCAACATGTAATAAAAGCTGTTCACTATTCAAGACATGCAGTATGAAAAACAAGACACATTTTTACTGGAAGAGAAAACTGGGGTTCTCTCACTTGTTGGTGAGATAACTCAAAGCATGAAGCTTCAGGAGAGCTCCTCTTCGGATATTTCTTCTGTGTCTAGAAGGATTACCAAAACTTTAGCTCCTGCTCTTGTATATGATTGACAAATGCTTTGACAGCTGTTTGTCACTAACCAATTGAAATGAGAATTCTGCAACTGTAAAAGTTGCAGTAACCAGGAAAACTGGTCCTGACTTTTGAAAATTACCGGCTAAATGATAATTCAGATTGGGATTGTTTAGCACTTACGGAAAGAAGCCTGAATTGTCTTCTGCCTAATTGAAAGAGCACATCTGAAAATTTCAGTGCAAGTTCCTGATGTTTAGAAAGAACTAACAGAATTACCATACCAGCGTACAGGTAAACTACAGTACAGGTGATTTTAGTATTTTTCATCAGTACAGGTGACCTTTTTCATATAAATTTTGTTTTTCAGGCCAGTACATGGGCTGATTTTTCTCTTCAAGTGGCAGCCTGGAGAGGAGCCAGCAGGTTCTGTTGTCCAGGATTCCAGACTGGATACAATATTTTTTGCTAAGCAGGTATGACAAGTTCAGTAATTGTTTTAGATGTGTCATGAAACACAGCTTTTAATACCAAAAAAAACTCCTATTTTTTGTTAATATGTACAGAAATTGGCATTTTGCAAGGTGAAATAGCTTCAACAAATTCTGAGAGTAGGTGCTGTGTATTGAAAGGTGATTAACAAAGCAAATCAGTTTGATCTGTCAAGTCAGACAAAAATAGCAGCCATGGAAGAGTAAAGCTCTTATTTATT
The DNA here is from genome assembly GCF_009650955.1 of Corvus moneduloides. NCBI lineage: Eukaryota > Metazoa > Chordata > Aves > Passeriformes > Corvidae > Corvus > Corvus moneduloides. The sequence goes on along the minus strand of NC_045484.1, from coordinate 8,033,287 downwards.
TGTCAGCCCTCACGCATAGAGTAACTCAGTCTTCTGTGCAGTAAATAGTGTTTTGGTAAATGTTTGCAGCAGAATGAGCAAATTACTTCTTTTGAAACCACTTTCAACAACTTCTTGGAAGAAATTTATTTTGGTTCTGTTCTTATTTCTTGTTTTTCTCAAATGCTCGGAAGCTGGAGCAGTATATGTAGGATAATGCTTTCCTTTAAGGGTTTGCAGACCATTTTGGCATGCAAGTTTTAAGCATTCAAATCAAAAAGGTGAACTTAAATTAGAAATAATAGGAAAAATTGGTTTTGCTGAGGTAATCTATTGTGTTTTATTAAACACAGGGTAGTACTGAAATTCTGTTTTAGAGTTAGCAGACTGCTGTGTGTGTTGTTTGCAAGCAAGAAAAACAAGAGAAAGTGACCAGAATGAAAGTAGGGAGTATTTAACAATGTTTTTAGGTTGTTTCTGAGCCCTGCTTCCAAAACACTGATAAATGTAATAGTCTAAACAGGAACTGTAACCCTACAGGTGTTAATTACAAAACATTGATATCAAAGGGAAAATTATTAGGATTTCTGTGAACTTACATAGTCTAGTTGTTGGGGTGTTTAGGGTGGAGTATTTTGGGGGGCTTTTTTTTTTTTTGGTTGGGTTTTTTGTTGTTTTATTTCACACCACAAATGCAGAAGTGTTTTGAATGTAAATTTCAGAATATGAAAAAATCTCCACACACTTCCAGGTAAAAGTATAGAAATAGGGAAAACAATGCAAATAGCTGTCCTGGCCACTCTTTACCTGCTGGTTTATTCCTTTGATAATCACCTTCCTGTTTCATGCTGTTGTGGATCAGCTTTTTTAATGCTGATTCTCTTCATTCTTCCCCTGTTGCAGCTCTTGAGTCCTGCCACACACTGCCCACCATTTTTATGATACAATGATCAGCAGCAGTTTGCTAATGGTCTTTATAGCTTGATAGCTCTCATAGGCACTGGTTTAGGTTGTGATCTCTGCCTCACCAAACTTACTGTTAGTGGCCATGGGCTGTAGCTACAGAACAGCCATGAGGCAAAGAACTCAGGGAAAACCCTTGATAAAACTTTCAGAAGGTGGTTACATGGTGGGAGGAAATTACTCTGATCGGAATCTAGAGAGGGAATTTTTTGGAGGGTGTTTTTTTTTGGTTTTAAAGTGAAGGTAAATTTTCCCTCACTCAAGGGATTGATTCCATCTTGTTTCCTGAGTGTAGCTGAGGTTCTCCTAGAGTTGTTGTTCTTGTTAATGCTGAAAAGTTTCAAAGCATTTGTCTGCCTGCTCCAGTTCTTTTGCCTCTTCCGCCCCCTCTTCCCTTCTTTGAACCTTGACACTGTGTTTAAAGGCAATAACTAAGAAGATCTTTCTTGAGCTTTAAGATGAGATTGCAGAATGTACATCACAAAATTTGGATAATGTTAGATTTGATAACAAACCCCACAAAATTAAAGGCTAGCAGTGAGAAGTCTATTTAATAGTTTTCTTTGAAACACTCGTATTTTAATATGTTCTTAAGCTGAAACCTCCTTTCTAATTGTCCCTTTCATTCACCTGGTGCCTTTAAAGAGAGTCTGCTAGAGTGACTCTTAATTTTAGTATGGAAAGCAATTTCTAGAAATGTTCTAGAAAAATAATTCTGCCTGGTTATGCCACTTGATGGCGTGGAATAGATGTTTCAAAAGTCATTTGCAAAAAGTTCAGAGTTAGTATCTTTCATGTTTTGGCGTTATCTGTCAGTCAAGTGCAGTGGCTTTGCAAAACCCAAACATTCCTTGTAGACATGTATGTGCTTGTGCTTCATATCAGTTCAGTTTTGCCTGGACTGAGCTATTGTGACTGAACAACTGGAAATAGGTACAGAGAAGTTATTATTAAAAGTCAACAGAAAGAAACTGCTTTGGGTATTTTGGAGGAATCTGTTTAATACCAGTTTAGCTCTGGTGACTTTCACACTGAGGAAAGTTAGCCTGGGTTAGAGATCCAACTTGACAAGCAATGTTTTGAGGACTTGTAGTGTTTCCTTGAGTAAGTGTCTGATCTTATGATTTGCTGCTGATGAGAGCAGGGTGCAGTGAGCTTCTGTGAGCCAGTGCAGCTCATCCCCCAGCAGTTTCCTGTGCACTTTTTCTGGGCTGATCTGTGCTGTACTTTGAGATGTGTCTGTTTAGCGAGTCTGTACAGGACAAAGCTGGCAACAGGTGAGAGAGAACAGGGGGTTCTTTATGGTAGTGCTGAAGTTACTGCATTTCTCAAAACCACACTCTGAATCCTTCTGAGTCACCCAGGAGCGCAAAGTGAGATGAGCATTCGTATTGAGTATTTGTATTGTGAAAGAGCAAGTCCTCCCAACCGTTGTGCAACTGGGTTCACATGTATTTTTTATTTCCTCTGTATGTTTTATTCCAGATTTTATGCTGATTTTGAGGGTCTTTCCGGAAGACTTTTTTCTTCATTACAGAAGTGATGATGTAAAATTACATTATGTTCATTTGTAGGCTGGAATCCCGGAACAAATAGGTTGGTTAGGGCAATTTTTATGACATTTAAGGTTATTGATCTGTTGATCCGTATCTTCAAAACTGTCATGACACTGGAGCCTGAAAAATCTCAACAATTCTTTGTGTCTCTTTTCTTTCTCACACATTCTCTTCTTTTAAATGTTCCCATCTAAAGACATTTGGTACAATTGGTATTAGTGCAGACATGTTTTCAAGTCTCCTCCTGCCTCCTGGGTGAGCAAGACAAGGTTACTGTTAATATGTAACAACAATTGAGTATAGGAAATAAATTGTTTCTGTTCAATATTATTATGTGTTCAATCTTAAAAATTGTTTCATTGTGGGGAACTTTAGTTAGAGGTGAAAGGCTACAGCTCTCAAACTGTCTAGTAAAACATCTTTAAAATTGCGTTAGGAAACTCAGTTTTGGTAAGAAGCTTGTGCATGCTCACATTTTTCTCATTTCCACTTCCATAGTGATGTTGTAGGTGAATTCCAAATGGCAACTAGATCTTGTTCCACGTTAAATCACAAGTATGCTGGGGGGTTGAATTTTGAAGTCTGTCTGGTATGCATGCATATTAAAGGATTTTTTTTAATGGTCACTTTTATGTGCACTCATGTTAAAATTTGGCCTCCCTGTTATGCCTAGGTATGGTTTGGTCCTCTATTTGAGGCCACAGAACTCTGGATGATCTTACATACCCTTTGAGCTAGGATACCTAGGCACAATGAGGTGAGTTAAGGATACAATTTCAGCCTTAACTCTGAATTCCTGATTTCTGTGTTGCTTAAGTCACAGTGGATACATGATTACACCTACTCAATGTATTCAGCTCCCCGCCACAATGTTTGGAGGAGCTGTATTCTCTGCTGAGCATTGCAGAAGTGTCTCTGGACAAAAAAGAATGCCGTTGTTAGACCTGAAACTACTTTTTTTTTGAGTTTAATAAATGCTTCAGCTTTTAGTACAGAAGTATTGGTATCCTGCCTTTCTTAGATGCCATGTATTTATTTTATTTTGCATTGTTGTGACAGAACATTAACTTCATTAATTGGGAATACCTTCAGAAAGAGTATCTTATAAATGATACTGTTAATAACAAAACACTGGTCTCTGGTTATGTTTATGGCACTAATGGAAGCATATGTATTTTTACATTTCCAATACTTAATTGATTTCAAACTCAAAATTTTTGACTCTTGCAGATTTGGTAACATTAAGATAGACCAGATATCTGTGTTAGAGCTAAGTTTGGGATAACAGATAACTTACAAGAAGTACAACTTCAAGACATGAAACCAATCAGGAAGAGATTTTCATTAACTGAATATGGCTGCAGAAAATTATGTCTTTACTCCAACAAAATTAAAATGGAAAAAAAATTATGTAGGGTTTCTAAACAAGAATAAGTTGTGGAACTTTGTGCTAATGATGAATTTTTCACATTGAGCTCCTTTAAACCAACTGTTCTGTAATGTTGGGATGTTTAGTAAGTGAAGCCTAGGGATTTGCTGGTTATACTACCTATTGCAGCACAGGCTTGTCCACAGCTTTTTTGAAAAGCAAAATACATAATCCATCAGGTGGAAGATGTGAGTCAGGAATTTAAAGAGCTTCTACCTAAAGTTGATCCAGAAAGTCAGACTGGATCCCTAGAGAAAGGTGCATGCTTAGGAAGTAATGCATCTTACTTAGAGAGTAGCCTAATCAAGTGGTTCCTTGGTTTGTTTTAAGCTGAGCTTCACTTGGGGAAGGGCTAACCTTCTCTTGATACATTTCTGTGTGTATAATTTTCTTTCAAATGTTATTAAATGCACCTTGAACTTCTGCCTACAAAATCTTTTAACTGTGGGTCTCTGCTTTAAGTTGGAGTCTTGAGTATTGATCAATCTAATATCTCACCAAGACTTCCTGGACAGAAATATCCAGGCAAATGTTGATATTTCTGGACGAATACAGACAATCCTCTTAATCCTCAAGTCCAAATAAAAATCTTTTCGGAACAACCTGCGTTTATTATCATGTTATCTGAATGCAGAAAAGGTTTTCTGCTAATGCTGAGGCATCTTAAGTAAGAGATACTCTGAAAATTAGAGAGATGGGTATCCTGAAGGATTCTCTAGATTGTGTATGGAGCAGTGCTGTGTGCACTGATGGCATTGTGTCTGTGTGACAAATAAACCTGGCACTTGTCCACATTTGGTCCTGCAGTCACATCCTCAGCCTGCCCTCTTCACCCTGCCTGTGAGCTACCACTAGCTGGATATTCCCTTGTTCCATCTTAGTAGTTCTCCTGTGTCATCTACATCCAGGAGCACACTGGATTTTCATGCATACCACCTGCATTTCCTTCTACTCTTCTGCTACAGGACAGTTATTGCTGCCTTTTGCTTACCTCCTGCCTCTCACTGACTGAAGTTCTTGAGTTCTGTAATGTATTTTCATTTCAACAGCTAGAGGCCACTGCCCCCAGAGCTGCATCTTATGCATATTGTTTTCTACCAGTCAGACATTGTTCAGCTTGGTCCCTATAGACTTCATCAGACTTATCTCATACTGTAGTTGGAATACAAAATAGGCTTAAAGGCCAATATTTGATGAGCCCATTAATTCTCTGCCAAGTCTAATTTTTCCTCTGATTTTATTTCCTGTTTAAAGCTTCTGTAACTTGCTATTCAGCAGTTTCAGTGTTGATCTTCCCTCTAGGCACAAAATCTCTGTGAATTTCCCTTCCTTGTTTTGATGCCATTATTGAGTTGTCTCTAAAGAGATCAACTGATTGTTCCATCTTGATTTTTCAGCAAAAGTAGTTGCCGTTTAGTCCTGTCCCTCTGTATTAATTATCATTTAACAAATACAGCTTGCTGTAGTGATGACCCTGCCTTCATTGTACCAGCACTGTTCCAACAGTTTGTCAGCACAGGTGTCCCTACCTTCTTTTGCTTCTCTGTCAGCTTAATTACGTTGCATCAGCTTCATGCACTCTGATCCACTTGGGATTTCCCCGCTTTCATCCTAGCACTACTTTACAACTGTCTCTGATAACATTCTTTAGTTGTATCTCAGAGAATCTTTAGTTCTTTTTCCTGTGTCAAGTGTAATTCAAATTATGCCATTCTGCGAGTCTGGAGGTTTGAATTTTTCTGCTGCAGGTTTGTTATTTCAGTGCCCTTGATGGATTTCCCTTGTATGTCCTTTATTTTGCAGCTGTGCGTGTTCTAGCCCTTAGCTTGTGTACCTGCAGTTGGTTTGAGTTTTGATTGCTGTAATCTGTTCTGCCTGTGTAGTTGACTCCCTTGATTACCATTTAAGTCAACTAGATTGTATTTTTCTTAAATTAAGAAGTGCTCTATTATTTCTTTATCATCTGCATCCAGACATAATCTGAACTGAGAACACCCTGAAGCATAGAAAATAAATTTATGATGTGGCCTTTAGTATTAACATACTAGGTTTTCCTTTGTTAGGGCTAGCCTTGATTGTAGAACAGGTTGCTTGGGTTTTCTCTTTTTTTTTTTTTTCTTTCTCCTTTCTTGTTGGAAGTGGTTTCACATTCACAGCCCTGAACTAATTTTCATTTTTTTTTACGAAATTCACATCCTCTCTGGAAGCTTTAAGGTTTAAGTAGCATTTTCAAGTGCAAAATAGTCTCAAAAACTAATGATACATTACTTTTTCCTAACCTATAGCTCACTGAGAAAAAACTGCTAATATAAAGTCTTTCTTGTATTATGGCCTCATGCAATTTGATTACAGTGCCTTTAGTTAAATCTCAAATTATATTTAATAATCCTTGTAGCCTCTTTCTTTAAATACAGTGTTTTAGTTTGGTTATTAGTAAACAACATTAAAGACATGGCTTTAATATGAAGGGCGTTGCTTATATTTTCTAAAAGTGGAGTGTTTAATACTGAAGTGTAACAGTGTCAAACTAGTGACTTAAACATTGACTTGAAAAGGATAGGTATATTGCAAGTAAAGAAACAATTACATTATTCAGCGAATCATCACTTAAACAATCTCTACATCTTGGAACACTTTGAAGTTTTATTAGTTTATCCCTCGAATATTTGAAATTTTTTGTCCAATAAAACCTTCTAATAAAAATTCTATGGTCCATAATGTGCTTTATTGCTTCAAATTAAATTTTTTGATCTCCTACTCCTAGTAGGAGATTGATTATTTGAAGGAATTTTCTTGGGAGAGTTGACTTTTTTTTAAGGCCATAGTTAAAATAACCCTATTTGGGCAGCTTGCTTTGAATATTACTGTGAGTTTTTCCACAGAGATCCAAGGATTTTTGCCTTTCTTCTATGCCTTTTATTAATCACTTCAGACAGTGGAATGACAGTTTCTGAGGACAGCTGTGAAATACGAGTTTTATCAATGAATTGTATATGACAGCCATGCAGAGCTGATTTTATTACAGCAAAGGCTTTTCTGTAGCTGCCCAGGCAGCAAATCCAGTGTGGGTTAGAGTGCAGCTCTAATGTGAATCAGCACAGGAAGTGTTTGTAACAAAAACAAACCCAGTTTGGAGTGAACTTTTATCACCACTGCTGACCAAATTCTCCATGCCTTTTTCTAGGTCATAAATAATGCCTGTGCAACTCAAGCCATAGTAAGTGTGCTGTTAAACTGTGCTCATCAAGACATTCACCTAGGAGAGACCTTGTCAGAATTTAAAGAATTTTCCCAAAGCTTTGATGCTGCGGTGAGTGCCCACTGTTTTCTGCATTTTGAGTGTCCCAGTGTTACAGCTCTGGTGGTTTACAGGTGTTTTGTTACTTCCTTTCAGATGAAAGGTTTGGCACTGAGCAACTCAGAAGTGATTCGGCAAGTCCACAACAGTTTTGCCAGGTAACATATGTTTTAAATCTGGCCAAAATTTGAGCAAATCCTTTTTAATCTCAGGGGTTTTTAAATTTTCTTTGCAGACAACAGATGTTTGAGTTTGATGCAAAGTCTTCAGCAAAGGAAGAAGATGCCTTTCACTTTGTAAGCTATGTTCCTGTTAATGGGAGGCTCTATGAGCTAGATGGCTTAAGGGAAGGACCAATTGATTTAGGTAACATTTTACATTTTTTCTGAACATCCTTCATTTTAACCATAGCTTTTTGCAACAAATTGGTCATATGTTATAGGCTCAAAGCAAGTTATTTATTAAAATAAGGAATATCTAGGGAGTTTTCTGAATGTGCTGTAGGCTTGTACTTCCGTGCAGTCATTTGTATTGTTTTAGTTTTGTTGGTTTGAAAATACAGTTTTCTCCCTGCTTCCTCCATGTCTCTGGTGCTCTCTCTTTTCATTCAGTAACCAAATGATCAGGTCCTGCAATCCCTTCCAAAACCTTGGTAGTTCTGTTGCAAGTGAGAAGTTTACATAAAGGGAGAATGTATACAGCCGACTTCAGATACTTTTTTTACATTATGTGGCTTGTGTTTACTCACTGCCCTCTTTCTTCTTAGACAGCAAGTGTTTTCCTAATGGTTTAAAAGAAAATTGCTTTATTCTCTGTAAGACTGGCTCATGTTTTGTAATCTTTCTTGAGATATGTGTGCCCTGTTGTGTCTTGAAAAGCTCTGCAGTGCCTATCGTGTCTGTACTTCAGAGTCTCATACATTGTCAACAACAACATGTTCCACACTCCATTCCTAGAGTGTTTTCCCAGTGTTGTTGACAATTTTATTTATGTTTAGGCTGAGCAGTGGGTTGCTCCTTAATCTTGTCTTTAGTCTGTCTGGAGATCCTGTACAGTTTGCAGACCTAACAGTACCATCATTTGTATGGTCACAAGATCATGAGTCTCTAAATTTACTTTAAATTTAGAAAATTTTTAGATCTCAAAATTGCAAAAGAGGCATTTCCAGCTTAGGAAATCACCTGTAGGTATTCTCTCATATATCTTGGAATCAAGTTCTCTATCATATATCCTTTTATAGTTTTTCTTTCTGCCTGACTTTTTAGCGTTGTATTGCATCTACACAGACAAAATCAAGAGTTAATATTAAACAGCTGTACCTGTCCATAGTGATTTCCTTTGCTGTTTACTTCAATGTTGTCATACCAACTAATTTCCCTTGTGTCATAAAAACCTTACATAACATACTTTCCCCCGCCCCATAATTTCTTGTTATCAACAAAACAAATGTTAGATGCTTATGCCCTTAAAATTTAGCTTTGTTCCATTGCTTTGGCCACTGCATTATCTAAATATTGTTATTAATAAAATATCTTCCACCTCCTGAAAAAGCCACCTGAGTAATTTCAGACCTCAGTAGCTAAAGAAATACTTGTTACATACTCTGAAGTTGCTGCATAAGGCTGAACTATACGAGTCGGCTTTGCAATACATTTTGCAAAGATGGTGAATTTTTTCCTCTGTTGAATTTTGCAAAGATGATGAGTTTTTTCCTGCTTTTTCCCCAGGTGCATGCAATCAGGATGACTGGATAAGTGCAGTGCGGCCCGTCATAGAGAAGCGCATACAAAAGTAAATGGTCGTGATGCCTTTAAAATATAGCACCTTACCTATGCTTCAAATTCCATAGTCCTAATTTCCCTCAGTTAAAAGATTTCAGCTGAATTTCTAAGCAATCACTCTTACATGTCATTTTTTTATGCATATCACTGTGTGACTTGAGAACCTGTTGTCCGGCATGAGGCAGATGATAGATAAATCTCAAATGCACTGGGCTGCTGCCTAATTAATCCAAGTGGGTGTCTGTGTAGTGAAGAGAGATCCTACAAGTGCTCTGGAAAAGAAGATTGTTTTCTCTGTTACACAGCTGTGGGTCTTTGGGAGTGAAAGCTAGGAGTGTCATGACCATGAATTATATTTGCCTATGCACTTAAAAGCACTGGATAGTCATTCTCTCCATACAGCTGGTATTTAGAGATAACAACAAGTTTTTCTTAGGTATGTGGCTTGTCTTGGAAATTTAAGCTAGAAAAACATACTATGGAACTTTCCTACTTCTTAATTCTGGTTCCAAACTGCAGTCCCAAATTTGTTAGAAATAAAGTTGATTTTATGCCATTTTTAGAAAACAGCTCCAAGTTTTTGCTTGAGGACTTTTTTTTTTTTTGATAAGCAAAACAGGACTACCAAGTTGCTTTTGGAGAATTTAACCTCCAAAAGGCCTGCTAGTCTAATTGTTGAATTAGACACTCCACTGTGTGGAGAAGTCTCCAATAGTTTTTACTTTCTCATTACTATTACTTGTTAGAAAATATTATGTGCTGCAGTGTTCTGTAAGTTCTGTTGTCATGTTTTCTTTTCTTTTTTGGACAGTTTCAGTATTTGTTTTGTGACCACAAACAGGAATAGTAAATTTCGGGGAGAGAAGGTTATTAGGAGTTACATATTGGAGAGAGGTAGTTTGCGGGCTGATTTTGTGGCAAGACTGGATCTGTAGCAAACTTAACTTAATTAGACCCATTTAAAATTTTCTTTCCGTGAAATGCATTCCTTAAAGTGAAATCAAGGAGGGGGCTTTTCAGTTGTCATGTTGGTGACTAGTTTTGAAAGTGGGTCGTCTTTGTTGTTTTGTTCTTCTGTTCCTCATTTAGATACAGTGAAGGTGAGATAAGGTTTAACCTGATGGCTATTGTGTCTGACAGGAAGATGATATATGAGCAGAGGATTGCAGAGCTACAGCAGCAACTGGCAGAGGTAGGCCATGGAATTGAAGTTGCTGAAGCAGTTCTCTCATAGTTCTGTGTGTTGGCTTTATTTTTCACTTCCCTTCCTCGCTCCAAATGGAGTCACACTAAAAAAAGCAGGGAGTGATTGCTACAGATGTGGATGCACTCAGTGCTGCAGCTCTGAGCTGAGCACTCAGCACAGTGTGAACGTGTCATTTTGATTTTCTGCCTTGACTCATTTGCTGTGGTGCAGGAACTGTTCTTTTCCCAGTACCTGAACTAGTCTGCTTTTAACTAACTGCAGAAATTCCTGGAACGTTCCCATAACTGTAAACAAAACTGAATCTTTCTGTGATAGAAATACTTCTGAGACTAAACTTGCTTTAATTAAAAAAAAGAAAGAATTTAAAAATGGAGTAACATCATCCATTTAAATTTTTGTTTTGTGGAAGGAGGAGCCTATGGATACAGATCAAAGTAGTAATATGTTAAGTTCTATACAATCAGAAGTTGCAAAATACCAGATGTTAATTGAAGAAGAGAACCAAAAATTAAAAAGATATAAGGTATGTAGCTTTTGCTTTTCTGATGAAATTATTGGAACAGTTGTAAGAAAAAGCCAGCTTTTATATATATGTGGGAGCTTTTCAATTAATCTGAAGGAAGTGGATGGGGACTAGAAGATAGTTCAGCCATGTAATAATTGTTAATGCTTTTAATTTATTTTTAGATTGAAAATATTAGGAGAAAACATAACTACCTGCCTTTCATCATGGAATTATTAAAGACTCTAGCAGAGCACCAGCAGTTAATACCATTAGTAGAGAAAGTGAGTATTTCCAGCTGACCGTATGTTTCTGTAACTCTTCCTGCCTTCTCTGTTAGATGGACGAGCCCGTGCCATTTGTGCTGCCGAGGTCTTTGGCCGGGAGCGCTGCCCTGCGGCCGCTATAGCGGGCGGTGACCGCGCGGTGGCAGCCGTGGCACAGCGCTCGAGTTGGAGCGCTCCCTTTTCCTTGCTCCCGTGCTCATTCCCTGGCTTGGCTTCCCCCCTTTCTGAGGTATCTAGCCATTAGCATTGATTTACTGCTAAGGTTTGTATTAAACTTTAATAAATAAGTGTGTCTTCCACTTTGGCGAGGTTCTTAAACTGGTCAAGTACTTGAACTGTACTCGGCTCTCTGTGCTGGCATGCACTTAGGCTTGAGTGCCAGAGGCAGGATCCCTGATTTTGTACTCACTGAGAAAGGATCTCCAAATCAGTGTAATGAAAAAAGAGCTGTGTATTGTTTAATGAGTGCATTCTTTAGCTGAATTTATTTAGGAAGGTAAATTTGCAGGCCTGTAGTTTATAAGACAGTAGCTTGTGGAGTTTTAATTGTTTTATGTTAACACAAGTCATTTATAACACCCATCAAGCTGCTTTCACAAGTAAATGACCAGTGAGCTGATGGTAACAGATCTTAATTCTAAATCACTGAATGAGATGCTGTTCTGTTCAATAATAAGCGGTAATAAGCAAAAGCCTGATTCAGAATTAACTAATGTTTTGACAGAAAGTTGTTGGCCTTGCTTCTGAGTTGTCCCCTCTTCTTGCTCAATCTGTTTCTTAACTGAAATCATAACGAGGAAAGTGCCAGTTTCCTGTCAATTTGAACTATTTATGATTGATATAAGTTATGAGAATCTGTCTGCAGATATCTTGATAGGAACTTCTGTGGGGTTTCTTTCCACTCATTTTAAAGATCTAAACCACTGAGATCTTGTTTGTTTCAGAGTTCAGTTTTGATAATCAGTATGTCTGAATGTGGTGTTTTCTTGTGACATAAAATATTTCCATTAGGAAGAGATTTTTCTATGTTAAATGAAATTGGTATGAAGGTATGAAAAATGAAGGTTTCAATTATGCTTTTAAAATCGTGCTTTTCCCCTGCAGAAGTTACCCAATCTCAGTTTCTTTTGCATAATTTATTTAAACCTGTATTTTTTTGTAAAAGGCTTTATATACTAACCTAATAAAATAGTAGTAGGATGCTTCTGAAGGGTCTAAATTTACATTGAAATTTTTCATTTTCCAGCATATTTTTAATATTCAGAAATGTAATGAGTGGTCATTCAAAGCTTCAGAATGATCTTTGTCTTATCAGAGCTTGACATCATCTCCCCTTGTTTCCTAGGCGAAAGAAAAACAGAATGCCAAGAAAGCTCAGGAGGCCAAATGAAGATGACTTTGCAAAACACACACAGTTATTTGCTTCTGATACTATTTTCATGACAACCAATAAAACTTTTCATAAACTTCAACTTTTGTCCAGTGCACGTTTGCCAGTTGTGACAGTTTGTCTTGTACTGTTTGCACGGGTCTGACTCTTCCTTCCCCTGCATCTTGTGCATGTGGTACTGCTGAGCAATGTTTAGGTTCTCCTGGTCACATTCAGTATTCACCAGTCTATCTGATTGCTGAAAGCTTGGGAAGTGGACCCAGAAATGTGCAAGGAAAATGTCCCCATTTGTCCCACTTGAACATGTGATAATGATACAAATGCCAGAGGTTTAAGTATAAGCATGAGCTTTCTTTGCTCATCCCTACTAACAGTTACAATCCTTTCCAGTTGTTCAGTGACATAGCCTGTGTCTTTGTTTTTATGAAGTGTCTGATTTTTTTACAAAATGGAAAAGTATGAATCTAGCTGTAGAAACATTTGCAAAGACCAATGTATAATCTCAAAAGAACTGCATTGCTTTAGTAGAAAAGATAATAAATATTCCCATTTTTATTTTGGCAAACTTTCTTCTGTGGTATTTTATTATGGGATAAGATGGTGAGGATATGGAGTCATCAGCCTTGTGACTTGAGTGTATGCATTCTAAATTTGGGGTAGAAAGAAGGCATGCTATTGTTTTGGGGAGTTAATATTCTTGGATATAAGGTATTCCTGTTCTGAAGCATGTTCAATTTAAGTCTTTAAAGCAGTGCTTTTTATTTGACTTTGAGAAGTACTAGAAGGAAAAAATGACTTTGAGAAGTAATACAAGGGAAAAGGTGTATGAAAGATTATTGTGGCTGACAACAAACATTGCTGTGGAAGATGCTTGAGCTGTGTCCCGTGGACCAAAGGGAATGCCTGGGGAGTGGAGCTCACTGAGTGTCCTGGCACCTTAAATGCTGCCTGCATGTGAACTGTGAATAGATTGTTTTGGGATGGATAGTAACAGCCCATTGCAACAATACACACTGTTTGAATTATTCACTGTCAGTGTACATGAGTTTGTTTAGAAAACTTCCAGTTTCTTCTTAAAAGACTCAGATAAGAAACAGAAACAGAAGAAAAAGAGCTTTGATTTTTTTGTTTTGTTTTGGTTTTGGCAAACCTTCAAAACTGTAAATAGTAAAATATCCTGTTTGTTTCCCTTATTTTGCCTGTACTTCATTGAACTGTGAACTCCTTTGGTCTTGTAGGCTGAATTTTTCGAAACCCTGAGGTGGAATATTCTGTTATCCGTTGGTGCTTCATATATATTGCATATATATATATATATATATATAGACACAGGATAAAATTTTGGCTGAAGTAAAACACAGACTGTGCTCTTTACTGCTGGAAAGATTTCCTCAAGTCATTGCTGTGGCTGGAAAGGTAGGGTCTGTTTCAGAAAAACCTGAGATCCATATCTGTGTTTTGTACAAAATTGATCAGGTTAATGAGAACATAAACTCTGTGTAAGTGTCTCCTCCTTTAGTAACGCAGCATTACTAAACTGCAGCATTATTGTCCAAGGAAAGGGAAAGACTATTCCTCTGTAAGAGACATTTCTGCTCTTAAAATTACATTTGATACGCCACTTCAACCTGTTGAAAACATTTGTCTGTTTTTCTAAGTGGTAGCCTGATGATTCCCACAGCACCCTGTCATCCTTGGAGAAGTTTGCAATTTGAAATTAGATGTTAGCTTAAATTTGTACTGAAGTTATTTCATTCTCCTTTTATTGGCATACTTGGGCATGTACAAAAGGAAAAGGAGTTTTGCTGAAGCAGCAAATTATTTTTGCAATTATCAACAAATTTTAGTAGCAATTGTTTCAGAAATTAGAAAATTTACATTGCAAGCAATCTTTCTGGATTTGTGGAAGGACAAAAAGGATGGATGTAAAGACCAAATTTTAACAAAATTTGTTAGTCCAATGTGTAAGTGAAAAATGTTTTGTTTTTAAAAAAGGCTGTTTAATGCAGAAGTAGAACATTTCAAAACTAGTGTATTCTGTTGTATTATGAATCTTTTTTTTTCCTGATCACACTTATGGCAGATTTTTTACTATTTTTGTCAAATTTGTAGAACCATTTTTTCATAATGTGTGTCTTGGCTTTAAAGGCAGTTATTTGTATATTAGGGCAGTGTCACATGAATGCAGAGCTGGACGTGAAGTTGATCCTGGCTAGGCTGGGATACAGTTAATTTCCTCCTTGGTAGCTGGTGCGGTGCTGTGTTTTGGATGGAGCATGAGAATGATGTCGATAACACACTGATGTTTTCAGTGGTTGCTAAGCAGGGCTTACTGTGAGTCCAGGAGTTTGCAGCTTCTCATGCCCTGCCAGCCAGGAGCTGCAGGGGCGCAGGGATTGGGAGGGGACACAGCCAGGACAGCTGGCCCCAGTGACCAAAGGGATATTTCCCAGTTGTGATGTCATGGCCAGTGTTTAAACTGGGGCAGAGCTGGCCTGGGATGCTGCTGGGGCTTGGCTCAGTGAGTGCTGAGCCCTGCGTTCTGCAGCACATGTGCATTCTAATTCTATTACTGTCATCCTTTCCCAACCCCTTAACCTGCCTTTGTGTCAGCCCACGGGTTTGCTCTCTTTCACTCTCCCACTGGTGGAGGGTGAGCAACCATGTGGGGCTGAGTTGGCAGCTGGGTTTAAACCATGACAAGGATTTAGCAAATTAAAAGTGCCCAAAAGTCAAAACAGACATTTGGGCCTTAATCCATTGTAGACTTTTCGGAACCTCAGTTTTGCTGTATGTAGAATGGTGAAAGGTTTGGGTTCTGATTTGTTTCAAGGGCTGTGCATTCTGCTGGTGTAAACACACAGTGTGGCATATCTGTCAGAACTGAGATTTGGGTATAATGAGAATAAACAGTAACTTCAGTCTCTGTGAAGAATTCTGCCAGTTCTGTTTCCTGTTGCCCAAAAGAGGTCAGTGTGTCTCCCATTTGCTAAGAGTTTGAAAACACAAAATCCCAAACTTCAGTGTGATCTCTGGCTGCCAATCCTTGCATAGTGCATAAAAATTTCAGAATCCTCCTGTAGCCTGATTTCTTCCTTCCCAGAGTAACGTTTTATACTTTGAACATGACTTAGTTGTAAGACATTTTGGGTAGCTGTAAATGTGATGATAAATTCTAAGTCAGTGCTTTACCTGCTGTGAGTAATGAAATCTTTAAGCATAGTTGCATTTGTCATTGTTAAGAGAGGTTGTAAAAGTGTGTTACCTGGGGAAATATATCTGAAAAGTTGTGTTATCTCTCATTAGTCATAACAGACTGTGGAGCTGAGCTTTAAGAGCATTTGCCATGATTTGTGTAGTGCATCCAGAGGAACTGCCGACCTGCATTTCTAGATGACTGGCTGAGAAGAAGCAGTTCTCAGCAGCACTGGTTGTGAGCTATGAGATATTCTTTCTTTCTCCCTGACCAATTAATAGAATTGGCATCCCAATTTCAAAATACCGAGTCACCTGTTTCTTTCAGATTATAATGTGCCAGAAGACTAAAATCCTGCCTCCTTAGCCAGCAATCCAGAACCTGGAGTGTGGTGAATAACAAAGTTAGTGTGCATGTCGTGTTTGTCAGGCTTTAGGTGTGATCTTACAGCATGGGCTGAGCTGTTTATGTCCTTCATCCCAACATTGAATCAGCATAGCAAAGCTTCACCTTAACACTTCAGTGGTTTCCGTGCTAAGGCTTGATGAGTGTAAAGAAATAATTCTTACACATTCCTCAAACTGCTCCTGTAATGAGTGGTCAGGCTAATCCATTGAAAGGATTTCAGTCTTGTTTTGAGAAAGCTGAAACTCCTCGTTCTGTCACTCAGTGCCATGGTGCTTGCTTAATCAGCCTGATTAGCTTGAAAACAAGGAGCTCTCTGGAATAATTAGGTTTGATGCTGAAATATGTCCTGTCAGCCTGGTTTTGAGTCTTGGCTATGAAGTCCCCTCAAAATTTGTGGGTTTAAGTAGGATGACTAAACCACATCAAACTGACAGTGCAGTTACTCCTACAGTAAAATTAGTGTGTCCCTAAAGAATATTGATCAATTTTATTTGTTTTCAATCTCAAAAGCATACTAGGAAAGTGAAGATGTGTCAAGTTTATAGCCTGTGTTCACTAAATATCTTTGTGAAAGAATGCTGGTGTTATTGCAAAAGCATTTTATCAAAATTTTCTACTCTAAGAGGCTTTATCCAGTGTAAATCCTTACAGAGTGTTCAAAAAAGTTTGAATCATTTTAGCAATACATTTTTTTATTAATAGTGCAAATACATTACAGACAGTAGGCTTTGTAGGGGAGGAGAAAAAAAAGGCTAAAAAAGTGTCAAAATTCAGTCATTAAGGATATGTGGGCTTGATCACTTTGTGCCTTGCTAGTGAAATTTCTTTCTCTGAAAGTTTATGCATTTCTGAAATGGGAACTATGTGAGATTGTAAAACACAGGTTTTTCTCTGAGGTCCCTGAACATCCTCATGAAATAAAAAAACAAATTAAAAATGGAGTAAATAGTTACATGTTATAGTTCCCTCTCTTCTTTTTTTTTTTTGGTGAACACCTGATAGGGATATTTAAATCAGTCATCTGTGTGCAGTGGGTTCAGAGTTCTGCTAGCATTCTCACTTTCTTGTGTTCATGAAATCTCTTCAGTGGAAGTGGGGATAATGCAGAGTTGTTCCCACAGAGTTACAATTACAAGGTTAAGTGAAATGGATGTAGATTTCTCTGTTATATGCAATAACTGCAAATGCTGCAAAAACCAGCTTAGCCATGGAGCCTTTTTGTCTGATCTGGATAATCTCACCTCTCTCTATTAATAAGATCTAATAGGGCTTGTTATATTGAAGGCACTTCGCAAATCTGGTTAAATATTTTGCCATGATAAGCAAGTATTTTCCATATTTTGTACAGTTTGTTTATGCTCTAGTTACACCAATTGGCGATTATGTTAATATTTGACTTCTTTTTTTAAGTATACACCTTGCTAATTGCTGGGATTATGTCTCTGACAATAACTAAGCAATCATCTGCAGTGTTATCAGTATCTGATATTTACAGTTGGATGAATGAAAAATAAAGCTTGCTTTATGCAAATATTTGTATTAATTTCTGCTAATGTTATCGACAGCAGTCTGGTACCAAGATAATTGCTGTGTATCCCAATTTAAACAAGAAAACATGAAATAACTGTAAGAGATTTCTTATAAAAATAATTTCTGGCTTGAACATCCTCTTACTCAGCAAATGTGCACACACATGTGTCCGTGAATTAACATTTCTTCACACCAAATAGAGAAAAAATAATGGGTTTTATAGAATATATAATATAATATAATTCTGCTGATGATATTTAAAGTAGCCCTCTGAGCAGTCTGGACACATTTGACTCGACTCATTGTGGTTCCTGTGTGGTGTGCTCAAAAAGTCAAACAGCATCACAGCTTATAAATGTTGTTTCTTAGTAGAAAAGTGCTTTCTAAGAGTGGAAAATAGTATTGTGAGCTTTTCCATGTTCCATGTCCTCATTCCACTTCTTTCCAGTTTTTCCAGTAAGGCATTGGTCATTTCTCAATTCCTCAGAAATCTATAGAGCCCTTCAAAGTAAATAGTGAGTACAAAACTTCCTGAAGCCCTAATGTGGTACCACTAAGATGTGATATAAACATTACTACAGATTCCTCGTTTCCTGTTGAAAATGAGGTTTGTTTTTAGGGGGAAAAAAGAAGAGATTTAAAAGTGAAGCTTCTTTAGCTGCTTTCATTTATTTTTCCCCTGTTCCATCTTTGAAATATCATGCTGTCCTCCAGCTCTGTGTCCCCACTCGCATGAGAGCAGGGATTTGCTCTCTAAAGTGATGAAGCATCATCAGATATGTATTTTTAGGAACTGTATATGTCTGTGGGGGATATTTGTTTTATCAGATTTTATCAGAAAGGCTTAACTATCCAAACAGACAGTGACTTGAATTCTGAACATGCTCTGGTGACGGAGGGAGGAGGGAAATGTAGGGTGTTATGATAACCCTGGGGATGACAAAAGCCTTTGTGTTCATGTAGCTCATCTTTAATGAGAAGCTGTGGGGTGGCATCTTTGCAGTGGCTGCTGTCTTCACCCAGACAGAGAATATTTATCCTGCTGAAAGTTACCAGTGTGAGATGATTTATCAGTTTTCCCTTTGACTGTATATGGTTTTTCCCCCTCATGTAAACTCATACCCAACTCTGGTAAAAAGTTAAAAGGAGAGCGAGGTGTGTACTGAGTTCTCTGTATCTATCTCCCTGCCTTACCTGCTTGGTTACATGAAGCAAAAAAGATCATTAGAATTAGATGTTGATGCGTGGAAGTGAGGCAGATATAACTGTCCCCTGGGCAGGGACTGGTAGAGACTATTACTTAACTTTGTCTGTGTTCTACTGACTGATAAGAGAGAGCTTGTCTTAGGGCAGTTTTCATGCAATGCTGAGAAATAGAGAGATAAGGACAGTAGGATTGTGCTGTCTCAGATACCTGAGGCTCATTATCCAGAGCTCACCGCTGTCTTTGAATAGTCTTACATGTGCCATGGAAAACAACACTGGGAGAAAGGTCTGTGCAGATTCCTCTCTGATACATCATTAGGTTAGTAAGCCCATAAAAGCAAAATTAAGCCTGTAAAAGCTGACAGCTGACTGCACTAACTGCCCTCACCCAGGTTCTCTGCTGTGCGTGCACAGGTCAGAAGAAAATGGGTTTTGCTGATGTGGCTTTGCTGGCCAGGGTCAGTCCTCTCTTCTGCTGCTCTTTGGGACAGGTAGCGGGTTGGTGTGACACTTGAAAATTTTCATTACACTCTAAAGAAAAGATCTCTCCCACTACCTGTGCACCTTGAGGGGTCAAGTGTTTATGGTTAAGGACTTGAAGCTGTGTGCTCATACTTTGTGAGAACTTGCTTTAACTAACTGCAAGGCTGACTTCGGCCCCCTTTAAGACAGTTTGGATTCCGGAAATTCAGTAATTAAGGCTTTTT
Organism: Corvus moneduloides; assembly: GCF_009650955.1. Classification (NCBI taxonomy): domain Eukaryota; kingdom Metazoa; phylum Chordata; class Aves; order Passeriformes; family Corvidae; genus Corvus; species Corvus moneduloides. The sequence continues at coordinate 8,013,848 of NC_045484.1, read as the reverse complement.
GACTTTCAACAGTCACATCTTCTTGCGTGAAGTTGCTTATTAGTTCTGAAAGAAAATAAATGAGTATATCCATGACTACAAGAACTTAAAGGCCCCCATAAGAAAACAGAGAAATTCTTTTTTTCTGGAAAGTTTAATTATTCCTACTGAAACCATCTCCCCTTTGTGGAAGCACCAGATGCTGGTACAGCAGACCTCCAGAAATACTTAGGCTGTGGAGCAGTCTTGCTAGATGTCATAAGTTGCAGCTGCCTAACTTCTTATCCTGGCCAAAGAATCTTGAAAAATGCCTCTCATTCTCTCTGCTTCAGAGTTTGCCTTGAAAAAAGGAAGAAACGTCAAAAATTTCTTCTCACTGGGAAAGGAGAATGAGGGAGGTTTTGAATAAAGTGATAAAACCAAACTGGGAATAGTAATGGAAAAGCCTAAGAAAGAATGGATACAGAAATCATTGGTTGGGAGTTTTTTTGGTTCATTTTCCCAGAAGAAGGGGAAACAGTTGGATGAAAGGTCTTTCCCTCAGTGATGAAGAGATGATTAGTAACTACACGACAATCAAGTGTAAAGTTGCAAGTGAAGTCTTTGTGGGGTGTTTTGGGGCAAAGGAGGTTTGCTGCTCTTTAGAGCTGCTGCAGTAATCCTTTCAAGGCACAGTATGTTCTATTAACCAGGTAGGTTTCTCACATGTGTGTATGCATTTATACGAGATCCTGCACCTGAATTTCCTGAAATATTTTTGAGGCAAATGTTTGGTTTAGACTGTGTTTTTGTTCATGGGAATCAGGATCTATACAATAAATTTGAGTGATTTGAAATAAGATTTACAAATGTCAATCCCTATGATGTTAATTTTTCTTACAGAGTGCAGGAGCCCTGAGTGTGGGATGTATTTGGACATTCATGTTTCACTGTGCAGTTTCTTTGAGTAGCTTTTCAATATATACAACTTCTTAGTACTTAATTTTGCATTTTTTTCACTATATTAACATCCCATAACATGAGTTCGAGTCTAGGGAATGTTGAACCTGGCCTTTGGCTTTGATTCTTAAAAATTCACCCTTCAGTTTTACGTCTCACAGTTCCTTATCTGAAGTGGGCTGTTGTGAGAATGACTTGCAGTTTGCCAGGGGAAGTTCACTCTGCTAGTGCTGGCTGCACGTGTTTCTGTTCAGTTCATGGTGTGAGGTACTGAGGAATCTGAACCTCTTGGTGTGTTTGAAATGTGAGAATCTGACATGACAATAAAAGCATCAGTGAATTCCATAGGCAGCAAGGAATTTAGTGTGAGGAAGCAGCAATGGATTGTGCTGTAGTACGTGATTCCTCTTCCATTAAACCTAACTCCTTGTGACTCATAATAAATCATTGATTAAACATAAAATGATCTTTCTCACATTGCAAGAAAAGCATAGAAATGTCCAAGAAAAGTAACCAGAGGGGAATCTGCTCAGTAGTTGCTTAACTGAAGGTATTTCGGTTGTTTGTGAAAGTTCCCATAAGAATTTAATTACAAATTCCTGGTCAGAATGACGGTTTAATACTTCAGATACCAGAAATATCATCCACAAGTTTGATCAATTAAAGCAAGGAAGAGTACTGAAGGAAACAATCAAGAGCAGTTTTTAATCGAAAGATCTAAGGAAAGCAACTGAATTTCAATTTGTTTGTAGTGTGACACATTCTTCCTTTTCCATCTCATAATTTTTATGATCATAGGAAAAACTGAAAAATGAATCTTGCAATTCAGAAGAAGAAATCAAAGTCTGAGTGTGGAATTCAGCCTTTGCTTTATGCCTTACCTTAAGAAGGATATATTTTCACTTTGAGATCCTTTCACTACATGCACTTAAATCGTGTTTGCACACATAATAATTGCTGTTATTGCACAACAAATGTGGAAAATAACATGACAAATGAAGAGGGGAAAATACTGTGAGTGGGTTCCATGCCCAAAGGAAGCATTCCCTGTTCTCCCCCACCTGACTCCTCCCTCCCAATTGTTTTTTAATGGTTGGCTTGAAGTTTTGAAGATTCAGCTCAATCAGACAGTAACTTGTCCTTAGCATGAAAAGAATCCTCAGCAACTTTTATAAAGGAGCTGTCCCAATAGAAAAACATTCAAGTCAAGTTTCTAATATTTTGATGATAGCAGTATCTTATGTAGATATCCTTTCTTCATGTATCTCCTTAACATGCTCAAACCCCTTCAATAGGTGGGAAAGTCTAATTCCATGTTTTTCTTTCTTACTTTGTCAGTTGCCAAATGGGACATGAATTGCCAACTATGTTTTACGTTGTGTTTATGAACTATTTTATAAATACAGAATTTTACAGTAAAATAGGAACACAAAAGTCAAAGCCAGAGGAGAATGTTTGGCTGACATTTTAAGAAATGTTTTTGATTGATTCAGTAAAGGACAATGTAATCTATGGTTGGCTTTGGGGGCCTGGCCCTAATAGTATTTGGGGGAAGGGGGAGAGGAAATGGTTGTTTTCCCTGGAAATGATGCAGCAGTATCCAAATTCCATGCAGCTGGAGTTTGGGTTTGGTGCTTTGAAGTGGGATGAGACTCTGCAGTAATTTGTTCCCCTCTCTGAGTTCCATGAATCACTGCAAGCTGCATGCTGTGCCATCTGCTAACAGTTTGAAGCCACCAAAACCCCGTGAACAGCATCGTCTGGGTTGCTTCACAGAAGTCTGACTAAGTGTGCCTAGAGCCTGACAAGGACTCAGGATACCAAAAATGGTAAAAGCTGTGACCACCCCAGAGGCAGCCAGGTGTCTTTGGAAGGGCTTTAGTGCTCCGCAGTAATTGGACGCTCTCGTGTCTTGAGGAGAAGTTGGCAGTGCTTGGGTGCAGGATGATGCTGGAATTGAAACTACTTGAAGAGTTTATGAACAGCTGAAAACAAAGAGCTGAAAAGTGGAGTTCAGAATGAATAAAGAGTACTCAGACGGGAAAAACAAGAAAAGTGGCCTTTTCTATCACACAGACAGCTGCTTGGCATCTTCTGCAGGAGTGGAAGGGACTTAAAATCCATGAGAAGGGGAAGAATTTATATAGTGCTAGAGCGACTCGTTTTTCAAGTTCGATGGAACTCTACTGAGGTAATACTCTTGCAGTATTTGCATGAGGATAATTGCACTGTACGTTCTGTCATAGTTCTTTCCAAAACAAATGAGTACACCCAGATATACAAGATATGCAAGAGATAAGCAAGTTAGATAGTCCTGCCCAAGAAAATGTCCTGACACTTCCCTTCTGAGAAATCTGAGGCAGGAACTGGAAAGTTTGTAATGAAGGTGGAGGAAACACTTGAAAATATGCCTTGATTGGATGGGAGAGCAGTAGAAGTGAAGAACCCAGTTTCTCAGTGTGCTTGGCTTTCTCTGCAGAGCTAAATTCAGTGACTTCTGTCTGCTGCATGGTTTATTGCATACACAAACACAATGTGCAGGAAATAAAGTTTATAGTTCTCAACTGCTGTAAAGTGGTAATGACTGCACTCACAGCAGACACAGTGGGGACATTGTATGCTCCAGGTTCTCTTCCAGATAGCCTGGATTTACTGTACTTGTATCTTGGTAAATATAATCCCCTGCTACATGGCAAAAGGCTGACTCTAAAGGCAGTGATCTGCAGTGTGATGAAGCCAAAGTCCAGATCTGTGTTCTGAAACAAAGGCTTGCTTTGTCCATAGAAAATCATTTTGAAGTCATACATTCATGTACTATTTCCTCCCCTAAACAAAAATAGTTAGTAGAAAAATTAAACATGATGTCAGATGCATCAGCCACCTCCACTGGTGAGAAAAACTCATGTGGACTAACATTTTTTTTAGAGATGAGCCATGTTACTTGGTTATGTTTTATATGCTTCAATTAGCTTTGGACTGAAGTCTCACACATGCGTGAGGAGGTTTTTATTTGTGATATCATGATCAACAGTGGAGCTTAAGAGCTTCATGGGTATTTTAGATGATGTCACAAGCTATTTGAAACTTTAGTGTATGAAGAATGATATTTTTCTAGAGCTTGACTCATTCCTAGTTCTGAAAGTCTGTGCACGTGAACAGTCCTACTGAAGTCAGATTTCTTACATAAATAGCTCCTGTAGACATGTAGGAAGGCTCATGCCTGCATGTGTAATTTATGTTTTTGATTAGATCCTGTCTCTGAGTAAATACGTATTTCTAAATAGTTTTCAAATGTGAGATCCTGGTGTCTTAACTGCAGAGGGTGAGAAATACCTTCAACATTTTCTTTCACACTGTAAGTAAAACTAAGTTCAGAACAGCTCTGAGAGAGTGATGAATTAAAAGTGAGATGTTTAATTTAGTCTGGGCTTCAGTTCATATTGTTCTTAGTCCATTATTTATAAGAGGTTTTATATTTTACTGTAAGTGCTCAGTGTTTGAGGTCACCATTTTTCTGCTAAACCATCTATTGAACAAATAAAAAATCTTCTGTGTACTGTTCCCATTCCTCATATTTGTCTAAACGTATCTTTTTTCTTTGTTTCTCTTGTCATTACTTTCCTGACCTTTTTTTTCTTTTGGAGTATGGCCAAGCAAAATATATCAATTTTATGAGTTCCCAATAGAAAGAGGTTGAAGAAAAGCAGTTGAGTAATATTTATAGGTGCAAAGACTACTTCAAAATTATAAAATAGTAAATTAATCTATTCCGCATGAAGGACAAATTAATGAATCCAGACCTAATGCATGCTTCTGTATTCTTATTTCTGAGAGGGTAAACGTGCAGTTTTTAAACTTGAGGACCCCATTTCTTGGATGCTCTGTAGAACTGGGCATGTGAGGAGCCTGGGAGGATGAGCTTGCTGCAGAGAGGAGACTTTTCCTTTCTGCCTCAGCCAGGCAGGGGGAGCACCAGGTCTGGATATTTTCCTGCAGTGGAGCCACTTCTGGTTTGTAAGTGCCTTCAGACCTCAGGGAATATTTTGTCCTAAACTCTGAAAAAACAGAGTATTAGAAAGAAGATAGATAGCATTAGATCCTTTGTAGCTGTTTGCTGTTCATGTTTTCAGGCTGTGCCTGCACATTCTAAGCTGGCTACACTATAACTGTGATTTATTATGGTTAATTGGAGTGAAAATGCAGAAACTGGAGCCAGCAGAAATTGCTGCAGAAAGCTCTTTGCTACTTACAGGTTGGGCAGTGTTTCTGGGTTTTTACTGTGCTCTTATTTTCTGCCTTTATCTAGATTAGGGTACCTCTGCCCCTCCTGTTATGCTACACCCAATTACTGTGGAAAAAGGAGAGGATGTTTGCTTTCTTCCTCGGAGATTCCCTTGAGGAGGTTATGGAGCAGGTAAGCACCATCACTGCTCTCTTCCTCTGCACATCTTTAAAAGAAAAATGCTGATCCTGTTCTTCTTTGGAGAGGAGATTGTGGGATCGTGCTCATCAGGTGTGCTCTGGACCCTGCACACAACGTCACCCCTTGTGATACCACACTGGTGGTTGGTTATAGCTCACTTGTGGGAGTTTCCATCTTCCTAATGTGTTTTGGAGACTGAGTTCCCCCCCAGCGTTGTAGGAGTGAACATTTTGCTGGAGTTTAGAGACACCTGATGAAAAGATACAGACATAATTCTCAGATTCATTAATGGAGTTGGATGCCACGAGTTCCTGTGAAAACCATTGCCCTCAGCCACTTTGTGTATCTTCTTTGGTGACACGTTTTACATCATGTGCTGCTTTTGAACCTGTATCTCTGCACTGACAGGGGAGAATCAGGGCACACAGCAGGATTGGCTGTGCGTGAGGCAGGGACTACACTCAACTACTGTTCTGTCCCTGCTTGATGTTTTCATGCCCAGTCTCCACAAAGCACTGCTGGAGCATGTGGGATTTGCCTGCTCTAGGCTAGAAGAGGCTGAGTGCTGTTTATAAGTGCCTTCCAATTTACAGAGCATAGCATGGTTTGACTTTAAGCATAAAGAGAAAAAAGTAGCTTGTTAATGCAATTCAAGCAAATCCTAATAAGCAAGTTGCTGGCAATAGTCCTTCTGGTGTAGAGAAGTCTTATATGCACTGATTTAGAGAGTACATTAAATTAATCACAAGCTCCTAGAAGTTAATATTAACTCAAATAGACTGAAATCACCCTTATATTTTACTTTTGGAAATTCATTAAATAAGGATGTCTGTGCTCACGTTCAGTTACATCAATTGTCTTATGATCCATTTTGTTTGCATCTTTTTCTTTCTACAAATCCTTGACACCTACAAATTATCAAAGAGAGCAGTCATAAAGTCCTAAAGAGCCTGTAGTTAAAACACTAAACTGTCTAAATCCTTAACAGTACTGAAAAAAACCCCCTGTAGCAGAATCCTGGTTTTGCCTCAAGACCTGCAAATAGTCACTTTCCGGTTCTCTTTGGGGTTTTTAATGCAATTTTGGTTTTTTTAATTTTTCTTTGGTGGATTATTTATGACCTTCATGAGCAGACATTGCATTTTATGTTCTTAAATAGCTATTCAGTGTATTTACATAGATCAAAAAAATCTGGCCTATAATTGTCAATATCAGTATCTTGGTGAGCAGTTTGATGAAATAAATTTTTTTCCCTTATCAACCTTTAATTTGCATTTAAGATACTACATAAACATTGACATGATTTTTATATGTTATCATTTATGAAAGGTTCTCCTCCCGCAAGAAAAGGAAAGAAGTCTTGTGGCAAGATAAGATATTCATTGTCACAGAAAAGCATTTTTGCTTGTCAGTCACAGCATTGTTTCCCAACATCCATTCTGGGTTTGAACACCAAGAACGTTCATTATTCCACAGCGGTTTCAAACAGAATAATGTGTTTTAGTGACATTTCAAGTGCAATAATTCTATTTGCATTGGTATGCGTAGCTCACATGGTGTTTCATTTGTTTTCTGTCCAAAACAACATTCCTTTTGCAAAGTTTAGCCCTGGATATGGAGAAATACAAAGGTTTCAAGTGTCATTCACAGACCTCAAACTGACGTCTGCCCTAGAGCTCCTGAGTAATTGGAAGTGGGTCTTATCTATGAGTGCTTGAGTTATGGATGAGGTCGCTGAAGTGGAGTGGACTCAATCCTTAGTGCATCTGCCAAAAAACTGTTATGACAACTTTCAATTTTTGTTTCATTTCAGCATGAAAAGAATTACCTGAGCTATGAACCTGGGAAGCATTTTGATTTGGAAATACCAGTGAGCCCCTTTCTGAAAAGACTGGAAAATGGTATTTTGTAAAGTTTAATTTGAATGGGCACATTCAGAAGGAGTCCTTTCTAGCTGATAGTGCAGTGGAGCCCCTGAAAGGCTTCAATTAAGGCCTAATAGATATGGCACAAAAGGTGTGGCATAAAGCAAAAGAAGTTAACAATAGAGTGCAAGAATCTTGGATGGCACCAATGAGTTTATTCCCTCTGCACGCAGTGATGTGAAATCAGTCTGCAGCAGCACCAGTTGTGTTTACATAAACACCATGTGTTTATGTAATTGTGGGAATAAAATCTAATGAAGCTCCTGAAAGCAAAATTCTACCTTTTGTTATTCATCTTTGTTTCTTCTCATTGCCATTTTGGGTCAAAAAATTCAGACAGAACAAGAGCAGAAGCAGTTCAGGTATGAATATTAGCATTGCATATTGCTATTGAATATGTGAAATATAGGAGTGGGAATATTCCTGTTGTATATGTAGGTGTGAGTGATTTTTTTTAAACCAGTTTTGGCTGTTACATGTGCTTGCATGTCAACATTAGGTTGTGTAAATCAAACCTCAGGCGCATAAAGACAATGACAAAGCTGCAAAGGGACGTTCCCTCCTCTGTTTATAATCTTAATTTTGATCTTAAAAAAAATCCTGAAAGCTAAAATTCAGATCTTTTAATTATTGTGTCAGAAAGAAGAAAGAAACAAAAGAGCAAGTGATCTGCAGCCTCTTTTTTGCATCCCAAACTTGTCTAAAAACCTGAAGGTGCTTCTCACAGTATTGCCAAGTTACCCTACTTCAAAGGGGTGCCCAGGATTTATACTATTGGTTCCCTGGAAACCCAGACTGTGTCTCTTTCTTTTTAATGCTGCCTTTATTCAGCATTTTCTTTAATGCTGCTTTCATCCTCAGTTACTGAGGATCTTCTCTATTTACACAGTATATGTTAGATAAAGAATCTATGTGCTTATTTTAGATATACCTCCCATTCTGTTACAACTTGATTACTTTTGAAAGTACTGCTAGAGTAGAACCTCAAAAGCAGTCAGCGTCTTACTCTTGTTCTTTCTAGTGAGTTGTTGTTAAAAACTGCATTTAATCTAAATATCCATGCTCAGCCCATGTTCCAGAGTTGTCCATAACAGGACATGTTTTTTCCAGTTCTTTATTTTAAAAGGGAATGTTTTCTGTTAAATCTCTTGCATGCGACTCACAGCACTATGACCTGAAGCAAATGTTTGTCTCCTGTTTCATAAGAGGGGCTGGCCCGTGGGAGAAAGCAAACCCCAGCAAAGAGAGATGTACATGTCCTGCAAAAGTCACTGTAACCTGTTTTTATCTTTGTCCCACTGTCAGAAGGATGTAAACCTGTACAAATAGGGCCTGCATAGATTCTGACAGAGATACATTCATTACTTACAATGGGGGTATTGGAACTTTTGTCCCCTAGTCCAAAACTTACCCTACTGAATTTCACAGAACTGAGTAAATTGGCTGAATTCAACAACTCCTGGAAAATCTGATAGAGCATCTTTTTGTGCATGAGGGCAGGAAACATTTTTAGGAATTGCTGCTTTTGTCTTTCTGCAGTATTGCACCCAGGGCATCTCTGGGAAATGATCTTGCTGTTGGCAGAAATGGTGTTGTGACTGCAAACCAAGGGGAGAACAAATCCTGGCATAAATAATAACAACTCTGGCTCTGCAAGGGCTGCAGCTGAGCGGGGTTTTGTCCTCGGCTGCAGTTTCAGGCCTTCCCTTGATGCCTCAGTGTTTGAAACAGAGCCCTGCAGGTTGGGTTTGGCAGCCAGGGTTCTTTCCATGGCCCTGTTGCCAGTCAGGAGGAAAGCAGCTCCCCAGCCTTCTTGGCCACTCTGAGCAGCTCTGCAGCTCTCTGCCTGTGCTTTCCGACACAGCTCCAGTGTGCTGGCAGGGGGGTGTCTGTGTCTATCCCCAGACTTCTCTCGGGAAATGGCCCAGCTAATTTTAGAAGCGAAAACAGTCAAAAGAGGCCCTTTTCCAGTGCAGCCAGAGCACCTCCCCTCTAATCAGCGCTGAAATCTGATTGATGCTAAAGCCTTTCCTTAGCAGAATGTTTATTGCTCTTGAAGGGGGTGGGGGGAAAAACAACACAAGAGATCTTTTACAAGGCAGACATAAGTGAACAGAAGCTCTTTAAATATGAACTTGTGGGAACTGGGAGATTGATGCAATACATCACGGGGACAGAAAGGCCAGACGACAGCTTTCTGAGTACATGGCATAAAATCAGATGGGGAGAAAAGAAACTATGGTACCTTCTGCCTGACATGACATGAGGAAAATTACTGGCTGTTGTGCAGCTCTTGCATGGTTGTCTCGGGCATATCATGTTCTGTAGTGATTAAAATACAACTTCTGGTGACAGCAGGAACCCAAATGCCCTTCTGAATTGTGTGCAAAGTGCGACAGTTGTTCCTTCAGCACAGGTCGTGTTTCAGAATATGCTTCAGCAACTGCTTTTTATTGCATTTGATTCCTATATCATCGTTCTGAATGGAAACACAGGAAGCGCAAAATCTTGTGCCAATATTCTGTTTATAAGGGGAAAGGTCACCTGTTGTCAGGGTCTGTGGGTGTTGTATGGATTCACACCGTGCCAGGAAGGTGGGGAAGACAAAATCAAAAGTAAGCACACTTTTAAGTCTTTCATCTAAACTCTGCAGCACAAATTGAATTTTTTTCAGTGAACAACTGCAGGCGAATACATTTTGCTCCAGGAGCAGAGCTACTGCTATTTTCATTATTTTCCTATCAGGACTGCCAGTGAAGGCTCTTCTCTTCCTTGCTGACTACAGGAGCCTGGGGCATGAAGAAAGTCCTAAAGAGAGGGAGTCTTTCATCCGTTTTCTGGTGTCTGCTCCTCGGTAGACTTTTACCATCGTCCTTTTCACGCAGGGTGGGGTGGTTTTGCACTGAGTGTTTAATCTTATTTGAGTCTTACATAACTATTAATAGACTTGAAAATGTTGCTGAGCTGCAGGCATGAGAAACAGATTTTATCCTAAATAGAGTAGGCCTGAAACCGATGTGTTTGCTCCTGGCTTTAAACACTCACATTCTGGGCTGTATACTATAGCCCAAGTGAAAAGGTGCTGCATTATTTGGAACTGTATGTACATTTCTCCTCTGATTGCTACATGTGAAAGAACCCATTCCCTCTTATTTTTGGTAGGATGACACTTCCTGGACTTCCCTGTAGCCTCAGAAGAAGAGCAATTTGTCTCCGTACAAAATATCTGCCATAAACCCTGTGCCATTCTAGAACATTTTGTTACAGCTGATTGTGCCTCAAACGGCATCTTTGGGAAGAGTTTTTGTATCTCTTTAGTCTGTGCCAAAATGAATGCTGATGAGTGATTTCTTGCGTGATTTAAGTGCTCGGAGCACAGCTGATAAGAGCAGCAGCAGTCATGTAACGTACAGCTTGTTACAACTCTGCTCCAGTGCGTCTTACCAAGCTCTTGCCGCAAATTTTAGTGGGAACAGATGACCCTGTGCTGAAGGCTTTTGACAAATCCAACCAGGAACATTTGTTGAGAACTGTAGGAACTTTTTGAGGACATATGTAAAGAGCCAACGTGAGGCATGGAAGTGAGAGCCCTAAGGCAAGGAAGCTGCTCCATTGTTTGTGCTCTTAAAATTACTTTGGGGCTCAAGTAACTTCTGAGCCAAAACAAATCAGATATTAGACCTCAGCGAACTTGTGGATGTCAGAACTCTTTTGAGAATTTGGAATACTTCATCGTAACCACATATTTGGCCAAGATACGATGTGTGGCCCCAATTCAAAGAAATTGTAAATACTGCTGTTTATCCAAATTATTGTTCCCTTGCTATGTCTAAACTTCAAAGAAAAACAGTTTCTTAATTGTTTGCATGCTGCTATAAATAATACTTTTCTTTATTGCATACTGAGAAAAGAATAGCATTCCATGAGTCATACTTATTGTGGGGTCTGTGGACAAAGCTCTCAAGGCTTTATGAGCTTCCACAACGTGCAAAAGCCTTAAGGTTCAAAAGTCTTGCTTCTTCCAGCAATAAATTAAAGGCAGATTCTTAAAATACTTTGACGTGAGTAGCTGAACCTGCTTCAAGAAACACCTTGGTGCTAAGTTGCTCTCAATTCAAGCAGAGGAAAGCAAAACATCCTCCTTATGGGTCAGATGAAGGGAAATCTTTGTCCAGAAATTTCTTGGGTTTGCTTGGTGTTATTATTCAGTGAGGTGGGGGTAATGTGTTCACTGAATGCTGTAATGCATAACAGGGGGGTTTTAATTATTTACTTGAAATGAAACTCGCTTAAGAGAAGTGACACTTGGCCATCACTTGCTACAAGTGACACAAATTCTGTTCTGTTACAAGTCTAATCCTGTTGAAGCCCATGGTAGCAGAGAGAAAAATTTGACCCTCCTTATGATTTACAACTTTGAGCCAAATTCCCAGATAAACTGCTTCAACACCATCTTGATCATTTCGATGTTTCCTTGTATGAGAATTGCTGTATGTGGAAATTCCAATGGGACTGTATCTTTCGTAAAATGACAAAAACAAAACCTGAAAAGACAGTGGTTTTGAGGTGTGCAGTTCCTTGCCTACAGAATTATCCTCTGCACGTAAGTACCTTTGAGTGGCCTGAGACAGCAGAACTGCAGCTTTTTGTTGTCCTGTGTAAGTATCAAAAGATGTGAAGTTCAGTGCATGCATGCCGATGTTTCACCAGGTCTGGCTTAGCTGGAAGGTTTGTGGCAGTATTGGTCATTTTGTCTGAACAACAGCTGAAATAATAAACCAGTCTCTGTGACTGAGCACAGCTTTATCTCCAGTACCCATCTGATAGGAGAGAAGCAATCAGAGCCACAGCAAGGACGGGATCACCAGGAAGTGACTGAATAAGGTTCTTTGAAGAAATTTCCTGTGTTTTCAGATACTTCTGAAATTTTCATCCAGAAATCTCTGTTTTGCAATAGCTCTGAGGGAAACATATGATACACTGAAAGACACTGAATAATCTTCTGACTGACCAAATCTATTCCATAACATTGTCAAAGAGCCCAGTAAATCCATATGGGAGTAATTTCCATTTGTGTGCAAAAGCAAATATAAATGACCTTTTAATACACTTCTGCAGACAGTCACGTCTGTGAACTTTGCATCCGCAGAGATTGTATTCAGATTGCCTCAAAAGCTATGCCCAAACTTAGAAGATGAAATGAAACTCTGAAGTTTAGCTTTTTTCACCCTTTTGAGAATGAGGTTCACTTGAAAACCTTGGTTTGTTGATTTATCCTAGCTTTGGAGCAGAAGTTTCTTTTCCCTACTATGCTTCCAGTTCTTGCTTTGCTAACATGTAATAATCTCTTGCTCCTTTCCATTTGGATATTAGAGAGAATGATGCTATATTACTGTAGAACGTATTTTGAATTCGTCTTTCATCAGACTTTTAGAGGTGAAAGTACTATAAAACTAGTAATCGGTCCTATATGATACACTCAGTAACGAAATGCAAGATTTAAGATTTCTAGGTGAGAGCCCTGATACAAGGGATTGTGCTACCAATCTTTCAGGAACTATTTAAACATGGTGAACACTGTGAAAATGGGTTGCTGCAAAGGAACTGCAGTATTTCAGAAGCTCCATGCCTGCAAGGGGAGCAGCTCTTGCACCCTTTCCCCTCTCTGCTTTTGCAGAATTTGTAATAGTTTTTGTAGGACTTCATGAAGACTCTTCCTGCTGTGTTCTTTTTACTGTCTCTAAGTATGATTTTGCTCTACATACTTGACAAATGCCAGATTAACTATAGGGAAATATTTGATCGCATGGGAAATCTGCTCTTAGGGCTGGTGGTTTTTTGTTTAGCTGCACTGTTAAGTCCATGAAAGAGCAAGATACTCAAGCACAGACCTCTTCAATGTACAGGTTGTGTACAGCGAGTGGCTGCTTCCGTGGTATCTCACCTGACACACAACTGGCCATATTCATAGGGGGCTTTCAGCCTCTCATGGGGTGCAAACAGCATTTCCATGCAAGCGATCACGATTATCCACCATCAAGAAATCTAAAGCTTTTCATTGTTGTGTGGTAGGACATACTGACAGCAACTAAAAGCAGTGCTAGAACAGTAAACAAAGGTCGATTTTGTCCATTTTTCACAGGCGTGCATCCAAACCAAACCATTTCAGGTTCAGGCTGAACATGCTGGTTGGAATAGCTGAACACAGACACAGAGATGCTATTTAAGGACAAGATGAAGTAATGATTAAGTCACTTTTCTGTATCTGTCCTTCTCTAAGAGACACACTCATCTCTGTAAAAATTCAGATAAACCTCAGTAGAAGACAAATATAAATATTAGCATGCCTTGAGTAACCAATCCAATCCCTGGGATCTGTAAAAGGGAAATAAGGAATTTTTTTTTAATTTCCCTATTAAATTCTTGTGAATATTATTGAAATATAAAGCACATACAGTGATGGGACATATTGGAATCTTGAATTGTCAAATTTAAATCTAGGAAATGTTAAATGATCAGCAATTTGTCAACATAATGTCCTAAATAAGTCTGAAGGATTAGTGATGACCTCTTTGGTAAGCTTTTCTTCCACCTTGTGGGACATTTATCAATTAACTAATTTATAAGAGATTATTGGTCAGTGGTTATTTTAATGGCTGCTGAGACAATCTGCTGTGCTGACTTAGAAGAGCTTTAGCACTCTGGAAGTTACAACTTCAGAAGTGAATGCTGTGGGTTCTCTTTAATACCTAAAACCTGTATATATTTTTGGGGCATGAAACAGGGACTGTTTGCTTTTCACTGAAACTAACATAAATGTCATGGGTTTGTACAAAATGCAGGTTTTTATTCCTTTTGGTCACGTAATGTACCAGCTGATGATAAGGAAATCTGGAAAAAAATCTACCTCTATAGTTTTCAGATTTCATATTATCTACATGAAACCAGTGTGAAAGTTAACCCTGCAGAATAGCAGAAGGGATTGTATTACAAAATCTTTTTCTCAGACAGGACATTGTTTCTGACTGAAATTTGTATGATGAGGTCGAATAGATCTTTCAGTTTGTTGAGGTATTTTTGTTTCTTTCCTGGAGGAGAGCAGAGGGAGGAGGAGATGCAAGGGAGAACTAAGACAAGAATTTGTCAGTATATTATAGAGCTCACTCATAGAAATCAAGTGCATCTTGTCCTGGTCTTTCAGTTGGAAGATGAGGATAAAATATGGAATCACTGGGGTCAGACCAGAGCAAGGGCAAGGGAAGCCAAACCCATTGTCAGCAAGTATGTTTCCAAATACAGAATAGTTTAATTGTCTTTCCTTGTTAGGCCTGTTTTCTAGATTTAAAAATAGCTGAGATTACTCTTTAATCAACACTTGCGAATTACGATCTGGCAGTGACCTGTGCTGAGCATCCTGCACGTCTGTGCTGTTTGGGTGGTCACAGATTTATGAGTTTTCCTGAATGCCTCCTGGACAGCTAGGAGGAAGGCCACTGTCCTTTCTGGCACATAAATGAATACCAGTTGTGGTAGTGACAAAACTGAAACTTGGATTGTGCCCTTTAACTCCTCTCTCCCCTCATATCTAAAATACAGGGGAATACCACAATATATTGACCTCATTTTATTAAAGTATTTCAAACTGATGTTTACCAAACTCTGAGATTTAGACCCTGCTGGTCTAGAAGGTGCTGTCCTCCACTGCTTTTTTGGGCAAAATGCCCAGTTATTCACAAGCTTTTTTTAATAGTTGCTCCAAAAGTTGGTCCGAAAGAATACTGCCTACCTTTTTAGATTACTGTATTCTCATATGGGATAATGTTTCAGTGCTCCTCCTATTTATACTCTCCTTAAGGTTTTTAAATGTAATTAAATGAATTGTTGTTTCTCTAGCTGTTTAAAAATAAAGAAATAATTTCTTGCTTACAGTCATTAGCATATTTATGTAATTGGACAAAATCTTAATTGAATGTGTATCTGTATCATTCTAATTTCAGTGAAAAAAAGCTCAGAACTTGTAACTGAACTGAAACTCTGCTGATTGAAAGCAGCTGATGATCCACGAACAATAGAAATGCCATTATACATGTTTATAATGTCCTCTGAAATGGAATAAGAAATTAAATTAGAAAATGTCTGGAGGGAGGAAAATATTGCGTTATCTCTGCATATTGTATTGTCATCTTCAAAAATTACTCTGAAGGAAGAATGACTCATCTTGGAAAACAGAGAAGGTAATGAAATATCCATGAAAGGTCTGAAAACTGAATGGTTGCGGTGACTACTATAAATAGGTTTCCATAAGCTAAATAAGAGATTTTGGTGAAATGTCCAGGTGCTGATTTAGGCAAGTCATTAAATGTGTTGGGAGATGGGGCTGCCTGAGTTTGAACTACTGGAATACTCAAAAATTCTTAAGTCACAACAAGTATTACAGTGTGGTCCTTATTTTGGATACCATTGTCCCTCCCACCTCTCTTCTCTCTAATGTCATCTTCTTTGTAACTTCTCCTTGTGCATTGCAGAGTAATAGAAATGTCTGCACCTATTGTACCTTGATGCTTGATTAAAGCAAATGAAACCAGAGGGAGAGTAATCTGGATAGTCAGAAGAATGCTTTTATAAGCTGGTAAAATATTCTGAGGAAGAGAAAAAGTAATCCCTGTGACATGACTGTTTCTGAAAAAAGGAGCAATTTATCAGACTCGACCAGTTCTTCTCAAAGAGCTGGTCATGGAGATCATCCATCATTTCCATCAACGTCATAGCAACAGGAGTCATGGAAAGATGCTCAATTACAAGTTTTCTGATCTTGCCCTGTGGCTTTGCTCCAGTAACCCTGCTATTAGGTAAGGTTTTTCTTCAGCCCTGGTCTGACATGCAGTGAGAGGGACACTTGTAAACACTGATGAGAAAAACAGCAGCATCCCACTCACAGGAGTATTAGTTACTGCACAAAATCCTTTATGGGCCTGCTAAGTTTTATTTTCTCTCCCTCAGCTTGAAAAGTTCTGATATTTCTAGGCCTCTATTGTTCCATACTATTTATAACCTGTAGCTACCCAGATCAGCTCACTGTGGTTCCCTTGCTACTTTAGAAGAATGTTATTGTCGCCTTTCCGTCTAAAATTACTATAGTGTGCTTTATCTTCTCAGTTTCCTCTTATTATTCTCCCTCAGATCATTGTTCTTGATGCTGTTTCTAAAAGTAATGTATTGATTTCCTGTCTCTCTCCCTGTGTTTTGATTATTAAGATGATAAATATTTTAAGATCGTCAGTCATTTATTACCTATATTGTGTGTCTCTTACAAGAAAATTGCTACCCAAGATTTAAGAGCAGAATCACACGTGTAATGACTCCAGTACAGCCACCAAACACCTCTGTGTTCTTTGTTTCATTACTTCATTTCCAAGGTGCTGGTAACAAAGGACTATTTGTTTTCCAGGAGCACTGAGATGATGGTTTGTATTTATCACTCTAAAACCAGCATCCACTCAGTGTCTCAGAGAAACAGCTTCTAAAAAGAAGCTGTTCTAACACAAATATTCATCTTATTTAATTTGCTTTAGCCCATAAATCAGATATGTGCAAAGCCTAAAAGTTTCAGGTCCATAACTATGCTTCTTCTTTACCATTCAAGCTTCAGAGTCAAATGATTCAAAGTCAAAAGTCAGCTGCAGCTCATGAGTTTATGAGGTTTAAAGTCTTTGAGCTTATGAAACCAGTGTTGTTTTCCTACGAAGAACCCTAAGCCAGCCTAGGTTTCTTCAATCTGGTAAACTGTCACATGTTTTGATCTAAAAGGGAATCATTTACACTTTTGCTTGCTTAGGGCCAACTTGGCGTTGGTGAGAGCTCACACACCTCTGCTGCTGGGGGAGCCTCGTGCCTCAAGGGCAGTGCCCTCACTGCAATGTATAAACCTTGTCCGACTCCAGCTGAGCATCTCTTGTTTCTCTGATTCTGCTGATGTGCTGCAGATAAAATTCCCTGGAGAAAGGCGGCCAAGGCTTGCCCTGCAGAATTGTCTCGTCCTTGGGGACATTGGAGAGGAAAGGGACACATGAGCAACTGAAGACCCATATGAATCTGGGAAGGTGGAAAGAAATGGAGATATGAAAAAGGAAACTGAGTGAAGGGCATGGACCACAAGAGTGAGGAGAGGGGGCACAGCTCCCTGTGAGCTTGGTATCCCAAAGTCTCCTGCTGGAGGCAAAGGCTGGTGCGCCCACTCCCTGTGTCTGAAGGGCAGTGTGGGCAGTGCTGAACTTCAGTGCAGCTAAAGCCCTGCTTAAGGATGTCATCTAAAGAGTCAAAACAAAAGCTAACCCAGCCCACGTGTTGGAACATGGCTGGATACCACTGACTTGAGTGGAATTTCACTCCAGCAGAGGCTTACTCCAGTCATGGTCCCGTATTCGGAAAGATAAACACTAATGTATGCTTACATCCTGAACGCAAGTTATTCAAGGGAGATAAGGCAAGAGAAAGTAAATATAAGTAATTCTATAGATCAGGATGCCAGCTGACCTCATGTTTGGTCAGCTCACTTCCCAATATTTGCTCTGCTGAAAGGAAAACTTGAGTATTTCTTTGCAATGTTTGTGAATGGATTGGTGTGTTCATCTTTACGCTTCTCTGTCTCAGCACTGCAAATAAGATAAGGAGTGATTAACACACCCTGCTGACTCTGTGGACACGCTGAGCAACACCCCAGCCAGGAGCGGGGCCAGAGTAAGATGCTTGATGTGCACAGTGTGTAAAAGGATCTGCGGGGAGCTGAGGATGTTTACCCAGCCATAAAGAGAACAGGTGTGTGTGTGTGACTCCATAGAAAACCCAACATCCTGTTTATCAAAGGAAGTCCCTTGGTTTTTCATGGAACCAGTCATCCTTGCATTTGCATTTTTGGACAAGAGAAATAAGGAGCAAAAGTAAAAATAGCTGCAGTATCAGACTTTCTTCCTGAAAGCTGCTTTGCATGGGGGGTGGTTGAAAGGCTGGGCTCAGACAGAGAGATGTACTTGTGCGGTCAGGGCTCGGGTGGGAGCTCTGCTTTATCTCTCAACAATAGAATAATTCCCATCTGCTTGGTTGGAGCAGAAATCTTCTCTATTTCTGACAATACTTGGCATAGTGTTGACACTAAAATTACAATTTTCCATTGTTTTTTTGACCCTCGGATAACTTGGTTTATGGGGAAAAATTTACTACCTGCATGCTTTGTATTTAATTGAGCTGGTATTCTGCCACAAACTGGCTTTTCTGCTGCATTTTCTTTAGGAGAGGGCAGCTGCAAGACAATGGCTGTATGTAGACAGCTTCATTCATTTCTAGTAAAGCCTTGCTCAGTGGCACCAAAGGCTGATGTCCTGGCCACTGGAGATGGAGGCTGTAGAGTTATCTCTTCGTATCAGTGGTTTCCAGATCCATAACACAGATGGAAACCTTTGTCACTTTCAGGCTGCTGAAAGTCATCTCAGGACCCCAAGAGTCAAAGAGCATTTTTTTCCACCTTGTGTATAGTGGCAAGCAATAAATATTCCAAAAGGCCCTGCCAGGGCTGTAGCAACAGCAACACAGGTGCTGTGATGCACATGTAGAGCTTTGCAAATGGTTTTATTCACGGGGCTCAGGGTGGAATAAAGCCACGTTCCCTCTTGCTCAAGAGGGCTCCAAATGGAGATTTCTCCAAGAAGAAGGAGCATGTCTGAGCAGTGGCTTTGCAGAAAGAAAATTTGCAGGTTGAAGTTAGTTCCACCATAGAGCACTTACAAAAAAATTCTTTTAAGGGGAAAAAAAAACCCTGAAACTAAAATGTCCTAATTTTGTTAGTTTTAGGCATGTGCTACTATTCCCTATGAGGGCCCTTGTACCTTTTTTTTTGCCAAATAATGGCAATAGTAAAGTATCTTTAGAAACAAATTACACACTTTCATATATGCTGCAAAGCTATTTGAGCAAAATGCAACCTCTGACATCTTTTAAATGCCTTCTTCTAGAAATACAAGGCAATGCCTTTTTATAGAGCCTACTGACAAGGGTAATTTATGTATTCTACAGTATAGAAAATCCTGGAGGCCGGGCTATTTTTAGCTGTGTAACCTTTAAGCATATTCAACTATATGCTAGTAAATTGGATTTTAACAGGTGAATGACTTAATATAGCAAGGCAGATGAATTACAGATGTGGACAATGTCTGTCCAGATCTCTGTTTTTTCCTGGCTCTGAATTATTCATCTGGGATGGCCAGAAGCCAGCTGTGGGGATTATTGATAAAAGTGAGTTAAGAATAGATTAGAACATTTCTCTTGTGCAGTATAATGTTTCTCTGTTGACTGCGTTATTTTCCATCTTCCATTAAGCACTGCAAGCCAGACTTTTTTAACCCAATTTTAAACAATTCATGTTCTATATACGTAATATTATTATAAATGCTTGAGTTCCTTGTTTGTAGGGTAAGGGGTGTTCTTTTAAAAGACATAATGTTGTAACCAAGAAGACAAACATTTCAGCATTTTGCTTAGGCATGGATTTTCTGGAGAAGTAAAACTTTTCCTCTAAAGTCTTGCCAGCTGTCAGAGCTGGGTGGCTGAAATGTGCAATACCCTCTCATTTTAGTTGGTGGTGCCAGTGCCATTCTTCTGTGACTGTCAAAGTGTTAGTCCAGCCGTGTTTGTGATTGTTTTTTCTTGTTCTCTGTCACTTTTTCACTATTGCTCTTTATTTTTAATAAATCTAGATTACTGAGAAGATTAAAGTCTTTGGCCTGTACCAAAAGATGAAGAGATGGAGGTACATACAGGGAACGTATTTGAAACATGATAGTGGAAAAAGCATCATTGCTTCTAAAACACAAAATAAATGAGGTTTACTCTGCAGCTGTGCAACATAGCTCTAATAACTGTGAGAAGTAAATGAAGATTGTACAGTGGTGCAATAAATGTGAAGTGACTCTGTGCCTATGAAGGCCATAAGGGTGTTTTCCTACATTAATACAGTGCTTTGCTGCATTTGAAATTCATTTGAGGCTAAAAAAGAAAAAAAGAAAAAAATGTTTCACTAATGAGGAAGCAAAAAGGTATAGAAATAGAGTCCAAAATCCTGAGTTTTCTTTTGGAATTGAAGTATTTTAGTTTTTGGTCACCTTTCTCACCTATGTTGTGATGAATAGCTGTAAGGAAGGAGTCGTAAAAATAGTAACATTGAATAATTCTGAGAAATGTGGAGAAAGAACAGCAGGCAATAACCAGGTGAACACTAGAGATTAAAGATTCAGCTCTAAACTCTGAGCTTGCCTTTTTGTGTCATCAGTGTGAATTTCTTAAGTATTTTTCCCCAGTGTGTAATGAAGATCATTCTCTCATATGCATTGTCAGAACTATTTCATTTATTTCCATGAATACTTTTCTCAGTCCCAAGACGAAAGTTTCCTGTTGTGTTCTACATTTCAATGTGACTTTTAACTGTAAAACAAGCTACAGCTCATCAACTTTGCTGGTAATTTTGGAGAAAGTATTGTCCTAAACTTCTTTCCTAGTGTCCTTCTGGCTCCTGATCTTTCTCCAGCTCTAGATTTCGGAGCTATTGCATGTGTTGGGTAACTTGGTCGTGAAAGAGTTTGTCTTCAGATGCATGGAAGCTGAAGCACAGGTTGCATTTATGAAGGTACTGTTTTTAAAGTGTCCAGCCACCTTATTTTTATTGCTCCTGGCTTTGCATTTGTGTGTAACTGAGACAACTGGAAATACTGAACAATGGTGGTGCCTCTCACTGAAAGTCATTGCCACTGCAGTCACTATTTAGATACTAATGACTTCAAGAAAAGGAGGTTTGGTAAGAACAGCAAATGGGGTCTCTGTGGGAAATGGAAGCTGAATGACAAAATGACCAAATGTGCATAACGTTTGTAGAGGCTGTGCAATAAATTATCAGAGTTAACAAAGTGTAATCACAGAAACAGAAGAAAGTTGGAAGTAGAAGATAGCTCCAGTGTGGTTTAAAGCTGATACTATCTCAGATGATTTTCCATTTGCTAACTTGTGATACAGAATCATGTCATTGGACATTTGAGGTTTTTAAGATTACTGTTCTTATTCCACTAAGTCTTGACATTTCTTATATTCCCTCGTTATTCTTCATGTTCCTGCCAGGGTATATCTTGATGGCCAAGATGAAAATTTTAGGTGTTCAGTGTTGTTTACTGTCTGGCCATTGCAACAGCTTGTTTTGCTGCCTTTCCTTCATCCCTGCCCTATCTCTTCCTTCCTCTGCCCTTTCCTCACTCACTCTTGGCTGGGCAGTCCTGCCCCATCCTTGAACGAGTTCTGAGCCATAACTGAGCTAATTTATCTTTCTAACAAAATATAAAATACAGTGAAACCTGTTTTTCTGGATCATTTTCTGCCCTTTCAATGAATTAAAACAGAAGGGCCTGACAAGTGTTGGAGCCCAGCTGGGCAAGCTGGCTGAGAGCAGGGGGAGGGCTGGAAAATGATGGTCTGTGCACAGGGATCAGTTCTGTCATGAGAGCCAACCTCCTGGCATCACGGCTGTTGGCATTTGTTCTGCTGAGGAATATGTTCAGTGCAGGTAGCTCAGGGGTGGCAGGAACCCCAGGAGGCCATGAATCCCTGACCCTTTGGATAACAAAGGGCCTGGGGACCTGTGGCACAGCCAGGTGAGGGATACTTGGGGACACAAGAAGCTGATGGCCCCAGACTTTCCCTCACGTGCATTGTGACAGGGTCTCCTTTGCTTGGAGTCCCTGCTCAGAGACATCAGCTCAAGCTGTTGATTTCTCATTTAGTTATTGCACCAAAGTTAAATTACTTTAAGGATTGGGATGTCTGAAACTCTGCTATGGGGCTAAGCCAGTGAGGAAACTTGGTGTGGCTGTGTGAGTGTGGGGGGTGTAGCTGCGAAGTGACCCCAGTCCCAGCCCAGGTGGTGCAGGTGTGACTGCCAGAATGGCTCCTGGATGGTAGGACAGGGAAGTTTCCTTAACAGGAACTTGTCCCAAAACACACGAGTTTGGTGAAAATGTAGGATTCAGAGAGCCCATGTCAGCATGAATCAGCCAGAGCCAGGGGCAAGCCCTGTGGGGCACAGCGGGAAGCACTTGCCTGGTTAACCTTGGCACTGTTGTTTCCTTTCCCCCTGTAGGAAAAGTTTTCTCTTCCTGGACTTTGCATTGTGTTTCCCTGAAAGGTTTCAGTCTCCCTCATGGAAATTATGCAAAATGTCACTGCGCGCACGTAAAAAATCTGACAATGGCACAAAAAGTACAGGACTAAAATAGGTTTTGCTAAAAAAAAAAAAAAGTCTATGTAGCAATGAGAGACCTAATTTCCCTGTTACATATTTAAATTATTAGGAGATAATTCTGCTTATCAGTCTGACAAAGTCTCTTCTAAAAAATGAACTATACATTTTAAAAGGAAATGTGTATACAAATTTAGTGACAATGAAGAAGTAAAAAACCCTGGGATGTAAAAGCAGATTCATTTGGTGCCCCAGATCTTTAACAAATAGAGTTCAGTTCATGTTGCAAAATAAGCTGACCTTCTAGCAGGGGCCAGGCATGAAGCTTTTTGCCAAAGGTGAATGGTTTGGAAAACTGAGCGTGTGTGAAAAGGGAAACAGTGGAAACTATTCCGCGCTTGGAGCGCGCCTGGGCTCTGGAAAGCTGCTCTGTAAAAATGTCAGCCTCTGACTGAAGAGGTCTGTTTTCTACGTGGAGCAGCAGCCCGAGCCTGTTCTCTGGTTCATGTCCTGCGTGCAGCTTGGGCTCTCACCACGGTCGATATATTGGTGTTGGGTTTTGGTTGCTTGGTGCTTCACGGCCAACAGCAGATGCAGCAGATGCTATCCCAGCCCTGGCCATAAGTGGAAGTCTTGCTTTGCTGACTTTTCTCTGCAGATCTCTTCCTGCTTCACGCTTGCAGGTGCCTGCAATGCCACTGGTCCCAGCAGAGTTCCTTTTAGGTGTGTTTTTGGAAAGCTGGGGCTCTGCAGTACAGACCTAGAGGCCACCCTGCCCTGTGAAGCATGAGTGTCCCTTTGCCGGAGTGCCCGGTTTCTCTTCCATGTCACTCCAAAATTCCAGAGAGGAACCACTGGGACCTTACGTCTAGCAAAGCACAGCAATGCCATTGAATCCATATAGCTTTTCCTAGTGTTCTGCTGATGGCTTGAGGTCCTAAATTCTGACAGGAGCCATCCACAAACCTCTACTTGGATGTAAATATGTGTATTACAAATACATTTCCATCAGACTTTAAGCTCATATAATAACTCCTGAACTGTAAGAGACAGGTATAAATGACCTGAAATTGAGTGTCCCTTGTCTGACAGGGGAAGTTAACAATGCTGGTCTCTGAGGGAACTATAGCAAGAAACATAAATAGGAGCAGAACACTGTGTTCCTTCTTCTGTGTCTTGCCCTAATCCTGACACGTGAGCACCTACCAACACAAATAATGTTATCAGGTCAGAATCGCCAGCCAATAATAAATCAGCCCTGGCACTGGCGAGGCTCTCACTGCTGTACAACAACATGACCTCCAGTCAGGAAGAGACTTTATATTTGGGCAGAGATGCTTGCATTTGGTCAGAAGCAACTTGCACCAGTACTTGGGAGATGTGCAAGCAGGTCGGAAAAGCAGAGACGCGGGAAGGTGTAAATTTAAATGGAATCTGTGCTGATGAGGTTCTCTTCCAGCTACCCAGAGGAGCTGCAAGGCCAGGGTTTGAAAAATGCAGTAGAAGTGGGCAGACAGCAGGTACTAGGTGGCATTATAGCTCAGAGTTGGACATTATTGGTTGCAAATGGCTCACTGCTGGCGTGCACTGGAAGGGTAAACCACTCCGTGCAAATGCGTCACACTTGGAAAACTGAACATAGGTAGATAATGAAACCTGCTTTCAGAGTTACTGCCATTTCCATCTACAGAAAAAAATTGTCTTTTCCTCTTAAAAACTATTTGAGAACTCAGTGGAGAAACTCCAGTACAACATGAGACTAGAACTGGCCTCCTTTGAAACAAGCTGGATGTGGAAGAGCCAATTTCAGTTTTCTTTTATTTATAGACATCTTGGTGGCAGTTTTGTTGTAACTTTGTTCCTACATGCTATCAGCATCCATCAATACATTTCGGATAGATCCCAAGCCAGAAGCTCTAGGGTTTTTCCATTCCCTCCCCTGCATTTTCCAAGCCTTTTTAATCGCAGTCACAGACTTCATCAAGAGTCATGACGGGTGGATAAAGCACTAGCAAGAGTATCAATATGTACCATTTCTGTTGGAAAAATAAGAAGTATTTGGTTCAAAATATTGGTTCTATTGGTTACATTTAAACTCTTTTGAAGTCAATAGTGAGGATCTACTGATCCTACTGCAAGATGAATTATTCCAGTACAAACTTTCAGAGCTACTTATCTAGAAGAAGCAGACTCTCAAAACCAGAGACAAAATACCACATTTAATGCACATATTTACTCTTTGTGCACTGAGCACAAAGAGAAGGGCACAGGGCCAGGAGAGAGATAAGGTAACTTCTATTTTATGCCATGAAATTGCGTCTGACATCGCTATTTGTGAACAGTGTAAATGAGTCTGAAAGCTCTGGGGAAGTGATTAAGAAGGGATGTGTGCTGTTAGATGTACAGCTGATGGCAGAGGACGTCCCCCGTACTTTCTGCACTGCACAGAGGAGGAAGGAAGGGCAGGCTGCACGAAAGCAGTGACAAGCTGTCAGGATTTCCTCCCTGAGAACTTCTGGTGAACGTACAGAGCATTGTGTGTTACACAGGTATTGCATCAGTGCGTACAAGATACAGGTACATCTGTGACAGGAAAACGTAATCATGGGTGCAAAACTGGGCATGCAAAAGAAATGCTTGAATTATGGTTGCTCGTAAAACTTTGCTTAGTCTTCCATCTAGAATTGAAGTGCTGCTTTGATTTCCAGAGACATTTTAAATGCATGCTGCTGTCCTAGTTTGGGCAGGGCTGTGGTCAGCTTGTACCCCCGTCCCTGTGCAGATCATTCACAGGTAGGTGACATACGAAATCCACATGCAACTGGTATTTTTTGGTGCCCTTGTGCATTCTCTAGTTTCTGTGTGGCTTTGCTGTTGCACAGAACGTCTATAAACATAACCCACAGTCACCTTTTGTACTTTCTCATTTTCTCCCCAAACAGGAATGGTCTGGTCTGGACTTTGCAGTAATCTCTGATGTACAGGCAATCTATCTCCAGTGATGCAGGGAAGGAGCCACAACCTCTGTCAGTGATCGGGGCTGGCTGGCAGGAGGAGGTGAGGCTTCTGCCCAATATTTAAAGGCAAAAGTGCAAAACTTTGCAGAGATCACAGGGGCTCAGTTATTCACTTAACACAGGCGAGAACCTTCTGTGGTTGCAGGACAGTGTCAGATCCAGAGCACCCAAAACAAAACCTGCATTTCCATCAGGTAGGATGGAAATGTCTTTTTACCTTGCAGTCCAGTGGCTTGCAGCACTGCTCTCTTCATGTCCCACAGGAACCAGCTCTTTCAGCTGCTATCAAACTTTTCAATCACTTTGAAATTCATCTGTGAAGCAACTCCTCTGTGGAGCCCAGCAGCAAAGAGCAAATTGGCTTTGGAGACCTTTCTCATAGCACTTCACTAAACTATCTCAGAGATTTGTATGTGACACTGGCAGTTTCTCCGAAAGAATAATCAAAACGCCTCACAGTGTTTAAGGAAAATATGGCAAGAATTTAAGTCTTCTGTTAGAAAAGTTGATTGTATCATTCCTCAGAGAATTTATTTATAAACAGTGTTGTCGTACATTAACTTCTTGTGCACCCAGTCCCACCCGATCCTCTTTCTGTCTCTTGAAATGTTTAGATAGAAAATACAAATATATCTTATAATGCTTACTTATTGTCTGCCTCTTGCATTTACAAAGATGCAACCAGGTTTAGAGTTAAACTACAGCGCTTGTTTAAAAATGTGCTGTTTCAGGGACTCTTACGTAAAATGTTTGAGTTCTGGGCTCTGCTTGGACTTTATTTTTTCTTTCTCCAAATTTTTCATTGTCCTGTCATCAACATGGAGGAAAGCTGTGCGATCAAAAAGAGATATAAGCCCAACATATTTAGGTCAGTGACATCTGTGTGCTCAGCTCCTAAACCCACACAGATGCAGGTGTGAGGACAATACACTTCAGGAAAGAGCTGCCTTTACCCTGGGATTGACTCAGCATTTGTAATATCACCCTGTCCAACTCCACAGGTTGTCTCTGGAAGCCAGAATAATGTGCTGCTAAATGTGAGTAATGCTATTTGCATCCAGCTTGTGGTAAGAAAAAAACCAAACCAACTCTCCAAAAACCCTGAAAACCTTCAGGCCCTAAAAACATTTAGAACTACACACACACACACAAAAAAAAAAAAAAAAAAGAAAAAAAAAAAGAAAAAAAAAACAGAAAACCAAACAAAAAAACCCCAAAACCTCATTGTTGGGGCCTCACGCTGATTGCACTGAATTAAGTACAAGGTGTTGCTGCGACGGACGCAAAGGCGTTGCGACGCTCTCCGGGTAGGTGACAAACGCAGCAGCCTGTTTCGTTTCTGCGCTAATTGCGCAACCACTCCTTTGCCATCATCGAGGCAATTCTCGGCTGCTCTTGCAGCAGAGTCTGCTGCTCCTCCTGCCCCTTGTGCCTCTGGGAACTGCTGTCCCTGCTGCTGGTGGCAGGGGCTGGGATGTGGCTGTCCCCAGCGACAGTGACGGAGAGCAGGGGCTCTTTCACCCCTGGCGCTCACACTCCGGTAGGTGTTTAATGAACAACGATCCAGTGCCTGTTTCTGGGTGTGTGCACAGCTCCACGCTCGTATATCCCCTCTGCTGTCTGTCTGGAGGTTTTTCCGTGATGTGCCTTTATTTTGGCAGTTTCATTTGATTCTCGCAGTCTGAAACACAAGGTTCATACATCAAAAGGGGATCCCACCCCCGGCTGAGGGGTTATGGCCATAAATGGTATTTAGATTTATAAACCGAGTAAAACTGTTGCTATTTTAAGACGATGCTGCCAGAAGGCTGGCTCTGACCTCTAGGTCTAAATAATAATTTTTAAATGTTCCACAGTGGTGACTCTATCACCCTCCAGCAGATTCTCTGTGCTGCAGCAACAGGGGCTCCAGACAAAGGCAATGGCATTGCACCATTTTATGTTAGTCCTAAATGCTCAATAAGAAATAAAAAGTTAAGGCCTCTTAAATAATAAGAAAAAGGGGATTTGGGTCGGGGAGAAAAGTGGGGCTTATTAGCCTTGTAGTGTTTTGTGCTTTTGGAAGTCACATTTCAGCCTTTGCTCTGCAAACACAAGTGCTATAGGCATGTTTTAAAAAGAAAATTGAATTAGTTTTATTTTAAACAGCAGCTCCAATAACTGATGGCTCTCATAAAGCAGAAAGGACACCAGAAAAGTTAAAAATACTGCCCGGATGCAACGTGGTTTTAATCTACATCTCTGGTTCTAAGTCTTAAACTTTCACTTTGTTTTCCTTGCCCAAACCTTGCTGAATAATCTCTCTAAGCATTCCTAAATAGCCAGTTAATTAACATGTCCTGATTGTTTTCTACCACTGCTCTGGTAGCAGCAAGGAGTTATTTCCTTACTGCCCTGCTTTTACTGCTCCACTCAGGAAGCTGTGTCATGAGGACGTGTCAGTGCCACCGTGCTGACATCGCAGCTGTGCATGATGACATCTCCCAGTGAATCAAAAGGGAAAGGCAAATTACAATATGTGTATCCTGGGGTGCAGCAGTGACTGATATGGAAAATATTAAGAAGTGGCATAATGAGTAGTGTGTGTAGGAGTGCTGGGTGTAAGTGGGGCTTCACTAAAAAAAACATGTGCCATCTCACACAAGTAAGATTGGGTAAGTCTTAAATCGACAGAGTGAGAACAAAGACTGCACCTCAGCTTTTTGGCCTGGCTTATGCGAGCAGCAAATCAAGCAAGCAGGGAGCATCAGGTTTCTATTTTAAACCAAACATTCCTTTCGGTTTTGTGCAGAATGGTGTGTGAGCCGTGAAGGGTGCACCTTTGTCCAGTGCGTGTGATGCTGGGGACTGGATGTGAGTCCGCGCTCCTGTTGGCTGGAAGCGTGGGAATGTGCACAGGTACCGCAGTGTAAATAACCCCTTCACGCTCGGGGGAACGTGCAGGTAAGGTGTAATCACTTGTTAAGCACCCCGGTGTGGCTCTCAGCACGAGAGGTTATCAGAGCCTACTCGGCGGGTCAGACTCCGGGAGCAGAGCAAACAGCTCCTGTGGGAACGGTGCACGCAGGTTTAGCACCGTGTGCCTGCAAGTATTTGACAGCTCTGAGTTATCCCTTCACCCTTCTCTCAACCACGTAAGTAGTTGGAAGTGATGAACGGCTTTGGCACCAAGCCCTGCCACCCTCTCTCACACCAACCAAGCACTGATACTTGCGACACCGCTGTGGAAGGGGATGCAGGAGCCTGCTCCCTGTCTGTGCCAGGAATGCTAGAGCTGGCATCCCGCTGGGGGTGAGGACGTGTGGGCAAGAGGGTAGCATTGCAACACCCTAAATATAGATGGGAAGTCCCCAGCTACGCTGCTGTGGGACTGCATTCCAGTCTCTGACAATAGCACACGTTTGTCAGACCGCATTTTTGCAGCATAGTACTGGGTTTGCCTCTCTTTAAAGTGCCTTGTGCTGTGCTCTTCAAGCCCTGGGTGTGCGAGCAGCATTGGCATAATATAGAAACACACCCCTGATGGGCAAGTAGCTTGGTTTTGGAGTGTCTGTGATGTTAAATAAGCTTGACCTGGGCTCCTGCAGTGATAATGCAGAAAGAGAACTTTTAATCACACTGATTTTTCTACCATTTGTGAATAGCTGCTTTTTTGCCCCTTCCTTGGCTGCAGAATTCAGCAACTGGCAGCACTGGCTGTGTGTGCCTGCAAGAGTGTACGGGAGGGGCAGGGAAAATATGAAGCTCCTATGTCCTGATTACAACCTCAGCAAAAGTGTTGAGAAGCTTTTCAGCTTTGCTTTAACTCATTCCTAGATCCTCATGGCAACTGATCCCTGTAACTCTTAGGGGTGCTCTGCACAGTGGCACAAATCCCTGCTTCTTGTCTTACTCAGCATAGCTGAAGGGAGCAAAGACAAGATGATCCCTCTCTGTTTGTGCTCCGACTGCAAGCCACTGCCTGGATATCTGTTGCAAGCAGCCCATCAGCTCTAGTAATCACTCAGACTAGTTTGGGGCTTTTTTTTTTTTTTTTTTTTTTTTTTTTTTTTTTTTTTTTTTTATCTAGCCAGTCATATCTTAGGGCTGTTGATACTTTCGACCTCTGGATGATCCAGAGCATAATTACAGAGTGTGCGAGGACGTGTTCCCTCTTGTTTGTTTTAGATCTGCCTCCCAGCAGATGCGGTTGGGTGCCAGACGCTTCCCGCATTGTGTGAAGCAGGGAGAGTTTGTTTTGTTGGTTTTTTTTTTTTTTTTTGACTTCTCTGCACTATTTGCAAAATTATAAATAGGCCTCTCTGACACCTTTTCTTCTTGGCTTAAAATATTAAACCCCTTCAAAACTGGCTGTTGGGGAACAAGGTGTGAAATCCTTCTTGAGGACAGATCCTCTGCTGTGGAGGTCTGGGAGCCCTTGGCACAAGAGCCCTCCGCACTCCCTTGGACGACAGAGGCCTGAGGCCAAAAAGAATCTCCCCAGGGACAAGCAACCTTCCTTAGGGTTAGGGTAACAAAGTGAACCACCACCAGCATGCCTTGTTTCTATATGGCAATAGCCTGTACCCAGTTGGCTAGTTGGTTTCTACCCCACCCCCTGCCTTTCCCATAAAAAGCCCCTGTTTCTGCCCCTAGCTAGGGAGCCTTGTCCCCAGCCACCCCTTCACAGGGGCTGCTGGACAATGAAAGCTACCTCTGGGGAACTGCTGTACAAGGCTCCTGTCTCTCTATCCCCGAGTTCGCCTTGGGTGATTTCACAAAGAGCTGAATCACAAGAGCTGGAATCACTTGTAGCTGGGAAATGGCTACACTTGCTGAAACCGCTTGTTGCCCAGGGAAGCCGGCCACCGCTCCTGGAAGAGTTGTTCCTTGCAGGACGCTCTCTCTAGGAAGGTCGTGGCACACCGGTGCTGACCAGCATCGGACCCCCTGCGATGCTCTGCCAGCTCCCAGAGCAGCGCGGAGATGAACGTGGGTCCGATTTCACAATCCGGGGCTTTCTGCTTCTCGTCCTGTTCCCATGGGCTTTTCTGTGGGAAACAAATCTCTGAAAGGGAAAGTTGTCCACTGTGGTAACAGGATTTCTCTTTAAGTGCTGGCTGCTGAAGGCAGCGGGAGCACAGGGAAGCCAAAATTGCTTTTGAAAGCTGTTCTGATGTCGCCTGGGGATTTTGTACATCTCTCTATTTTCCACCTCCTCCCAGTAACGTATGGCAATAAAATAAGATCTAGTGTTAGGAAATTGCTTTGGAGTTAGCTCGGGTTTGTCCAAGGTTTAAAGTGATTCCTGAATGTTTGTGTTCCTGGAACCTTACTCCACATGAAAGCCCATTTTAGCCTAATGTATTTCCCTGAATAGGCTAAACTAAGTAAGGGCTAAATGACAGCTGGGTACCAGCACCTGAATGTTTCTATCCTGGGCCAAGTACTCTGGCTTATTTTATTCTCCATTAACTATTCCAGCAAATCCTCCAACGAAAAAGATGTTTAGTGAAATTGTGGAAAGAATTAAACCCTTTTTTTTCCAGTAAATCAAGGCAATACTGTAACCTCACTGAATTGCTTCATATTTTCCCAGACTAAGGGACTGAGAGGATATTTTGGATAGAAAATTCTGTTATGCTGATGTTTATAAATACCAGTCTTTATACCAACCATCTCTTTTTTGCAAAACCCTATACTCTGTTTAAAAGGCATCATTTTAGTTTGAGAAGCAAGAAAGATATAGCAATAACTTCACTTTTTGTAACAAAGTGTGCCAGCCTTGTTGTATGGCAGAGCCAAGTCAAAGCCAGGGTGTATTTTCTTATTTCTTTTTATGTGTCCCCAAAATGAGGTTTCTCATCTCCATTTCCCACATGCCCACACAGGTGACTGGGCACCCGGGAAGCTGAAGGATTTTCGTGTCACTCACCTATTCCCCAAACTGTAGATATTAAACATGGTCACCATTTTTCAGGGACAACTTCTCAGCAAATACCTTTCTGGAGGCAAACCCATAAATCTGCGGAGCTGGAAAGCTGATACAGGCTGGCAACAGCAGGTAGAGCAGAGAGAAAAGCTTTTTGATAAGCTGGGGCTGCTCCAGGACAGGAGGATAGGTGCCTCTGCTGCCAGGGCTGCCCCATCGCCACACCACACTGGCTGTGAAAACGTGGTAGGCTCTTCTCCAAGAATTGAAGTTTTAAGTGACAGCTTTGACTACAGTTTGCACATATGCCTAATTAACTCAAAATTAATGGCCCAGAACCTAGTACAATAGCTGTGCTTAATGTTGCAGAAAAACCCCCTCCTTTTTGTGACCAGGGTAGTACTTCTTCCCTGAAAGAGTGTTGGTTAGTCTTGAATATCAAAGGACTGTTGTAAGCATAAGCGTAATGTATACATTTATATTGGTTTTGTTTCTTGTGCCCTTTGTTGAGCCTTTCCTAACATCTGGTATTGCATTTCTTCAATTGTTTTGTCTTTACAGCTTTAATTTAAAAAATAAATAAATAAATAACTCCCTCTTCAATGTGTTCAGCTGCATTCTTACAAATTTCCTGTACAGATGCTCGGATGGAGTAATGAGAAAAGATGAAGTTAACGCTTCTGTGGCTGATTACTTGATTTGCATTTCAGGCTTTTCTGAAAGGCTAAACTTGAGGGGAATATCTATTCAAAAGAGTTGCTATCTCATGTATATGCGGCTGGAGAAATTAAACATCTCTCTGAAACATCTATCAAGAATTGGTCCGTATATATTTCTTTTCCATGGGCCTCGTTGTCTGATACACGTGTTGCAGTATCCCTGCTGTAACAAAGTATGTCTTATTTTAATATTAATGATACTTGTATTTTAAACACAGTCTTTGCAGATTGTAACTCCTGTCCAAGCACTAGCTGACAGGTGGATATATCAGTCCTTGAAGTGAATGTGATGATTTCCCTTGGCACCAGACCTAGCTATTAATCAATAACTTGGATATATTACACAACGCCAGTCAGAAAGAAAAATGCTTTAAACCACCTCCAGGGTGCTCAGGTATCTTGTAATGTAACTCACTGTGCTTTATTTTGGATCTAAATCAAGAGCAGTACCTGTTAGCCTTTTGTATCAGAGACTTTGTACAAGGGCATGTAGTGACAAGGGAAAATGGCTTTAAACTGAAAGAGAATAAGTTTAGATTAGATGCTACTGTGAGGAGGCCCTGGCATAGGGTGCCCAGAGAAGCTGTGGCTGCCCCTGGATCCCTGGAAGTGTCCAAGGCCAGGTTGGACAGGGCTTGGAGCAGCCTGGGACAGTGGAAGGTGTCCCTGCCCACGGCAGGGGGTGGAAATGAGATGATCCTTAAGGTCCCAACCCAAATCATTCTATGATGCTATGACTAATGAGGGAAATTTTTGAAGATGAGACTTCCCAGCAGAGCTGTAGGTCTTGGAGCACTTGATCCTCACCCTGGAAGAAAGCAAGAGGGCATTACTGCAGGTGTGACGTGACTGAGGTGATGTTGGCTGAACTTCCAACACCAGTTTCAGACAAAACCTGGCTTCTTGCGAAAGGTTAATGGGAAATGTAAATGCTGCCTGCGTGAGGAATCTATTTTGGAGAACACCAGATGCTCCCCCTGGGAGGAAGGCGGCGGCTGCCGAGGTTAATGGAAGGAAAGTTGTGCTGCAGCTCAAGATGTGCCCATCAGCAACTGCCGTCATTTGGTGCTATGGAAAAGCTACATTTCAAAGACATTTCAAACCAGAAACCTGGCTCCAAGGTCATCTCACAGCTATTTTCTCTCCATCACATCCAGCTCTTAGTGACCAAGGACAGATTGGGTTCTTTCTTCATGAAAGGATGACAGAGGGAAAAAGATATCTGATATTGCTGACTTCATTTACTCCTGCCAAGGAGAAAATGCGGGTGAAAAGGATTCCCTGAGTTTTGCAATACTGCAGCTATGGCAGTAAATAGAAACAGTAGCTGGGGAAGATAGCAAGAGTAGAAATCATTATCATCAGTCTTCAGGCTCTGGGAAAGGGAAATAACCTGCTACGTCAACTTATCCAAGACTTCTGGCATTCCTGAAAATACATCAGGGATCAATCATAGCACTTCCTTGCTTCATCCCTATTCTCAAGTAATGTGTCCCTGCCTCTTTTGGAGAGATTAAAGTAGGAAGTATAGGTTAGTTAGGAACACACATGTGCTGTAAATAAAATTTCCTTGAAACTTGAGCAAATTTAGGTGCGAGTTGAAGCTGTTCAGGCAAGAGCAGTTAAAGCCTTTGCTTTAATCAGAATTGTTTGGCCCCAGTCAAAATACGGTAACTACAGTCAATAATAACATCAGCTTCAGCTGCTGCTGCTGAGCTGTGCCTGCTGCCAGTAAACTACTTTCTGTGTTACGGGCAGTGCCTGAGAGGGGCAGAGTGTTTATAAACTCCACAGGAAGAAAGATACAGCAACACAGTAAGTTAGAACTAACCCTCATCTCAAATATACTGGATCCTTGAGCAAATCAATATGATCCTAACTAGTTTGGGAAGGTATCACTGCTTGGTGAAAGCAGGAAAAAAAGCCGGCTACTTTAATCACTTAAAACAGTGTCCTGGCAGCAGATTTGTAGTCTGACATTTTCCTTATGAAAATCAATACACTGTAGGCAGTGTTCCCTATGCCATAACAGCGTGAGTTTTACTTGTTCTGGAAACTGCGCTCGTCATCAGAAAGCCACTAAATAAAGGAAGAAGTACTGCTGGAAGATATGAATTTGCATCAGTGCTTTTCCAGCTCTGTTTGGAAGGCAGGTAGGCTGCTTTTGGAAAAGGCTGGTGATGTTCTGAGCAGCTTTGTCCATTGACACTTTTACCCATTTGCATTATATCAGTGACTCAGATCAGGTCACGTTACAAATGTACTAAAATTATTTCCATGCCATAATTGAACCTTGTGCCTCCCAACCAGACTGTTAAGCGTCAGTAGGTGCTCATGTGATCCGTAACATGAAATTATTTATTGGATGATAAACCAGCCAACCAGCCCTTCTGTTCCCTAATGAATGACCCGAGCTGCCCCTTCCCTGTTTGGACAACACCACATTCACAGCTTTGCTGGTGATATCCTCCATTTCAGCTGCTCCCACAGTCTGTAAATATCTCCTGATGTGCCGCCCTGTGACCAGTCTGGCTGGGTTATCAAGGAAGGAGGGGCAGAAAAACAACATTGCTTTTCCAGATGAATGGTATTTCTTGTGAAGATGCACCAAAGGAAGGTGGAGGTGCAGTCTAAAGGGAAAAGTATGACAAAGCAGTGATGAGGTACTTGAACCTCAACGTCACTCAACCACACCTTCCTGTATCTCAGGCCATGTCTCACCAGTGTGTCCCTCTCTTCCCTGTCACCCTTGTTTAGCATCTGCGTGGCTGCAGGCTAAGTTGGATCAGTGGTCTGATTCCATGGAAAAGAAATTCACCAAAAAAAGAACAGTTTCCTGCCTGACCAGCTTGCTCATCCAGCTCCACAGCAGCTGCACAGCTGCTAAATCAGATGCAAGGGCAGCGAGAGACGTGCAGGGGCGGGGGAGTGTGACAGTGTGACTGTCCTGGTCTCGGGAAAGCAGCTGCTCCTGGTACGTCAGAGCACAGCATAACACGAGAGCCATATCCTTCATTTGGCTGAGCAGAATTCCCTGAATCCATCCTTTCCCAATGGAAAGCTCACTGAGGAATGCTGATTCTGTCCCAGCACAGGCATATCCTGTGCCCTGTCAGTCCCCCGGTGTGGTGGGACTGGGGAGGATGTGAGCAAGCAGCTGTCACCCAGCTGGTGATGTCACTCCAGGTCCTTCGATACACATGTTAACAACGTGTTGAGATTTAAAAGAAGCTGCTCCAATGTGGCTGGTTTTGGTAAACCGCTATTAAAATAACCCTGTGTATTCATTTGTGGTTGTGTCAGTTCTACAAGTGGCTTGTTCCAGGAAAAAGTAATTTGGGCCACACTAATTCCCACAGGCACAAGCTATGCTTTGTTGTCAGCAAAGCAGTTCCATTATTTCTACCCTTGCATCATTTCTACCCTACTCAAGCTCCCCTTGATTTAAAGGAGGGAATATTTCCTATCTGCTGCCAATCTGCTATCAGCTACTTCCATGCTTCCTTAGTGACAGTTCTTCCACACTCCTCTATTGTCCATGGCACTGAGACCTCATGCAAACCCTGCAGCTGATATGTTCTTTGCTTGTAAATAGTACTTTGTTCCCCTCATATTTGTTTGTTTCTGGTGGCATTGATTCATGGTCCTCTGGTTGTCACCAGTAGCACCTGCCTGAGTCCACCTTTCCCCCAGGCAGCTGCAGGGCAATGCTCCACCATCCTGCGCTTACTCGGAGGAGCTGCTGCCATCTTTGGACATTATTTCCTAATTTGTTGCCTTGTTGATGAGTGTCATCATTTTTAGTCACTTACTATTTCCTAGTGGAAAATATGTCCCACAGGGACTCCTCTCTGAGTCTATGCTAATTCTACCTGTTCATGTGGGAACAGGGGATGACTCTCATCCTGAACCTGACCCAGAAACCTTCACTCAGTGGTGATTCATGGGGCTGAAGCAAATGCTGGGCAGGTTGTTCCCCTCATAGGGGCCAGCCATCCTCTGCAACGTCCTGTTTTGTCCATCCTGCCAGCCACGTGGCTGGTGTGGCGGGAGTGCTCTGTCTTCCCTAAGAAAGCCACTTCCTGTGCCAAGGGTGCTCGTCTTAAATCCCGGTGCTCCTGTAATTAGGCTAGGCTGCTGGGCTGGACTCATACTGCTGTTCTAAAAGCGTGCCAGTGACTGCTTCAGGGTGTTTCAGAGAGACTCACCGTCCTCTAGGGTTTCTAGGTGCTATTTTTGGGAGCTGGCTATTACAACCTGATTACGGGTATAATCCCTGCTTTGCTGTTTCAGTTATACTGCAAGATATAACTTAGTTATATATTATATATATATATATATATATATATATATATATATATAACTAAAATCTTCTGGGTGCTGTAGATTGGTGTAATTGCCTTGCACAAAGCTGAGGAGCTGTATTTAGTATTTCCTAATATGTCATTCTAGCTCTTATTTATGTTCCTTAACTAACAATCAGTGCTTTGGTTTCCCTACCTCTATCACAGAGTGAGGCCATGGGGGTGAACCAGGGATGTCCAGCCCCTTGTTCAAAGGAGGCTGGAGAAGGGCTCTGGTTACCCCTGGGTGCAGCACTGGTGGTCAGCTGGGCAATGGCGAGCTGGTTTTCCCTCTGCAAACTCTTATCTCTGCACAGAGCAGGAGTTCTGGGGTTATTTGGCACCAGATCCGACACCTTGCTCACACCCTTGATGAACACCATAAAAAACTGACTTTGCTCAAGTAGGCTTTACGTAATAATTAGTCTGGGTTAAATACAGCAGGCATGCTGCAGGACAGGTGCATTAGCCAAGATGTGGGCTGCAAATCATGTAGTTGCTGCTTGCTGCTCCTTTCGATGCTAAGCATTATCATTAGTTTGTTGCCCTGATAAATGTTTGGTTTTCTCACAGGAATGAAACTACCAAAAGAGATTAACTGTGGTGTCCAAGAGAGCTGATAAAGAAACATATTTCTTCCTATTCCAGCCATGAAAAGGGAAGGCACGTGAAAACCCCTTTCAGGAGGTTCTCCCAAATTAGCAGCCTTGAGAAAAAACATACAAAGAGATTTGCTGAAGTGTGAAGTGTAGGTACCTTCTCCAAAAGTTACAGGGCAGGAGCACACCAAGAGACCTTTTGGTGTGCAAAGGCTGCTTGTTCCAGAGCACAGTGCGGTTTATACCACTGTGATTTTTTTGTTTTTGTAAGGAAACACACAAAAGGAGAAATTGCTTACAAGTGTGTTTGTGTTTCAGAACACCACACTTCAGGAAAATTGTGGGCTCTCGTATTTCCTCAAACAGCTACAAGACAGCTACTCAGCTTCTCACAGCCAGCTCTGCACAGCACCTCATTTTTCCCTCCAACAAAAAGAAGCCAGGAGCCTTTATTGGGAATATTCTGTATATTTGCTGTAGTGACCTATGCATTCACACAGGCATCACACAGGCCTGTTGCAACATGCATAATCTCTGCAGCACCACAGAGCTGCAGCCAGTGGGATCGTGTCACTGCGTCACTCCACCCTGACCTCCACAGAGCTCTGTGACTCTCTGCTCCTGAAGTCACGGCTGATCTCTGCCTCAGCTCTCAACTGTGACCCATTTACGCTGCACATTTATCTGGCATTTTTGTCTTGAAGGGCTGCTGCTGCCAAGTGAGCTGACCTCTCCTTTTGTAAACAGAAGGACCCTGCTCCCAAAGCCAGCAGCCTGCGCAGGGGACAAGGGGAAAAAATGACATCGTGGTGTGCCAATGGCACTGAAGGCAGCTGAAGAGTGCTGTCTGGCCTGGCAGTCACTCCTCCCCATGCTCTGACGCCTGGACCCAGCCCACAGCAGGTATCAGGGACAGCAAACAGCAGGAACCAAGGACAGGAGACAGCTCAGCTCTGCAAACAGCCGTGCTCAGGCTGGGCAGGTGCCAGGCAGGGCAGCCACATGCGGCACAGAATCTCCCTGACACAGTACAGAGCCTGCTGAGAGCGGGGAACCCTCCAAGGTCTGCACATGCCACAGCTGTGATGGCCCTGGGACACTGGGAACAGCTCTCCCCCAGTGCCCCTTTGCCTCCCAGGCTCAGCCCCATCAGCTCCGCCTGGTCCCAGGGAACCCAGTAATCCCACGGACCTTTAAAAGCAATAGTCAAATCAAGAGGGTGCCAGCACAGCCCCTCTACCATGCTCCTGGTATTCCCATTTCCCTTGGACACCCCCAAAGGCAAAGAAACACACCAGCTCATTAAATAGCCTGCTCTGCTCCCGAATGCCTTTAACATATTGGACAGCCGACTTTCCGAGCCCTATAAATACCATATTAGTCCCACGTCCCTGGAAGCCCAAAGGCAGGCTCCCATCCAAAAAGCCACCGAGCTGCTCTCTAGTCTAAATCCGTAATGCAGAAACGCAACTTATTCCATGAGATCCCAAGTGGGAAACCTGGCTGGGGAACATAAGTACTAATTTATGTCAATTAGATTATCTTGAATGGAATATTTAGTATTTTTAATGGAACATTTTTTAATTGCTGCTCATGGGTATTTTGTAGCTGTTGGAAACTCTGATCTAAATGATTATTTTAATGTAAGATTGCCAAAGGACTCACATTCGAAACTCCTACGTAGGATAACAGCGGGACTGTTTTCCCTGGGCTGGCCAGTCCTCATTTCCCTGTCAGGGCACTCAGGGTAATGCCAATTAGCACAGCTACAGAACTGAATGAGGCCAATTGCTGAGGGTGTTCACCACAAATCCGACTGTGGAGCCTCCTCAGAAACAGTCTGAGCTGATGGGCTCATATGGACAGCACAGGAACCTTCAGAAAAGGACATCTCCATATTTGTGTCAGGACCCTGAGGACACTAATGGGTTTAACTGCCCTGACCAGTCCCTCCTGTATCCCCACCTGCTGCCCATTGGCAGGGGCTCCATTTAAGCTCAGCCTTGAGGTCCCTCTCTTTCCCTCTGCTTGTTGTTGTAGGTGCAGCCTTCCATACAGCTCTTGCTCCCTACACTGCAGGTAGGTCTGTCACCAGCCCTGTCTCTGGGGTGCACCTTGGATTGATGTAGAACCCTTGCTGCTCCCTGGCACATGTTATGTGTGCTGGTGGGACAAAGAAGAATTGTTGGTAATGTTTTGTCACCTGAAGGAAGTTGAATTTGGGATGCTGTCCCAGCTTCTGACCAGTTTTTCCCTCTTGAATCAAGTAAATTAAATCTAGGGGGAAAAAAAATACATTAAGATCCTTAAACTACTTCTAAAGGTCACGTTTCTTCTCTGTTCAAGTTGCCAAATTACAAAGTCTCATCCAAGAAACCCTTCCACACACATACATCCGTGCCTATACAGCCCTTTAAATCGTCATTAGTGACCCCTTTTCCAAAGAGAGAGCTGCAGTTTCAAGTGGAGAAGCAGATTGATTGTATTTATAGTCTGGTTTTATCTCTCAGCCAAAATACACAAACCCATGGAGCAGGATCCCCACACTGCCATTTGTTTATTGCATGGCATTGCTTTCCCATTCTCCTGGAGAGGTGAATCATCCTCACTGCTGAGCTCACCCTCTCCAGTCTTTGGGCCACAGAGCACTTGATGAGGGTCAGCAGCCTTGGTGTTGTGCTTTAGGAGGTTAAATGCATTTACATGATGCATTTTGGCAGCATGGAAGATTCTCTTTCAGCTTGTCCTCTGCTGTGGTGTCAGGGCAAGCCCTCCAAAGCCCAAATTGTTGCTGGATGTGGTCAGTTGAAACTCCTGACCTAGTTTCCCAAAATCGTGTGGTTGGCTTAGAAAATCAGATTTACTTTTTTTAAAAAATGATTGTGTAGTCTTTGCATTAAGTTCTGGTTTGGGGAATTACTAGAGAGACTCCAGTTGCAATTTTGCATTTCTCTTCATTGTCATAAAGGTGTTTTTGTTGCACTACACAACTAGGGAAACTGCTTGCCTCTAGCGGCTAGGAAAAACACCAAATATTTTGACACTGTGGTTCAAAAACAGGGATATGTGGATAGTTAGAAGTTGCTGTTATTCCAGATTTGCTGGAGTGTTCCAGCAATTCCAGATCCTCAGACCCACATGCAGTATCAGGTGTGTTAGGAGGGCATGGGCTGGCAGTGACTTGCTTGGGGTCAGTCTGGGCTCGCTGTGTGGCTGCGCCCAGCTGCTGGGGTGGCCTCCTACAGTTGCCCACTTCTCACTCCTCAGCTTTTTGCAGCATGTCTGTTCCATATAAGCTTGTTTACAGATTTGTCCAGGTTCTGTGCTCCTTTGCAGCTATTCACTGACATCCCTTCTTATTTTTCTGCCTGGGCAGCTCCAGCCCATACCCCAAAGGGAATGTGGGCAGGAGCAGTTTTATAACCTGCTGGAAGCTAAAAAAGGCACGGTGCTCTGGGCAGCTGCTGAGTAGCACCCACACCTTGTCCTGCAGGCCCCCAGCTGTGTCACCCTCCCCTTGCTGTTCCCATGCCAGTCCTGTCCCTGGCATCACAGTGTGTTTGGCAGAGGGCAGCCCGGTGGGACTGGGGGTGTGTGAATGTGGACGGGCTGTGGGGGCAGGAGCAGTTTATTATTTATTATTTATTTATTGTTGCCAGTGGATACTGATACCAGAGTACCAATTTTAACTGCAGCTGTAAGGCTGCCCAGAGGACAGAACCAGCATCTCTTGAAGCAATCATTGGGGTTTTATTTCCACAGGAAATGTTCATAGCAATATCTCAGGTTGCAGTGCTCCCAGTATGTCTGGAGCACTCTGTTTTCTGATCAAACTTACTCCTAGGAATTGGGAAAACAGATCTCTGATTAAAAATGGAAAAGCAGTAATTGGAAAAAACGTTGTGTGTTGGATTTTACTAAAAAAGATTTTTTTTCCTGTTGATACACCAGGTTGTTTTGCTGCACAGCTTGGCCTTGGAGCCAGGGCTCACTGGTGCTGCAGACAGACTGTGCCAGGGACTCAGCATGGCTTGGTTGCTTTGCCACCCTGGTGGCACACTCTGTGGCAGCTGCAGAGCTGCCTGCATGGCCTTCCTAATGCTCAGTGCTCATGATTCAAATTTTTACAATACTCCAGGGCAGCCTCAGGCAGGGATGCTGGGCCTTACAGCCCCACTTAATTTCCGCTACATACTGTGCTAGAATTAGTTTAGGCACTTGCTGAAACTAGAAATGTTTCTTTCCTTAAAACCAGACACCAGCAGCGGTTAATTACCACATCCCAAACTGGCACAGTTCAATCTTCACAGAATTATTCCAGCACCAGGTCTGAGTCTTTAATAGGCATACTTCTGGCTATTTTTATTATTTTGTTATATTACAAAAGCAATTATTAGCCCAAATCTCATTTTCCTTGCTAGTAAAAAAAACACGTTGCAAGAACTTATTGGGGTGAGTTTTTCTTGTGCTTTCTTTATGTGGACTTAACTGATCAGCAAATGCAGCTGCACAAGAGCCAGCTCTCACAGCCCCAGAAACAGGGCTATGGCAAGGTGGGGGCTGTACCAAATTAATTTCTGTGTATTGAGCCAGTATAACAGATATGCATATCTCTGTGTGTGCATGTAGAGTCTACTATATGGAGAATCCTCATGGAATCATAGATTGGTTTGGGTTGGAAGAAGCCTTAAAGATGGTCTTGTTCCAGCCCCCCTACCATGGGCAGGGAACCTTCCACTAGACCAGGTTGCTCAAAGCCCTGTCCAGCCTGGCCTTGGGCACTTCCAGGGATAGCATCCACAGTTTCTCTGGGCTACCTGGTCCAGGGCCTCACCACCCTCACAGCAAAGGACTTCCTTCTAATATCTAATCTAATCTACTCTCACTTTGAATCCATTCCCCTTTTTTGTGTCACTCCTTGCTCTTGTGTGAAGTCCCTCTCCATCTTTCTTATAGGCTCCTTGCTTGGAATGTGTACATACAGACCTGAAGGAGTTGCTTTTGAACAACTTTTGGATGTGTAATTGAAGTGGAAAATCCCATAGTTAGAATTTTCTTGATGCTTGGAAAAGTGGAGTGTTATAGAAGTGACTGCTGTGGATATATGTGAACTAAGCAATGAAAACTGTGAAACAAGCATTGGAGTCAAAATACCTAGAGCCAATCCCTGAGCAGACCTGAAGCGCAGATGACACAAAGCTAACTAGGGACTGGTTTGGGGAAAAAATAATACATGGAATAACAATGAGCAGTAACTTTCCCACAAGCAACTGTCACCTAGCTGAGAGTCAAGCACCTGTATTGTACTATTGCCTCTCCTGACTATGCACTTTAGGTTTTGTGATACTAAAGTCCTCCTAAATCCTTTCTGAAGCAGAGATCTTGGGCAGGAACAAGTGCAGTACTATGGGTACCTGTAATCCCAATGGCATCCTGTGCCCTGCAGCAGCACTGCTGCTCTGTTTGATCTGTCAGCATGTGCAGCTGTATGTGTGCCTTGCATGTCTTAGAGATTGGCTTCACAGACATGTTGGGACAGAGGATGTGGTTGAACATGTCTCCCTGTTAAGCTTTCAAGCTCTGAAGGTTTTTGTTCTGTTGATAAAACCCAAACAAAAACTCAGCTCATAGATTAAGAACTAACTGCTTTAAAATTAGCCCCATTAAGATCTCACCCAGGACCCACAGTCCCTATACACACTGTCTGACACTGGATTCCAGAGTATCTGTGTGTGCAACACAAATTAGGGAACAAAAGAAGCTTTGTATCAAAATAGTTTATTAAAAACAATAAAACTTCACTGAAGCTTGCTGTCTTCAAGACAGAATTATGACATTGCAGCATTGAACACAATCATAATCCACATATAAATATAATACTATACAGCTCCTGTTCGCCTTGGCCAAGTTCTGCCCTCAGTCTGGCCCCACACAGCCCTGCTGACACAACCCAGCCCTGCATACTTTAGCTGCAGAACCTGTTCCTCTGGGAACTGAGTTATTATATCCCTTCCTCCCCTCACAGTGCTGTTACTGTGAGGAGGTTGCACAGAAACCCAGCACAGCCCTTGGCAGCTCGAGGCAGTAACAGAACCGGTGTGAGCACACCGAGCCACCGACAACAGCAGCGCTGGGGGATGTTTAGGAAAAATAAATAGGCAACCAATTACTCAAGTTCCCAGCACTGCCCCAGTGCAGAGAGCAGCTTCTGTTCACAAGAAGGAAGCTCTGTCCGGACCTGCCACATCGCTCCTGGGCCGTGACAGAAGGGCTCCTGCACAGCACACTTCGGTCTAACGCACAGCCAGCTCTCACTGCAGCACTGGCAGAGAAGGGCAGTGCCAGCAGTGGCTGGCACACTTCTGCCGTCTCCCCTGAACACCCTCCAACAGCACCACTCTGGGCCATCAGCTCTGCATCAAAGTCAGGATTTGTCCTTGCACCATGGCAAACAGACTGAGCACTCAGTGCCTCAGCCTTTCGGGTCAGGATGCTGCTCATGAGCTGTGGCTTGGCTTCCTCACCAGCCCAGAGGCTGCTTCTCCCTCCTCTCCATCGCTCATGTGCCCTGGGCTGCTCTGCTGATGGGTGTCTTCTTGCACAGTTCCTGGTAGAACTCAGATTCCAAAAAGCGTGGGTAGGAGTTATTCTCCATTAAGCTGTAAACTCTCTTCTGCGCTGCACTGAAGCAGGTATGGGTGGCGTCCTGAATGTTCTGTGCGATCATGTTCTTGGTCTGGAAGTCTATGTTTATCTGAAATACACAAAGAGGAACATTACTACTGAGAATGGAATTCAACTAAGTGTAATATACAGTACAACTTCTGAAGGGGTGAAAAAGGCAAGATCCTATTACTACAGGGTCAAATTAATGGAGAATTTAAAAAAAGAAAATTATTCTTTTGCACAAAGCCAAAAGTAGTTCAGATGTGTCTTTTCTGTTAAAATAGAGATTCTCTGCAATGATGCTTGTGCCATTTTCCACCTCAGTGAAAAGGCAGTTGCACTCAGACTCAGACATTAGCAGTGAGGTATATAACAATGCAGTTTGATATCTGTATCCTGAGTTCAAAGAAATAACGGCTGTAAGAATTCACAGAACAGAGCATTTATGTTTAACCAGGTTTTCTTTACCTCTTTGGGAGCCTCCTTTTCAATGAAGTCATTGTAGATTTTCTTTGCTTTCGACGTCAGCTTCTGGGGTGACTTCGTTTTCTTGAAGTCCTCACAGGCCAACCAGAACTCGATGTTCTCTTCACAAAACTCAGACTTCAAAAAAGCTCGGAAAGCAGCAAGACCATCTAAGGAAAGAAAAAAATACTCGCCATCAATTAACTATTTCAGGAATCTTGATTTTACCTGTTGGCCACATCAGTTTCTACCAAAATGTTTTGCTCTAGGTCTGTTATTTTCAGTGACATCATGGCGATAAAAAAATTCCATAATTTATGTTTGCGAACAAATTAACGCTTCAACATTAAAGCTTGGCAGGTTTTACTTTGAGTTTGCCGTTTCTTAGGCAAACACAAAAAATGAAACTATTTCTAGTTGATATGTTTCCTCCTGTGA
This sequence comes from Corvus moneduloides, assembly GCF_009650955.1. NCBI lineage: Eukaryota > Metazoa > Chordata > Aves > Passeriformes > Corvidae > Corvus > Corvus moneduloides. Next base: position 7,969,156 of record NC_045484.1, on the reverse strand, counting down.
TGCCTGAGAATACATTAAAAAAATCCACTTCTCTCAAGATAAGGTCTCCTCTGTTAACCTTTACACTGCAGTAAATACGACTGCTACAGTACTCTGGAATATTCTTTCAATGGAAAGGATGACTCAAGCTCAAAGAGCAAATAGTAGTATTATTTCTTAGTCTTTTTGCTTTGCTGTTGAATGCTGCTTCTTGTAGAGCTACAGTAAAACCCCAAGATCACTGAACCTGTGTTGCAGAATCCTTCCCACATTACAGGAAAGCGTTTGCCTTGGTTATACAAGCTCAGGGAAAAAATGCCCTTTTCCCATTTGGCAAAGCCAAGCTGATAGGAATGATTCTAGCTACAATGGCTTCAAGAAAAAAAAATCTACTACAATGAGGTATTCTTTGTGTTACTATTATTTTACAATTTAAAAAAGCCACTTCTATGTATTTTGGCTTTGAACTGTTAAAAACATTTAACTTGCAAGACCAGAATCAAAGCTCTTTACATGAGAGCTACGACACTGACATGGAAGGAAGCAAACTCTTACAGACATATAAACCTCTCCATCCCTTTGCTCCCAAATGTTACTTTTTGAAGAAAAACTTACATTTGTTAGCAAGAAGTTCGTCAAAGGCTTCTGACCACAGCTGGGCTTCTTCAGGGGAAGGTCTGCAGAAAGAGAGAGAGAACATCAGATTACACTGCTCAAGCTTTACTGCCTTTGTAGAACACTTGAGTTACTTAAACAAAGTCTCTCTCTCACAACTTACCTGAAGTAGTTGCGGTGTTTCCCTGCCTTCTTAGATTTCCTTTTATTAGAATTGGCAGAGTTCTGCAGGAAGTAGCTCAGTCTTGTTTTCCAATCTTTAATGCTGGAAGAAAGAAGAGGGAGATGCTCGTTAAAAATGACAGCTCGCAGAGCTTTAGACAGCAGCGCTTTCCCCGAGGCGGCTCCTGCAGCAGGAGTCACGCACAGCCCCTGAAGGCAAGGAACTCGCTTCCCCTCCCTGCGGGCGGGGGGACTCACATCGTTCTCTTCATCCTGCCCTTGTCGGCCTCCTCCGGCTCGCTGCGGCGGCGGCCCCGCTCCATGCGCCCGCCGTGCCGCACCGCCAGCAGCAGCGCGCTCTGCATCGCGCCCCGACCGCGCCGCGCCGCGCCGCGCCCGCTCTTATGGCCCTGCGGCCGGGCGGGGCCGGCCGGGATGGGCTGGGCTGGGCTGCGGGCGGCACCGAGCCAGGCGCGCCTGCCTGTCTTCCCAGTAGAGCAAAATTTGCCTCTCCTCCGCATCACGTCTCTTTTTCCCCTTTATTTTGTTTTTCCGTATTTCGCGCACCGCCCCCCCCCCCCCCCCCCCCCCCCCCCCCTCCTTCTTGGAAATCTGTTGGCGTGTCACACCGGCAAAGGGCTGGCTGTCCTTTCCGTCAGCCAGAAATATACCCTGCTCTTCTGGAGGTGTTTGTATTAAGGTTATTCAGATTTTTGAGTGTGGCCAGTACGCGAAAGAGGAAGGACTTAGCCGTATTTCTTCAAAAAAATGAAGTAACCCTAAGTTTGAGCGTACGGTGCTTTTGGTGCGGCCCCTCTGCTAATCCCGGCTGTGGATCCCTTCCACCCCGTGCCTGCATAGGGTTTAGCTCTGTGCGGTGTTGCCACCTACCCGTGAATTGTGTAAATTACCCCTAGCACTGGAAGCTGAAGTTTCACTGCCTTTCTCGAGCCCGCAGCTTGTTGAAAAGGCCATGTGGTCCTTCTCAGCCGTGTCCAGCTGGAGGGTATCATGTCCAAAGAATTTGGATTTAGGAACTATGTGAGTTTCTCTTTAACTTCTCTCTGCTTTTCTGCTCTTTTCTGTGCATGTGTCTTCCTCTCCATAGTACCCTAGAGCCTTTCTTTCCTGCCGCAAAAAGCAGTGTTCAGAGAGACTGACTCCCAAAAGCACCGTCTGACTTCAACACAATCACGTAGCATAAATGTCTGATCCTTTTAGGTAATCGCTGTAGCCTTACAACCTCTGCTAGCTGAACGCTCACAAGCTGCACAAAAGCATTTTGCTTTAAATGAGATGTCTGTGGAAAAGGAATGCCATTTAATTTGTGACAGCATTTAAACGACTTTTCAGTGCTGCTGGTTGTACTTTGCAGTATATATTGATGATCTGATAGGAAAATAAAGTTCCAGCCTATAAATTTTACCAAACCGCTTTAAATGATTTTTGTAACAGGTAGCTCTTAGTCCTGTATATGATGTGTACGTTTTCTAAAGGGCAATTATTGTGAGGGCGCTTACCATAGGAGAAAGAATGGGAAGAATAAGGCTCTAAGTGCTGTAAAAGCCTCCGTTCCAGAAACTTTGTGGGGTGAAGTTGCCAAAGCGAAGAGCGGGGCAGGCAGTGCCTGGATGATGGATGGGTGTGTGCTGACTGCCTTCTAGTGCTTCCACTGTCACTGCAGCGCCAGGGCCAGGTGAGCCGTGCAGCTGTGAGCTTGTCAGGGCTGCGGGACAGCCTGTGACACTCGGGAACACTGCCCGCACGTGCGAGCCTGGCACAGGCAGCCTTAAAAAACGCAGGGAAACTCAGCCCTGGGCCTTCCCCACGCTGGAGCCTCTGCAAAGGATCAAATGATCTGCAAAGGAGAACAGCACGTTCCCACCTGCCACCTGACTTGCAGATTTCCCCAGTTTGGATGCTGGTTTCGTGTTTCTTTCACCTGGTTCTCAAAGATGAATGGGGGAAAATGTGCCAGCTATAGGCAAGTGGAAAACTTCAGAGTCTAGCAAGCTACAGGAAGGTTTGCTTAAGCAATTACATTTTGGGAGCTTACCTGTAGCACACCAGAGATCCTGCAGATGTTTGAAGCCTGACAAAATGTTTTCTTGGTGATCCTAGAGGAGGCTTGCAAGGGTAGAGCTGGGATATTCCCAGCATCTGCCAAGTTGTAAAGTTGGCAGTAGCCAGCATATGGAAAATTGCAGCATGAATCATGTATTTATCTGATACTTTCTATTTCAAACTTTTTAATTGCTTCTTTCAGAAACCCATAAAATGGAAGTGCCAGTTAAGGAAGGCAGTTATAACATGTGTAACATCTTCCACAAGTGGAAAAAAAGCAGGTAAAAAATTAAGCTGAATATGGAAGTGTGAGGTTAGATGACCTTATAAAACATTCTTGTTGTAACATTTGGTTTAAAAACTATTTAGATTAAAGTTGAATTTTATCAGATGCATTAGATATATTTTGGGTTATATATTTATTATACTTTTAAAGTTGTGTTTTCCAGTAAAAGAGACACTACAAAATACTTTCTTGCTTCTGGTGTGTTTTCTGCCTGGGACACTTTTCCAGGACATCAATTACACATCTGCACGATAAAATGTGTTTTCCATTTATGTTCAAAGACCAAGAAAAGGCATCTGAGCTCCCACAATGCTGCCAGTATGCTGTGCAAGGATTCAGTCAGGGCTGGGATGGCAGGGAAGAGGCTGCTGGCAGGGGGCCAGCAAAATTGTCCCCTTGAGAGCTTTGCCAGGTGCAGTGGGCATGAAGTGGCCCTGAGTGGCTGCACTGCCTGCAAGAATGTTTGGGCTCACTGAGCAGTTTTAAAGGCACCAAACCCAAATATTACTTCATTTTATCAATTTTTGGTTTTTCAAAGCAAGATGACAAAATGGCTCGGGTTGTTAGCTTGCCTTTCTGATGGGGAATCTGTTTCACACCAGTGGCACCATACGTTGAATGGGCAAAGGAGATTTGGCATCTCAGCTCTGTCCTGCACTCTCTCTTGCAACAGTATATTGAAAATCTCAGGAAAATTAGGAATTGCGGTTTTAAAGAAAAGCCCCAGATTGCAACTGCAGCACAGGTTCAGGTGTGTTAGCGCAGCACAGCGCATAGTTCTGCTGGAAAATAAGCATCTCCGAGCTGTGATTCCTTTCCTTGGGAATGGGGCTGAGTGACTCCAAGCAGTGCCCAGAGCAGCACTGCAGATCTGCCTGTGGGTGTGCTGACCTCTGCCCTTTGGAAACAGGGAAGCTCTTGGTAGCTGAGGACAAACGCAAATATAGTGCCCAAGCTTTTCCTTTACATCCTCCTTAAAGCTTCCATCTATTTCTGTCCCACTAATCTCATTGACGAGGGGCAAGGCCGAGGGAAAGTGATGGGAGGAGGGAGCCTGTAGCCCAAACTTTCCTGTTGAAGTCGGTGACAAATTTGCCATCGCCTGCAGCAAAATCTGATGTCAGACATTTAATGGCACAAGCGCTCACCCTGGAGATCACACTTTGCTTTTCAGAGCCTTTCTTGAGAATGTTCTGTTCTTTTTCTGCTTATACAATTCCTGCGGGCACCAGGGATGGCTGGATGTACAGGGGACTGTAACACAGGCAGTAAACATCCCGGGAAGAAGATTGGGATTTTTCCATCTCGGTTACGTTCTATGTCGCAATAGCTACGCTGATCTTTTGAAGTCCCCAGTGAGTTGTTCTCACTGAGTGATACTTAAATCCGTGTCTGCATTTTGTGAAATGCCAACCCTTGTTTCTTTCTTTTGCTTGACTTGTAGGACACAGGAAAAGTGGTCCAGAGTTTATAGCTGAGTTTCATAAAGCCAGGAGGATAGAACATGCTTTTGCATGGTAGTTCAAATCATGCATGGGAACTATTTGAGGGACGTCTTACTGAACCCTCAGCTATGACTAACTGAAAAATCATATTCAAAAGAAGGAACAAGATGTTGAGCCAAGTCTTTTTGCTTTGTAATGCAAATTGCAAATGGCAGGTATTTTTATTGTTCTTGCACGTACAGCTGTACGGTCCTGTGCTGTGTCCATGGAATGATTCATGTAAGCATCAGAACAGGAGATCACCAAAGCACAGCACATCCTGACCTTCTGTTCTTCCCTCTCTTTCAGGCTGTGTCTTCTCTGAAGTGCAGGGACTGATCTGCATCAGTACAGAGGAGCACAGAGGTGCCCAGCTACAGGTGCCAGCGAAGGTTTGTGCTGTGCATTGCTAAAAAACAGCAGCCAAGCATGAGCTCTGTGGTAGGGCACCACTTTCTAGATGAATATTATGATTATGAATATTAAAACTGCCACTCTTTTTGATTTTCTTACTAAGTGAAGAAGTTCACTCAAACTCTTAGTCTAATTCTAATCCCGTTCATTGCATTCTGCCTTTCTAGTTCCTGTTAGAATTTCAATTACATGTAGTAGGGGGCGTGGTTTTCTTTGGATTTTTTTTGTGGTTGTTTTGGGTTGGGTTTTTAAATTTATTTTTCTTTTGTTTGTTTGTTTGTTTGTGTTTTTTCAATTGCTTGAAGATTGCTGAAGTCAAGTTGTTGCATTCTCTGACTTTGGCCCTGCCGGCTGTTGTATTTCCCTCAGTATAATTTTCCAGTCATAAACCTCAAAATGTGCAAATCACCAGAAGCCATTTCTGGATCTAAATTTAACTCTACTATGGATTAACACTAACCGGGACCAATTAAATGCTAAGTCTTTCCTAAATAAAAAATAAAATATATCTCATTACAAATGGATCTTGTTTCACTTAACAGCAAAATCCTCTGAGTAATGTATAAACTAGACAGAGTTCTCTGAGAACTCATCGATCCCAGCCCTCAGCCACCTTGTTTTACATAAACACTGACATTAGTTTATAAAAGTTCTAAAAATAGAGCTGAAATTTGTCAAGTGGATCAGCTGGGATTGTATGTCTGCTTACAGTATTGCTGTTGTGTGGATGTGTACGTCTCTGTTTAATGATGCTGTGAAAAGAATGTGAATTTAGGCTTTGAGCCTAAATTGTGATTCCCCCTCTGCCCCTGGATATTTGGAAATGTTGGTTTTGAAGGGGATCCTGGACAGCAACAGGCAGGAATTGGAACAGCAGGTTCCCTGGGAAGCAGGGATGGCTGTCCTGCTCGTGTCAGATCTGCTTTATCCCTTCTGTAAAGATAAGCTGAAAGGAGACTGCATTCTAAAGGACAGGACATTCTCATATTCCTTATGCCTTTTGTCAATACAGAAAGCAAACAGCTTAGCAAGAAGAGGGGTATTTTTGACAATGAAGTTTTCTTAGCAGATACGAGCTGGGTTACACCATCTCAGGTGAAGAGAGATGATTAATCTTGTTTGAGGTTAGCCAGGTGATGCAGAACACTGGCTCCATGTTCTGTTCCAGCTGCAGCCTGTTTTGCTCCTCCCCCCTCAAAGCCTGTATTTGTTAACCTGGGTGTGCAGAGGGACATTAAATAATCAAATATGTTTGTTAAATCTGGATGTGGGCACCACCTTTATCAAATTATCTGCGCATAACACAGTCAGCACACAGCCCTTCTGATGGCTATTTAATCCATGTTAATGAAAGTCTCTGCAAATACCTGAATGAGGTTAGTCAGATATTGATTCAGAAAGTCTCTGTGGCTTAGAGAATCAAACCCTTTTACAACTCCCACAGGTGAATACTGTCAGGAGCACAACAGCAAGAAAATTAGAAATTAGGGCATAGGAGTATAACTATTTGTGCATCACCTTAAAAGTTCAAATTAAAATAAAAATTGAAAATAGTAAGTGAAAACAAGCACTTCTTTTGAAATGGGGATCAAATGTCATTCTTATTTTGTGATGGGCAAAAAATTTTAAACAAAACCACTTCTTGGGACACCCTGATCTCCATGCTGGGTAGAACTAGCAGAGGTTTAATTAGAATTTCTTAGTGGAAAATAAAAACTGTGGCAAAATATCAAATTTGTCAGAGGAAATTTTTTCATTTCTTTAAAATTATTTTAGAGTGATATTTTCTCTTTATCACCTTCAGTGTTGCAGTATAGGCTTTTTGGTGAAGAGTAGAAAGGTAATGAATGTCTTTGAGATGCAGTAAAGACTGCACGGTAGTGGAGAGGAGAGAAAGCATTTTCTGAGCAAATTTGCTTATCAAAGTCAGGAGACATCTCAGGAAGGGCAGTCTTACGCCCCTTCTAGTCATCACACTGTCAAAAACTATTTCAAAATTTGTAAGTTAAACTCTCTGGAGTTCGAAAAGAATGAAGATTTCCTGTACAAGGTTATTAATCCCACAGTGGTGCCCTGGAGTACTCCCAGAGCAAAGGCTGGGAGAGAAGGGAAGGACAGGGTGATATTCGTCCTCATCAAAGCATAGAATTTCCCTCCTGGCTGTTTGAAGAGTACACTGAGGAGGTCAGGCCATAACCAGAGTGTCTTTGGGCCAGTCTGGAAGAGAGGCATAGCCAAGTATCTTGACAGATTAGTCATTCCCTTCATGACAAATATTGCAAAATAGTATCTCCATCCTCCAAGCGCTGTAGGCAGGTACATGGTTCCTCTAGAACATTTTTCTATTAGTTCAGCATTCAAACAGGCCTACAGAGCAGAGCAATTAATTGCTGACTTTAGGTGAATCATTCCAGGTGGAAAATAGCAGTCCAAACCCATAAAAATATGTGGAGAGAATGATAATGTCATTTCTTGTGTTTGAATGCATGTTAGGTAAAATTCCACAGAAATTAGTGAAGCTCTCCTTGCTGATATTGCAAGATGTGCTAGATGTACTCAGAGTCCTTAGTGTCATAGCAAACAGCAGGCACAGGTAATTTTGCTTTAAAGAAACTTTTTTTTGGCTTCTTGCAGTGCTAGGAAATGTCAGTGCAGGAGTGCACATTACTACAGGTAGCACTCAGAATTTTGAGAGGCTGCAAATAACTCATTGACTGTTCTGGCAAAGTCCTTTTTAAAGAGGCTGTAGTTAGTGCCACCGTGCGACACAACCTCCAGTGTTCTCTACATTAGCTGCTTGGGATTTCTCAAGGATGCTCTTCAAGGATTGCTTGATGCATCATTGAGAAAGGAGAGCAAGAAACCTGAACTAACAGAAGAATCACCAAAATCTACCATTTCTTCACTTAAGCACTAACATGTACCAAATAGACAATTAAAAGAGAAAAAAGGAGGTCTTGCCAGTTCTTAAAGGATGGGGCAGGTTAATTTAAGGTGACAGGGAGGAGAGTCGAACTCATCTGTTCAGCACTTCTCTCCTGGCAGGTTCATCTTTTCCAAGATGCACAGCTACTGCAGAGGAGAAGGTGCTCGGTGATGTTGGCTGTGATTTCACCTGCTCCTTCCAGGAAGCTTCTCTTAACTCTTTTAAAAACGAAACCCACTGTGTGGCAGTTTGTAAACACACACTTCAAACCAGGATTCTTCCGTACTTTTTCTGATGTGTGCTGCTCTGAGGGGTGACACGTGAGCTGCAGTTCAAGCTCTGGAACGATGAACTTATTTCACATTTAACATTAAACTGGTATTTAGTTGCTATGGGTTTTTCATTTTTCAAATCAAGTTGTTTACCTAATGTCTTTGTTCTAAGTAAGCTTGTTTTTCTGGTAGTTTTCCAACAAAAACTGTTACTTGAAGACTGGGACAGCATTCCTGGCTAGTGTATAACTGAGAAAGAAACCAAGGACAAGAGGGCTCACATAAGCTCTCTGGGATATATGTGAACATGTTAGGAATTATAAGATGCATAGGTAAATTGCAAGGGGTAATGGAAAGAAGAACAAAAATCATCTGGAGGAAATTACCTTCTGCTGTGGTCTATACCAGTGGCCACAGCATTGATTATCTTCTGCTTGCTTTGGCTACAGGAGAAGTGAGGACAGTTTTTTCCATGTATTATGGAATTATTCCTTCTTTGCATATGTACTTTCTTTGTTTCAGACAAATACTCCAATCCATGTGCAGTAAGCAGCAAGGAGAGATTTGGAAGTGGGTATAGATTAAACACCTGAGAAGCTTCTTGAAGCTGGAGGGTATTTTTGCACTGACAGTTTCTCTGCAAGTAAATGGAGAGTAAAGAAGGATGTGGTGAGGTTCTCTGCTGTGCTTTTGGGTTCACAGCAGGTATTACACAATTGCCCTGTGTGTATCATACAGGCATGGTACTTTGAATATTGTTTACTAGATCATCTGTCCACCAGTATTATTTAATTTGTGTTCATTAAAACAAATTGAAACAAGAGGTTATTTTGTTACAGCTCAAAATGCTCTCAAAATGAGCTGCTTTTGTTTTCTTTGCCAGTTTGCATTTGCATTTATAATGCATTCCTAGCCAGCTCGTTTTCTTTTCTGATGGACTTTTTTTTGGTTATAAATGCAGCTGAGAAATCAACAGGTTTTTATTAAACTACATCCCCATTTTTTTCTCCCGCATGGGAGAAAATCTAGTAAGACTGGGTTTTGCTTGTCTGTCTGCTTGCTTTTTAAGCTTCTGAGTGAAGAATCAACATATATTTATGATGTTATCACAATGAGTCCTCTTAGAACTGAGGAAAGTGGATCAGGAAAGAAGAGGTACAGTCAGGCCTACAGTGTGCCTGCTGTGGTTTGGGCTGGCTGTCTTGCTGATGGAGCTGGGTTACTATGATGGCTGTAGTGGTGAGAAGCAGCCTTTCTCAGCTGTGGCACACGTGGTGGTGCGGCTTCCCTGCTGGATCTGCCTGACGCCCAGCCAGCTGGCACCTCTGGCAAAGCACCTGGTAGATGGCTGCACCTCCTCTGAGCAAAGCAGCCCTTAGATGTGGACAGGTTGTTCCTCGTTGTCCATGAACCTCCCTCTTCTCTGGTGTGACCCAAAATCTACGCTGCGAACGCATATTCAAACACGTTCATGGGCGGAAAGGGAAGCGATTGTATCGAGGCCTGGGAAAGGAGCATTTGCCACTCTGGGTGTGCTGCTCACTGTTTATCTGCCCCTGCAGCCGGCCCAGGATCACGTTCTGTGTGCAACAGCCCAGTGCCAGTGACCCACACAGCTGTGCTGAGTCCCAGCAGCCCTGGCTGGGCTGGGCTTGCCTTGGCAGGCCTGGCTGCAGCCATCTCTTGGTCACAGCTGGTTGTCACCCGGCAAGGGCTGCGTCACCATCCAAGCGCAGAGCTGGGCAGAGCCAGCCCTGCCAGGCTGGGAGCTCCCTTTGGACCCTGTCCCATTCCCAGACAGGTGTGCACTCACGGCTTCTCTTCTACAGAGAAATCCATCTGTGGCTTCTTTCTTCATGTGTGTGAACCCCTCAGGCTCAGCAAGAGCTTTGAAGTGGTGCTGGCAGCTGGAAAGTGCCCTCTGAACAATGAGGCTGAATGTTTCCCTTTCTGTATTTTTATTTTTATTATTTTACTTTTCATGTTTTCTCTCAACTCTGAGAACTGTGCATTCTGTGCTGCTGTGACTGTGATTCTTTTTTCTTTTTTTCAAACCCTCAGTGAAATAGCAGTACTGGCCCAATGTTTTAAGCTTTTAAAAGCAGCAGGTTATTACCATTTGCAATTGCTCAAATTTAAGGGCGCATTTATTTATAAATATTTACCCAAAGGATAATGACACAAGAAACTGAGAATGTTTTCCCCAATCCTCTATATTGACCTGGTCATGTGGTACCATTTAGCAGATTTACAGCAATTTTCCAGCTCTGTGAGCTCTCCTAGGTAAGAAAGTTGCCAGTGAGCAGCTCCAAGGTTTCCCTTTAGCCAGTAAATACCCTGGGAAAATTGAAAGGTACAAAGCATCCTGAAAATTTCAGGGTGCCTACATTGGTTATTCTAACCTGTGCCGTAGGTTTATCCTCACCCACTTTGCTCTGCATAAGCTGCATGTAGCTGAAAGTCTGATCTGAGGACTGGATCAATAAGATTAAATAGTAATTGAGGTTTAATTGCATTAAAAAATATATACTGTTTAGCAAGAGTATAAAAAGTAGATAATGTAAATGCCAGCAGATATTCTTTTTGCAAAAAAAAATTAACTTTAAAAATACTGTGCTTTGCAGACTCTGAGTTAAAATAGCCCTGTCTGGAATGTAACCTCCTCTGGAGTACATAAAGGAGACTTGAGTCAGATTTCTACTTTTTTTTTCAGAAATCTAAAAGAAATTGTTATCTGGAAAGCATCCTGTTATTTTTACAGCAACAGAGGACAGTTAGAGTTTGCAATCTCAGAAGTTTCTATCTTGGCCTGTATTTTGCCCTGCTGTTAGTCACCCCCTTCCTAGAGGGTAGTGATGAGTTTTGACTTGAACCACAGAATGCTGGGATGCATTTGAGAAACACAATGAAGTTTTAAACTCACTGTGAACAATGCAGAAGAAACTGCATTGTACTAACTCAGGCAGCTGCCTTGACCTGCCTCACCTTTTGGAGAAGTAGTGGTTGTTTTCTGTCTTTTGTCTCATGTCTTTGTCATTAATTAGCAAGGGTTTCCATGCTCAGGGACTTCTTTTCCTTAAGGTACATAGAACCTTTGAATGTTTTCAGCCAGCAATGTAATCACCTTGAGCTTCCTGCTTAATCCACTTGAGGGTTTTAAATAGGTATATTTTTTTAAAGAACCTTTTCACAAAGCAGACTCAAATGCATGTGAAATTATCCTCATCTACAGACAAATTTGATTTGAACTGGAATGTTCTCAGAGTGTGATAACAGCATTTTGTGCGTTTTGGAATCTAGGGTAGTTTTAGGGAGAGAGATCGAGAGCTCCAATGATTCTTTTTCTGAAACCGTTTTGAGGTGAAATCCTCTCTAGGCAGAGATATCCATTTGTGCTGTTTACTTTGCCACAGTCAGCCTTTGTCCAGTCATTACCAGGCTGGGTTTTCATCAGCTCCTGGATAAACGGAGCTTATTTTCTGCTAGCTCCTTAGTTACTCCAATGCCATTTTCAGGGCTGCACAAGGCACTCTCCATTTTCTAGACATGCATTTTGTGAACTGCTGAAACACTACTTTTGCTCCTGTTGCCTTTTTTTATTTTTCCTAACCAGATTTTAGCCAGTAGTTAAATGTGGATGCACTCAAGAAATATTGCGAGTGCTCAAGATGCAAGACAAAAATATCACCAAGTAATTAATGTTTGATGCTTAATTGCTGCCCTTTTTAGAATGTCATGGTCAGAGCCACTAGAAAAACGTGGTGGTGGTAAATCTTCCACGTTTTTGTGTTATTTCATGCTTTAGTTCCTGCTGGGAGCAGGCTGCGATGTTCATGGGCAGTAGGTCTGTACATGGATACTAAAGTACAGCTGTTTTGGACTTCTCTAACAGGAGCAAGGAGATAGTGCAAAGAAGGGAAATGACAATGACCAAAGGGGTGAAACTACACTTAGGGCATCACTTGATACAAGCAGTAGGAAAGCAGTTAGAATAAAATCAAACCTGTCTTCAACAGGCTGTGGAGATGGGGCAGTCACTGGGTTCAAGTGAATTCATGGACAACAGATCCACAAATAAATCCCTAGAAGGATGGGGATGCTCTAAAATCCCTGTTGTAATAGCTGTGAATGCTGAGCAGCTGTGAGGGGAACAGAGCAAGAAAACAGCTGGATTTTTGTGCTTTCCCTATTTACTTACTTCACCACCACTGGACACCGACTGCAGGGCTAGAGAAGGCAGTGCTCTGTCCCACTGTGGCATTTTCTGTGCCCTTAAAAGTTTTATTTATTGCTCAGACCACCACATGATTAGGGCTTAAAGCATTTACTCCTGAAAACTCTACAAGTAAGGACCCTGTATGTGTGCATGATTTTGCTAGACTCAGGCCCTATACTTTATTTGGTTAAATAGGACCATGAACATTTACACAGCTATATAAATAATCACATCCAGTTAGTCCTGTCAGCTGAGCCAAAAGAGAGGTTTTAAGTGCCAAGGACTTAGAACATCTCTTTCTAATTTTACCCTGGCTCAAAGTATGTTTAGAAGATGAGGTATAGATAAAATCAGATAAGCAAAATTATTTAGTATCCTGTCACTTGTAAAATGTTTATCAGTTAAAAATAAAAGAGGTGAGAAAAATAAGTTAATCTTTTACAAGAAACAAAACCACAGCTAATGGCTGGGTTCGGAGCCTGTGTTTAATAAGTGGCAGGGGATGATTACAAACAGTCCACAGCGGCTGCTGACAGACATCCTGTTTTTGGCAGTTTGTGCACTGCTCACCAAGACATGCTACCTGCAGAGGTAGCAAATCTCCATGTGCTGTCTTAGCTGGAGCTAATTAGCTGGAAGATGGGTAGAAAAACATGAATGACTCAGCTAGACACTGGAGAGGTTTGGAGGTGTTCCAGCTGATTGGTTTTCTGGCAGAAAAGGCTGTTTCTTTCAAAGGAAAACATCTTCCTAGGATATACAGTCTCAATAAGAATGTCTTTGGTGCTCTGCCCAGACTATTCCCCCACTTTGCCAGGCTCTCTGGCAGTCACCAGGCAGGTGGTACAGAGGTGAGCTCTTCCCCTCTTCCTCTGCTGGGTTTGCAGTGGCTCCTGTCTGCTCTTGCAGCCAGTGACCGTATCTGTCCTTCCAGCCACATCAGCTGACTCTGTTGGCTGTCCAAGTCTACCACTGCAGATTATATTTTTTCATATGTTTGGAATATTTTGCAGGCTGCATAGAAAATCTTCCAGGCAGCTGCATTAATATACAAAGACCCTGGAGGCAAGAGAAGCCCTTAGAGAAAATACAGCAGATACTTTTTTTCTCCTGCAAGAAAAATGTCAGTAGGTTCTTGTTTATTGATTTGGAAATCAGGAGGGATTTTCAGTGTTTTCCTGAAATACTTCCAACTGACACTGGGTTATTCCTGCCCTTAGCACTGCAATAATATCTAATGGCATATGCCAAGCTTCACCCCTAATTTGTTTATGAAACAGGACTTGTGGCACAAAGGATGCTGAGAAAGGTTCCTATGCAAAAATGTATTAGTGGGTTTCATAGCTTATGGCATACATCAAATCTACTGATTCATGCTGCTTGTGGGGAGACAGGGGCAGAAAAGAGAAAAGAGAAAGCCTCAGCAGCCATCTGAGAAGAAGAAAAAGCACTGCCACAGCACCTCAGTGACAATGCAGAGACCTGCCAGGAAGGCACCTTGCAACACCAAGCTGCTGCATTTCCCCTTTGCCAAGTCTGTTCATCTCTTTCGATATCTCATTTTTTATCAAACACTCCTTTTAAAAGATCACGGGATGTGTGTTTTACTGCTTTTGCAACCATGAGTATCACTGGAATGACAGGGCAGGAACAAACAACTATGTGTTCCTCTTCACTGGGAAATAGTTCCTTATTTCAGTTATAATGTTTGTAAATTTTTTGGCTCCAAGGTGCACAGGTTCTCCATCAGAGAGATTTTTTTTGTGCTTGGGAATTTATATCTTTGTGTCATGGATGTCAAAACTTTGCAATGACAAGGCAATGAAAATGTTGAGCTCAGCAAGTTGTATTCCAGGTAAAAGATTGGAAGAAATGTCAGCCATGGACTTGCCCTTCCTGGAAGGCAAGACAAGATTTTACCTCAAGGAGAAACAAAGAAGTCACTTCTGTTTGTTTATCCCAGTGTAAGGACTAGTTTATCCTGAGGGTGGGAAGTTTGGATTCGTCTCTGTCTTTTCCATATGAAAACTACTGTACTAATAAGGAAGGAAGGAAGAAGAAAAATGGGGCAATTGCTTGACAATTAATTCTTGCAAAAGAGAAAAAATATGTTTACAGAATGATGTTTATATTATGGGATGGAACAACCATTAGTGACTTTAAACATGAGCCATTTCAGCCTCTGTAACTCCCAGATGTTTCTGCTGGAAGAGGCCAGCTGTCCCTCAGCCTTATTCCTTGTGCATCCAAGAAAGGGATGTGGAGGGATGGGGTTTCACCTGACAGCTGAACACACCAAATGGTGATTTGCTTCTGCAGGGGGTGGTCTTGCTGCTCTGGGTCTAGCCCTCATGGAGCCTCTGGGTGTGATTCAGCTGGCTACTCCAGTGCCAAACTGGTGCTTTTGTGCCTTTCCCAGTCACTATATCCGAGCTGAGAGAAATAATGGGAAGAGGTAAAGCTCCTGTAGGTGCTTCTTTATGTCCTACACTGCCTTGGCTGGATGACATGATACCCTAAGAAATGTGGAGATTACTGCTGTGCAAATTCCTTGCCTGGAGTTTGGGACACCTACAAAAGGATATTCTGAGGGACAGGCATTTAGAAGGAAAAATAGGTGTTTTGTGGATCAAATGACTTCTCCTTTTTGGTGATAATCGATGCAAGAAGAATGACGCCAGTTTTTAAAACTGTGTGTTGTAACAATGAAAAACAGGGTTGGGTTGAAAGATTGGAAGTGGTCTCATGGCACAATGTTTAGTCTGCATCTGGAATCATGACTTTTCCCCTTGTTTTCCTGGGGACTCTAATTATTAAAAGAAAAAATAAAAATGTCCAACACAGCAGCTGGATCAAGCAAAAGATTTCAAAAAACTTCCCTGCCCTGTGAAACATTTCCTTTTAACCCTGAACTGATGGAGACTGGAGAAGCCAGTTGTTATTCCATTCCTTTACAAGCAGAAAACACCAGGCTTTCCATATTTCTGATCAGCAGATTTCACCATGGATACAGATGACATAAAATACTCTTTTTTGCTTTTCGTTATGTGCTCCATTAAAATACACTTGGCACAGCTCAGAGTACTTGTGAGATGGCCAGGTTTTAACCTTCAAATAAAAATACGCCCATGGTTTCTGATTTATTTCTCCTATTTATTGACTTTTTTGCTTCCAAGATAACAAACTAGCTCTTGGGAATAAAGCAACACGTGACAAACACTGTGGCAGGAATCCCAGTGCAGTGCAGCCTATACAGATGTTCCAGGAGCAGCTGTCAGCCTCAGCTGGGGCTGAGCAGAGGGCTCAGCACAGGCAGGTTGACGGCACTGCTTACATGGATCCTGGCTGGCCAGCAAAGCTGCAAGAGCAGGTGGTGCTGGTGACTTCAGCTGCATTTTATTGATAGATGGAGCTGGGGACAGGGGCTGTAAATATTACTGAAGGGCTTGGCATGGCCAAAAGGCTTGGCTGACAGGGTCCAATAAAATAGGAATGTTTCTGTGTTATATGGGCTGAGCACTACAGACAGGATTGCAGGCACCTTTCAGAAAGCAGGTGCTTCAACAGCACATCCCATCCCTGGTACCGGGCTTGATCTTGGGATGGGTCCTGCTGTGGTCAGGCTGCAGTGGCCTAGTTTTAGTGCTGGTTTATGATAATGTTTGTTATACACAGGGCACAGCAAGTTTTGTTGGGGGGTGCTTGTTAAAAATAAAAGCAATCCACTTGTGCAGTGAAGATTTCAGTTCTGAAGTTCTCACGTTCCTCCAGTCCCTGGGAAGGAACAGGAGACTGGCCCAAGCTCCAAGAGGCATGAACATCTTACATTTTTAGAAGGTACTTTGAAGAACATTAGTATTATTTTGATCATATGCATTCCAAAATCAAAAAGAGATAAGGAGTCTCACTGCAGGAAGATGCTAAAATAATCCAATCTCATATTTAAAAAGTGGAA
Source organism: Corvus moneduloides (assembly GCF_009650955.1). Classification (NCBI taxonomy): domain Eukaryota; kingdom Metazoa; phylum Chordata; class Aves; order Passeriformes; family Corvidae; genus Corvus; species Corvus moneduloides. Next base: position 7,952,783 of record NC_045484.1, on the reverse strand, counting down.
AACAAACTTCCCAGTATGGTATTTAAAGGCTCTTAAGGCTGCTTGAATTAAATGTTCCTGTCTCTTGCAGTGCAGTGTCAAAAGAATCGACCTTCTTAGGATCACAGGTAGATTTAAAATAGCAGAGGAAGGAAGGTTGCCAGAGCTCCTTTTCCAGCAAAGTTTCTTCTCACAAGTTTGCTGGGAAAGAAGCAAGAAATAATAACAAGAGTGTTGTTTTAGCTCCTTTTCTCCAAATATATTCTAAGAATGACCTGAAAAATATTCCTTCTCTAAGGAGGCAGTGAGTGTGCTCTTGCCTCTCTAGGCTCAGTAACGATGTGAGATTTCCTACAAGAGGAATAAGGTCAACTCCTTGTCTGAGTTTTTTTAAACCAGAAATTAACTGTTAAAAGAACAGCTAGACACCAAATTTCCTACCCAATATTTTGTGGCAGCTTTGTGGGATGTGTGTGAAAGTTGTAGGAATATGATCGGTCCTCTAGAATTAGTGCTTCCTCCTAATTTTAATAAGGAAGCAGGTGCCTCAGAAGGTCTCAACAACTGCCTGCAGACATTCCTACAAGGGAAGTTTTCAGTGCCTACACAAGTGTAAACAGCACTATATAATCTGGTTTCTACTGACTATGTATTTTGGCTTGGCTTTGGTGGTATAAACATTGGAGTTGTGGTTGGTTTGCTGTAAATGGAGGTCATGGGGATGCTGAAAATTCAAAAATGTACTGTTTCTGTCATGTGTCATTTTCTTCTCATCCTTCTGTGTAGGATCACTAGCAGTCAAATCTATTTTACTGTGCAGCTTTGCTGTTTAGAGTTGTTACATATTAGTGGCAAAGTTGCTTAAGGAGTCCAGGAGGGCCTTCTCCTAACAGGAGCCAACCTCAAGGACCGGATTTCCAGTTCTCAGGAAAAGATATCTGTTGTCTCATTTCCAAAACATTCTTCTTCCATTTCCCTTATAATTGCGTGGTACTTCTAGGAGACATTCTGTGTCCTGTATCTCAGCTCTTCTCATAATCAGGCAGAAGAGGTTTTATAAAAGCCTCTTCCAGTGGGATGTTTTTTGAATAACAGCTCTCTGATACTGGAGCAAAGTTGAAGACTAAATGCATTGTTTCGTTTAGTTTATTTTTGGATAGTTGTTTAAGATGGGAAGTTAATACACTTTTGTGCAAGATCACTGTGTTGACCAGAAGATTTAAGATGGTCCCACTTGACATCTGTGTGGTTTATCTGTAAACAGGGGAACCAAAGGGAGAATTATGAGGAGTCATTGGCTTGTTTTCTTCATGCAGCTCCAGGCTCAGTGCCAGAGAGGTCTTCCTTTCTGAAACCACAGAAGGCTTTTTGGACATGAAGAGCATCATGGTGACTGTTTGGAGAGAAGAAAATTCTTTCATATAAGCTCAGGAAATTTGGAAGCGCCAAGTGGGCAAGAGAGGATGATACACTTGGACTGCATGAAAAAAACCCAAAAAGCCAAAACCCCCACATCAGCAATAAGCCAGATTCGAGGAACTTACCATCAATTAAATTTATTTAAAAAAAAAAAAAAAAAAAAAAAAAACAAACAAAAAACCCTACCAAAACCTACAAAGCCTCCCACACACATTAGAAAAAGCCCTAAACCCAAAAACCCCAAAAGCAACCAAGAAAAGGACAGGATGGTTTGCAGGCAGGAGTTGCTCTTCTGTACTGGAGGAGGCTGGAAAAGAGTGGATGTGGTGGAAATTCTTCTGTCTTCATGAGAGTAAATATTCACAATTTATCATTGTCTAGGGGGAGAATTGCTTGTACACCTAGTGACAAATAACAGCATATTTAAATAATAAGCAAGGTGGGCTTTGTTATTTCAGCAAGAACAGCCTCTCAGGCTTGACCCCACCATGCTGCGTCTGGCTGGGGATCCCCTAAAGCCATTTAAAAACTTCTACAGTCCAGAGGCCCAGAGGCAGCAGCTCCCATGCTGAAGGGGCAGCTCCCCTGCTGGAGTGTCTCCAGGGAGGTTCTCTTATCTGCCAAGATTTATTAACATTTCCTTGATTCCTGTGGATTGAATATAGAGCCCTCACAAATAATCATTGCCATAGAGATATTGAGCCACAAAACGCAACCTCTATTGTTGATGACTGTAAGGAACTAATTCCAGAAAGACCATCTTATTACAGCCCTCGCCTTGTTGTCTAATTGCAGTCCCATTATTCCTGTAGCCAGAAAAGCAATGTGCTTACCCTTTTAACTGTCAGAGAATGAGTCAGAGGGCTTGTTTAACCCATAAAATATAACAACTTTTTCCTGTTTGTGACTTCCTGGCTTTATCTTGCTAATCACGGTGTAAACATCAGACATTATTTCCAGGTAAACTTATCTGATAAGTGTTACATTGCATAAAATAATATTTTACATTATTAACCAAAATGTTTAATTAATCCTCAATTCATAGGGATGAGGCTGGAAGTCTTAGACAGAAGGATGCATTCAAGGTCTGAGTGACTTCCTCTAGCATGTGTTAACTTTCAACTAGCTTTACTAGCATGACAAGAGCATGGAACTGCTGCAGTCCTATCAAAGTCTGTGAAAAAAGTCCTTCAAATCCAGCTGAAGAGCAGAGGCTTCATTCTCTGGATGAATACAGCAGTTCCTGCCTGTAGCTGTCTGCAGGGATGAGAACTCAGCTGCCAGCACCTGAGACCCTATCAAAATGTGCAGCGTATCAGGTGAAGATAGACTAAAATTGCTGGTTTAGGCTGTGAGGTTTTAGCAGTTGTTTCATTATCAGCTGAGTCATCCCTGCAATAGGAAAGGAAATCTGAAAGAATAAGTTAGGTAACAGGACACGAACTGTTCTTTCTTCTAATGGGGAAAGGTAAAATTTGGAGGTAATTTATTTTGAGAACATAACTGCAAAAGAGCACAATGGCAGCAGAGAAATGTAAGAGGTAGAAAAAGGAAAAGAGACATTGAGAGGATCAGGAAGGATACTGGTTAAGGCGTGGGTTGCAGAGTGCCATAACTTCTTGTTTTCAAGTGTGTGCATGTTTAGAGGGGAATAGGAAATGGGAGGCCAGTTTTGGACCAGCAAATTTGGCAAGCAGTTCCTTGAAGGATGAATTGATTAGTTTTACAATGTCCATGCTTACAGCCAGGGTTTGCTGCACAGTTTTGAACTGTACATATAAAAAGAGGGCCATAGGGGTTAGTGTGCTCCTGCTAAGAAATTTCTTTTTTCTCAACAGAAGCATTTTCCCTTCCTTTTGTTAGTGAAAAGAAAACTTAAGGAATAGGGTCACTATTTGTGGATTGCACCAAATACTATAAATGCTACAAATACTGAAGATTGGACTAAGTGAAAGATAAGCAGGAGAAAGTATACAAAATTCTGCTTGTCCATCTCCATGGGCTTGGAGAGCTCACACTGTAGGTGAGACAGTTCCTTTGTGTAGGACACACTGAGCTGAGCGAAATGGCAATAAATCTGAAAAAGCTGCAGTACAAACTGAATGTACTGAACCACGAAATTTATGAAAATTAGTCTTATCTCATGTTCTCTTGTAAGTTCAGACTGTTTCTTAGCCTGATGCCAGAATTTAGTCAAAGAGGCGGTTTTTAGACTAATTGGATTTGGAAAGAAAATATTTTCATGGGCATCAGATGCACTTTTTGTTCCAGCCTCTTTTTTAAACTGGTATTGAGGATGTGCTACTATTACAGGAAATTAATACACCATTTTTAGGCAAAACTTTATTACTATTTGACAAGACATTCTGTAGCAGTCACGTGTGATGTGAAAATCACAGCAGCTCTTTAAAAATCACTTTATTACCAGACAATATTGACTCGGCCATGTGCACAATTACAGTTACCTGCTGAACTCCAGTCCTTTGGCAAAGGACTTCTCCTGATGAAATGATTTCTTGTGCTACTTTGAGGAGTTAGTTATCTGTTGCCAGCTTGGGGATGTTTATATGTTTCACTCTGCCTCCCTAAAAGCTTCCAACTTTGTGTATAAGCATGGAAGGAAATGGCTGGAATTTAGGAGAGGGCAGAGTGACCAAATATCTAATTAAAACCTTGTGCAGTTGTGATTCCGGCCTCTAAACCAAAACCCCTTGGAGCTAATCAAATGTGGGTCACCCAACTATAAACACAGACAAGAATCCAACTTTTGGCAGCTGGTTTTTGGAGAAGTTTGGCACAGTTTTCTTGAAGTGAAATGTAGAAGCCATTGCTGCTTGATGGATTCTCTAAACAGGAATTGCGATGGCTGCCCTGTGATGAAACTTGTGTAAAGAAAACAAGGAGAGGCTCAGAACATCACATTTTAATCTCCTGCTCTGTATTTCCGCTGAGAAGGAATTTGGCCAGGGCTTTCCACCAGTCCATCTTCACCAGAAATTTGTGCTGAATTAATTGGCAGGCTCTGTAAAGCTTTTCTATTTTGCTGATAGCGATTACAAATCAGGAGAGAAATGACTACGAATCAGTGCAATAGTGACCTAGAGATGGCAACTTCTCCACTGCTTTACAAGAGGAGCAGAGAGCTGTTCTCCTGAGGACAGAGACTGGAAGTAGAAAGTTCTCCTTTAGTTCATGGTCCCTACTGGAAGGGCTGGTTCAGGTTTCTCTAGTATTCCAAGTAGGTTGTTATGTCAAGGGGTCTTGCAAACCCAAGTTTAACGCAGTGTTTTCTTTGCATGCCAAGGATATGTACTTGTAAACAAAATGCAGTTCTTCAAACTCGACAGAAGTATATTTTAGAGAGCACCATAGAAACACCAGGAAAACTAGGCCGTAATTTTGTGTGGATACACTGACATCCAAAATTAGCTGTATGGATAGTTCGAGTAGTATTGAGGGTATTCTCATTTGGAACAAGTAGCAGATCCTACCCCACAGCAGGTGGGGTTTAACAGCTCATTTAGCAGCTGCTGCTGCCCACAATCTTCATTCCCTATAGGTTTGGGGCTGTCCTAAATGGCAAACGGGTGATTTGACAACTGCTAATTGAGCAATTAACTGCTGTTATATAAGGATACTGAAGTTACAAGGGGTTTTGTGTGGTAGTACGGGCTGTATCTGGGAAAGAAAAAGTGTTGTAAGTTTTAATGGAAAGGGTTTATTTAAGACATTGATCTAAAACATATAGTGGAGTGTTTTAAAATTTGAAAGCTATGCTGAGTTACCTTTCTGATTTACTAAGAGGGTATTTGCATCAAATCATCTGAGTGGCAGAGACTAGAGCACTCCTACAGGAAGCTCCTCCAGCACAGAAGGCTAGATGCACAACCTGCATGTGGGTTCCATGGAATTCTAGTACCACAGCTTTAAGTAAATATGTTGAGCAGTAAAATACAGTTTAAGTAAATAGGTTAAGTAGGTGATCAATTGAATAATTACTCGGAAGTTCCCTTCAGGGAGAGTTAAAAACAGAGTCTGGGTTTTGTTTTCTGTGCTCTGGGTGGGTGTTGTGTCCCTTAGCCTTGAGGGAAGCTGTATTTTAAAACAAAGCTTGTGGACTCAGTTCAGCCCATTGGAGGTTCAGAGCAGCAAAGTCCAAGGGAGCCCTGAGGTGACATTGGTGTGGGTATTTCAGTGCCTGGAAAGGTGGCACTGGTGGCAGGCAGAAACCACCTGGCTCTGCCAGCATGCTTGAGTTCAGTGGGTGCTGGACCTGCTGCAAGGCCACGAGTCTCTCTTTAGTTTCTGCTTTACGACTTGTACATCTTGTAGCATAGGCAAGAACTTGTGTCTGCTTCAGTAATGAGCCAGTCAAGCTTGTTTCTTCTTGCAAGGTACTCCAAGGACAATCTGTAGGTTCAAAAGAAGGCTAAGGTATGTCCAGCCAGCATATGCAAAAGATATCTCTTATCAATTCTGTTTCCTTTCTGTATTTTTATTCTCTTTTAATAAAGTTTTTATTGTAATACTTCCCATAACCACTGAGAAAGGAACTTGGTGGGCAGGGGTATGGATTTGAGCTGCTACTGGGGGGACAGAAGGGTCTCACTGCTCAGTAACTTATAAAAGATAGTTAATAAGTTAATTAATTGGTTAATTGAGCTCAGCAGGGTTTATAAAGCTGGTGCTTTGAGTCTGACTAGTAGCATTTTCCAGCATTCCACAGACCTGCTTTAAACTCTTCTTTGTGCTATTTTTGGGGAAAGCTTTTAGCCAAGTTCTCTATGTGCTGCCTTCTGCTGTGTGCCCTGCACCCAGGGATGTTCAGCAGAAGACAACTCTGCCAGATCTGAGCCCAGACCTGCTCTGGAAGCTCCCATAAATGTTCCCTTTACTCTTTGGCACTTAGTGAGCTGCACTGGCTGCTTACCTATGGAAGGCCTTACATTCCTGAGTTGTTTGCCTGGAGCCTGTCAAAAACAGAAATAACAGAAAATAAAGCCAGGGTAAATGTTGGTTGTTCACTTTTGTCATCTAATATGCTTTCAAAATCTGATGCAGAACCTGGAAGGGTCTCGCTTAAGAGCTTCAGCATTTTGATTGCATCATCGTTTATATGCAATGATGCCTACCATAAAATGCAACATCTACTTTAGACTGAATTAGGGATGGCTTTGCTACTGATAACACTAAATTCATCACAAGGCAATGGCAATGTTATTTTGTTGTGTGACCTGTTATTTCTGCAACTACTGTGACTGTAGGAGCATCTGCCTTTGGGAAGAACACCCTTCTATTCCTGTTCCCTATATTTGTAGCTCAGTTTTCCAGGATTGATTCTCTTCAAATTCGTGCATCACAACAGGTAAGTCGGTTTTTCCACTGAAATAAATCACTTATACAAAAAGTGCACTATGTGAAGATATGTGCAAGCCATGTTATGTGATTTTTATTTCTTGTCCATTTCCCTTTGTGTTTAATGTTTGCATTTTGTAGCCTTAAAGAAGGAAAGGGGAGAAGCAAAACAGAGCAGGTTACACCATGTTTTCTTGCATAAAAATTAGGTTTTGAATGACTTTAAGAATCCTTTCACAGACTACAGGGTTAAAAAAAAGTCATTGGGATATGCTATTTAGAAGTATGAGGGCTTTTAGTCATGAAAAATTACCAATGAAAACTCTGAATTTTATTTTGCTAAGTTTTTTCTTGACAAAAATTAATGTTGGAGCGTGTTTCTGTACTTTAATCTGAAATATTATCTTGGCAACAATTATAGAAATGGGATGTAGAATAAATGTTTTTGATACTGCAAATGTATACAAGAGGAGGTCATGTTTTTTTTCATGTCACAGAAACCTAGCTGGGCTTAATCAATTGCTCCCTCTTGTTAACCTTCCTTGAGGTAATTTGGCACTTGTTTCATTAGTTAAGCTTTTGCATAATTACATTTTTTGATATATTGCTACTACGTTGCAGAAGATCATATCTGTAAAGAAAAACAGGGCAAAAAAGTGTCACAGAGGATTAATGTTCTGGTTAAAATCTGCAAGTAAATTTGAACAGTCTGTTCTAAACTATTTTGTACTTCTGGCATAGACAGAAAAGCAATGTTGGTAAGCTGGAGCAAGTTTTGTGTTTGTGGGGTTTTTTTGTGTGTTAAGTCTGGCAAGATCTCTGTGGCCTGAAGCCAGTACAGCTTTGCTTGTCAGGACCAGGTTACTGGGAAGCTGATTGTTGGATTCAATCTCCTGTTGGAGACCAGGCTTGATATTCCAATCCTGTCTTGTATGTGTGGATTTGTGTGAGAGTTCTCTCATAAACTGTCTTTAATTTGTTTAAACATAAAACTAAAGTACCCTTAATCTGCAAGGAGTCTGGAAGGATTTACATCAGTAGTGGCTGTCAGTACTGGGTCAAGGTGGCTAAAACCTATTTATCTCTTGGAGAATTATGTCTTTCATGAGTGAATGGCATCACTCACCTTTTTAAACAAATCTCCCTTTTCTTATTTCAATTTTACTATGGGTTTGATGTCTTAATTTGACAGACATTGTAGCTTGGGCAGAGAAGCCATGGCCCTGTCTTTCCCAACTCCTGCTGTATTTCTGGGCAGGGAAGGTGAGGTGGATGTCTCTTTCAGGTGGGCTTTGTCTGCCTCAGGGCCATGAGCTGCAGCTGTGCTGTGGGGTCTGTTTCACAGGGGAAAATTGGCAAAAACTTCCACAGCAGAGTTTTTCCTGAGGCTGCAATGTTGGTGCAGAGTTGGGTGTGATTTTTACATCATTACTCCTGTATTACTTTGCATCTTCTTGCAGAAGCTGTCAGCCTCTGATTCCTTTCACTGGTAAGAGGTTTCCTGTATGGCCAAGCCTGTTGGATCTCACCGGGTGCTCTTTCTCCTGCAGTCCAGGCTTCAGGAGAGGCAAAATAGCCCAGCAGAAAACCTGAGAAGGGATCACATGAATGGTCTTCTGAAGACATCACTGAATAAATGTTTGTGACAGAGAGAGTTCTGTAAATGTGCAATGCTTTTCCAAGTACCCTGGGAGGAAGCATGCCTCATTGACTGGGGACATTCATGGCTCTATTGAAAGATGGAAGAATGAATAAACAATGCCTTATTTAAACAAACTAAACAAGAAAAAAGTAAAACCCACCTCCTGGGAACCAGAAGCAATGCAGTTTGCTTTGATCCTTTATTTGCACAGTAGGTAGACTTTTTAATCTCTTATTCCAATTACAGTGGCAAGTACACGTTGCCCATTTCACTTTTGCTGTTGGGTTTTCTGTTCCAAGCATTGTAATTCACATAGGATTGCCTGGAAATGCGAAGTTTGTTCTTGATTTAAATAACTTTGCTCTCAGTTGCTTTTGGGTAGGGTTTTAGCCCATATTTGATGGAAGGGACAGAATAGCCCTGTGGTGTGCTGTGCATGATGAGGAGATAACTGGGGCAATTTTTACATCTCATCTAAGCCTCTGGCTGAGGATTCTTGTACTTCAGCATCCCTGACTTGAAACTTGTGAGGATGGATTTATTTCAATTACACCTGTAATCTGATCTGTGCTTCTAGATGAGTGTGATGATTCCATGTAGCAATGGTGCTTTTTTTTTCCCCACTTTGGGGAGACTCAGTGACATAGAGGAGTTGAATCTTAGCATGAAACCATTCAGCAGATCCACGTGATAAGTAATGGAACAATTTACTAAGGGCAAATATCACTTGGAGATATGTGACATTTAGAGATGTACCTGATGAATCTCAGCTTTCTTGCCTTTCCTTCCCTCCCTGGTCTCTAACCCTGCTAATAAGTAAGTACAGTAAGTTTGGTTTCCTGTGTTATTCCAATTCTGTGGCATAAACATATCCACAAACCAAAGGGAAAATTCATTTGGATGTCTAAGTTACCTGCTTGCATTCTTATCAGAAGTGCAAGCCTTAGCTCAGCTGAGCCCTTCAGTTGCCCTGGCTACAGGCACTTTGTATATTAATGTTTTCTCCTTATCAGAACCTGTCAGTAGCTTTCTTTTGAAAGAAGAAAAGGGCAATTTCACTAGCCTTTTGGTTTTGATAAAAATCAGTGGTATCTGAGCTACTTCTGGTGAAGATTTTCTTAGCTCTTGTGGTGAAATTTGTTTTCCAGAGTTGAAAGGAAAACAGTTTTAAAACCTGTTGCCTGGGCACTGAGGTGCTTGAAACCCCAAAGTCCTCCAGTTGTTTTTCAGAGCTCTGTCTAAAGTAACAGATTCCTGGCTGGCCATGGCTGGCTCAACTCACTTCTGTTCAACTTTGTGTAACCAAATTTAACAGGAGATTTTTCTTCCACACAGCAGCTGAGGGTGCTGATCTAACCATCATTTCACCAAGGTTTTGTTGGGATGTGGAAGCTCACTGTGGCATAACCTAAAGCTGTGTATTGTGGGGATTTAAGAAATCAACTTCTGGCTTTGGATGGGCACAGGATGGACTGCTAGCTTGTTATTTCATATGGCTCCGGGAAACACAAGTGGGCATCCAAAACTGATGGATGTCATTCCTAGCCTGTACTCAGCCTCAGTTACCATGGTTTAGGTATTTTCTAACATTTTTTAAAATGAAACTTGGCTATTAATGATTGCCCCTTGTGAGATGACCTGGAGCACTCGTGCCTGCAGGAGAAATCTTTCTGACGCTGATGTGGTGATTGCAGAGCTCAGCTCTGTCAGAAAGCACGGATGAAATGGGGGGTGCTTCCATCAGGGGGTGAGCCCTGGAAATCATGCAGCTGAAACAAAACACAGCCTCAGCCACTGCCAGTGTCCTGAGTAATGTGTATTTTACATGATTTTGAAAGAGCTGATTTTTTTTTTTTTTGAGACTACAGGAAAACTCTGTTTTCAAATGCCAGCTTGTTTGTCTGACGCTAATAATCCTGGATCTGTGTCTTGGATTATGCCTAATGGACCACAGCTTTGGAGCCAGTGTATCATAACAAATTAATTGAGGCATCTGCTTTATAATGGTCACACTTTCTTTCTTGGACTGATGAGCCGGCACTATGCAATTTCAATTTATTTGAGGTTATATTACCATTTAGTGCTTTGATAACTTGCCAAGGGTTAGGTGACTGAGTTTTCCAGCAGCACTAGCACATGAGACTCTGAATTCCTTGGTTTTGTTCCTTTGAACTGTTATTCCATCTCATCAGCACGCTGAGTCACTCGATACACTGAAGCTATTTGGTAATATTCCTGGAACACAGTATAAAAGAGTTTATTCTCAGAAGTTACAAACTAATGGTGACATATTCTTACTATGCAGACCTATTCCTCTTACTCATTACAACTTCTTCCAGCTGACACCAGAGGCCACATGCTTTTTGCTCCTTTTGGTTGCTGGGAAAATTTTGTTCAAATGTGTCAATTCTCCAACCTGTGGTACCAGCACATCTCTCAGGGGATGCTGTCAAAAACCCCTGCACAGTTATATGTGGAAAAATTGCTCTGTTCAGCCATCTGCATGAGGAAAGGGAGTTTTGATGACAGTGAAGTTTAACCTTCTTCCCCAAAATGGCACATGTATAGAGGCAGGGATGAAAAATGAGATTTACTGAACTCTGGATGCATTTGAAGAAAAGTGGAACATTTCAAATATAAAAATTTCCACCATATTTACTGACACAGATCCCAGTAATGTGTCAAGACACCAATAAGGAGTGCTTTTAGTTTTACAGAGTGGATATTGGCTGGGTTTTTATCCTGTCCCTGCTTCCTGTGAGCAATGCAAGGGTGATTGACTATGCAAAAAGTTATGGAGTGGGAATTCCTTGGATGAAAATGGTTTGGTGGCAACAACTTTTGCCAAATTAGACCCCTGAGTTTTATATACCCTCTAAAGGGATGTTTAAATGCCTCTCTTTAAATCATAACCAGCATATTGTAGTAGTGGAAGGCATTTTAGGATTGGCTAGCTCTAAGCTTGTGTGCTTTTTGGAAGACATGTAACCTCTGGGAATGAAAGGATTACTCCTGAAAATACCTCCTAGGCTGCTATCAGGAAAGAAATGTGCTTCCAGGCTCCTTGCCAGGCCTCAGGGTTGCATCTTTCCTTTTAGAGTATGCTTTGTTAATGCTAGGAAGATGGTGTGCTCTTGTATGTGTTGTCTCCTCTAACTGGAGTAAGAGAAGTGACCTTCCGAAGGATAATCAATTGCATTTTCCTTCCTGCTTTGTTTGTTGTTTTCCTACTGAACCTAAGCTGTAAGTGCAGAGATCTGCTGGCTCTGTCCAACTGTACCTTCACTCCATCTGCTCAAGGCAGCAAACTACAAAGCTCTATTATCTATTGATAATAAATGAAGGGCTCAGCGGGAAGTTAATTTCCCAAAATACCTCGGTATCATACACTTGTGGAGAGGTTCTCAGGAGTAAACAAACTTAAAATTGCAGAATTTCTGTACCCAGTATATAATCAGGCAATAGCAAAATCTGAGGGCTCATTTTCAGGTCATTTCAATGTGGTTTTTTGGTGGTTTTTTTCTTCCTTGTTTATTCTGGCAGCAATGGATCGGCTTGAGGAGAGGCCAGGGATTCAGGTTTCATTCCAGGCACTAAAACACACTTTCCCATATGATGATGGAACAAGTTGGTTTTTGTAGTGGATAATTGGAGCACTTAGGAAAGCAAGCAGTTGGTGCTGTGAGTGCTCAGAGGAGCTGGGAATTCACCTTTGGTGCCACTGTTCGCAGTAGCAGAGAGCAGGTGGGAAGGGCTGGAATAGCTGGGTCAGAAATACCATGCATCTTCATGGGGGAGGAAATGGGCACAATTGCCATGAAAGTAATAATTGGAAGAAAAATCCACAGAATATTCAGCTGACAAATGATCCAAATAGCAATAATAATAGTTGTGTAAAGAAGGCCCTAAACATCTCTAGGGAAGTTGCATGGGAATTTTGAAAAGTTCACTTGAAGGTTCCTTCCTTCAGATACAGGCCCTAAATTGTCTTAATATGCTCGTCAGTTTGGGGTGTTACTTCTTTTTGATGCTGCCATTTTCTGTATGATTTTTTTCAATTTCTTCAGAGAGTCAAGGAGATGTATCAGTACTTCATGGAGGGGCTGAATTTCAATCTGTGTTTACAGAAAATTTCACTATCTGCCATTTAGACATAACACTACGACTCTTACTGAGCTTACTTCATGTTAGAACTGAAAAGCTTTTCCCTTTTGCACATATATATCAGGACTAATACATTTATTTATGAGTAATAGCTGGCAAGTTTCCAGAATGTAGAAGTCACTGAAGAAACCTTATGCAGAGCCACATTTCCTACAGCAGTGGGAAGGCAGAGATAAGCTTCACTTCTGATAACAGCATCTTTTCAAGGAATTACTAAGAGAGAGCACAAGTGACACATCTCAGTATTTATTGATGTGTTAGAATTGATGGAGGTGCTTGATTGGCTGCTGAGCATTCTGTAATGTGTACCCATCAGGGCTTTGGTAATGTCAGCTACGAGCTACGTCACCCTCCTCTTGCTAAACAAACTCACTGCAATCTTCTCAAAGTGAAGGTAAACACAAGTTTCACTCCAAACAGGTTGGTCTGGCTGCCTTATATGGACTAAACTGTGACAAAACCAAGGACAAGCAGAGCTTTTGGCAGTGTTACAGTCTAAGTGGAAATGAGACAAAACAGAAATTGGCTTATAAGAGAATTTTAAGAGTCCATTATCAATCATTGGAAAGAATTCCTATAAGGAAGTTGTGGAGGTTTAACAAATTTTAGGTCTTCAATGAGAGTCTATGGGCAAGTCTAAGAATCAGGCTTAGATGATTGCTTGGAGAATATCTGCAAACTTATTTGGCTTAATTCATTACCTGAGCCCTGCACCATCCTCCAGGTTCAATTAAAAGCAGACACATCAAACATGCCTATCTTATTTGGACATTTCTGCCATGCAGACTATTACATAGTTATAACAAAATGCAGACCACTCCCTGTGGTTTTCTTGCTTAACATAAATATTTGTGTAGTCATTATAATAAATACATATAAATGTTGAGCATATTAAAAATCAATCTTTCTAACAGTGCCTAACAGCTCTTATTCACTCTTTGAAGACTGACAGTTAATTGTCTATTATTTAATCAGCAGCTGCCCTGTCTTAGCAGGCTGAGGCCTCCTTATGTGCTACATACTTGTAATAAATAAAGCTGCACTGGTCTTCAAAACTGGATGGCAGGGATAAATGGTCTCTTGAAATTTAAGCACTGTATAAAATATCAGATTTTTCTCAAAGCGGGTAAAAGTAACTTCAGAAAATTAAAGCAAAACATGTGACTACTTGTGTTGAGGATCTAGAGGGGTGAGCACAGCAACAAACCAGTGTAAATTACCTTGAGTTAGCTGGACTATTCAGGACCTTCTCTAAAGCCAGATGCTTCTAATTGTGAGGAGTAGAAACAGAAAACAAAAACCTTCCCTGTGGCCCTTGAGAATGTACTGCTGGATGGAGAAGTTGATGCAGTAAGAATTTAAAAGGTAAAGGAAGTGTGTGGGCTTGCTGCTTTTCTCTTTGGTTTTGTTTTGATTTTTTTTTCTTCTTCTCCACAGACAGTACCTATTATACCTTCCCATTCTGGACACAGTTCTGGGAATGCTTTGACATCATCTTCATTAGGGAATTGTTTTGTTGCTTTATCATGTTGTATTACTCACAGGAATAGGCAAAAAGTTTACAGAAGCAGGTTGTGCAGATGTGGTGTGGTTGTAAAGATACAATCATATTTGAAGTTAAACTTTTCCCACGGAAGATGCTGGATTTAAGAACTAAACTGGGGAGTTGTAATTAAACAAGGAATATTACATATTTTTATATGTGATCTTTAACAAGGAATGGGAGGGGAAACAAGAAAATTGAGTCAAAGCAAGCACAGAAGCAAATAACAGTTTAAGAAACAAGTAACTGTTTATCTAAGCTAACTACATCTTTTTATACACCAAGAAACCTGTGATTTTTCTTAATGCTCTTGGTGAACTACTCATTTTGGGAGTCCAGTGGGGGTTTTTTTGCGTGTGTGAGATTATCCACATGTTCCCTGGGAACTGCTGTGACAACTGTAGTGCTGCTTTAAGCAGTGCTGGGTAATTATTTTCTTGCTGGGAGCTGATGAGGCCTTCCAAGTGTCTTTGGGAGTGTTCAAACAGATCTCTGACAGCAGTGTTGCTTGCAAAAGCATGAATTAAAAAGGGAGGGAAGCACAAGACCCACAGCTCCATGACAGAAATCATGAGCTGTATCCAGCTGTTGGCTTTTTCTTCTCTCTGGGCACTTTGGGCTGAACAGCAATGACTGCAGCTGCTTCCAACTGGACTTAATATTAAAGGAAATGAGTGACACAACTGGTCCTTTTTGCATGCTGAAATCAATCCATCTTTGGAGAGGCTGGAAAGGTGAAGTGTGAAAGGACATAACTTGCCTGTTTCCTGATCTTTTCCCAAAATGCTGCTCTCTTTGTGAAGTTACCTTTGAAATCTCACTTCTGTATCACAGGGAAATTCTTCTTTTTCTCCCCAGTCCATGTCCAGGTGCAGCTTCTTGTTCATCACCTTTCCTGATCAGTATGGGTTGGTACCAGTGCAGGACCGGTACAAAAATAAATTACAGATGTATGAATCATAAAATTGCTACAATGTATAAAATACAAATTATATTAAAAACCAAATTACTCTGCTTTATATGAAAGTTACTCCCCTTGTCTTTTGCTTTTAAAGCACCGCTTTGTTTGGTGGTTTTGTTCTTTTTTGATTTATGTTATAGGTATAGCCACATCCCTCTTGTGAGGCTGCACTTCTTGTTTCTCACTTATCTGAGAATCTGTCTGGGATTAATTCTGCACTGGATAGTGTGGTTGCATCTGCCATCTCATTTGTCACGCTGCAGTGAAGCAGAGTACGCCTTGTGCTTTTAGCTTCAGTGAGCTTTATCGCTTATTAATTGTCACAGACCTTAGTAATTTGCTGATGTGAATTCTTTTCAAATCTTGCACTTCACACTAGAAAGGTTAATGGCAAGCAGCTGAATTTAAATAACAAACCTAATGGTGCAATTATTTCCTGATAGCATTCTTTAGACAAGGGGCAGTAACAATTTCAATTTCCTGAATGTCTTTGGGGACCATATTTTTGGTATCGCCCTAAGACAAGGCTCTGCCTGCCCAGGCAGGTCTGCTTTGTACATCTATCAACAGAGCTGTCTGGCCAAGGAAAAGAAAGGAGGACGGTGCTCCAAACAGAATAAAAATAGCAATAGTGGAAAACTGACCAAAAGCCATTTTAATTCATTGAAAACCAAAGGAATGCTGAGTTTCTATAATGGTATTTCCCATTGGATTCAAACTGCCCCCTTTACAGCATTGGTCATAAATACTTTTTTCATTGCTTCAGTAATATTATTGCACATCTGGACTAAATGTGATCGGTCTTGGATGTTACTGGTGCAATATGTGCTGGTGCATTTGCAGGAATGGACTGTGCACAAGCTGGGAGGGATAAGCAAATTTCTCATCTCCACATGCGGTAGTCTTTAAACTGTTTGTGAGGGTTTGAGAAAGTTTTGTGTTAGGCTAAATGGGAAGCCAGACTTTTTATAGTTTTGTTTCTTTGCTTTCTTAGCTCTTGTTATTTCTGGTCTTGCAGGAGTGGTGTCCTAATTAAAACATTCTGCCTTCTGAAGCCTGTTGAACATATGTCAATTGTTTTTAAATGAAAAAAAGGTCAAATAAAATAGAATGAGAAAAGTCTATTGGAAACTTTAATTTTCTGATTTATGTTTAGATGTTTGGTGCAGTTTGCTTCTCTAAATGCCTCTGTATAATTAAATGATTATGAGTAATTGTTTTGTGGCTTTTTAAGCTGTATGCATTAAGAATAATTTTCTAGTACAAAAATACAGAATTATGCACTCTTTCTGAAATAGAAACTGTAATTTAAGACTGCTTGATGTGGTAATGTGGATATTGTGTCTTTAGATGGAAATCTCAGAAGAATCTGTCTTAATAAAGAGCTGAGGTTTATTTATATGTCCTAATTTTTAACCCTGTTTCTTTGAACATTAAAAGTTACCATTAATGTCATGGTAGTAACCCCTTCAATGTCCCTGTAGCTGATGGATTCACTAAGTACAACACTTAGGTTGCCCTTTCTCATGGGTGCAGTGTTTATCTGGTTGGTTGTAGCAGGTAAAGGAGCCCCAGGCTGCTGTGGGGGTTTTTCTATTTCCATTGCCTTGGGAGGCAGAGCCTGTGCTGGTGGCAACTCATCCAGTTGTCCTGCAGCTCCTGGGATACCTGGGGGGACTCAAGTGTTTGTTGTGGCTGGGAGTGGGCTGTCTAAAGGTGTGGCCCTGGCCAAAAAGGAAGGTGGAGGGGAGGAGGTCAGGTTAGGGTGAGCTGGCCCTCTCCCCAACTCCTTCCTGCTGTTTATTTGGGGCAGTATTCCCCCAGGAAACCTGAAATGCCCCAATTTAAAATTATTTCTTACCTCTTGTGACTCCTCCACTTTTTTTTTTTTTTTTAAAGCAGCATGTGCTAATGCCCTGGGGCTTTCCATGAGGCCTACCAGCATTGCCATAATGTAAATAGCTGACAGTCTAGGCCTCTCTGGCCAGAAATCCTTCCAAGTTACATCACTGCTAAAGCCTAACAGCCTCAGAGTCATGAGTGCTTTAATCAAAGCAGCTTCTCAGCAGTGGTTAGAAACTTGTGCTAGTGGGGTCAGGTAGCTCTTGGCACTGGAAATGATCTTTCTTCTGCTTATGTGAAGTGCAGGTGGAGTAGATTAACACCTTTGTGCAAGTGTGGGTGTACTACAGCTGGCTGGCTTCACTTGTAAATCACTAGATTCTGGGTAGAAAAGCTCTTTTTATAGCCAAAATGGCTGGCAGACCCCATGCAGGTACAAAAATTGGAAGAATTATTTCAAAAGCTGTGGAAGAACTACTATCTGGATCATTTAGACAATGAGCTTCATGCTCCACTGCACAATAATCAGTAAATCCAGGCTAAAATGCTAAAGGCAAAATTATTAGCATAATCTGTTAAACATTTACCTACTGAAACAGATAAAATCTTTGCTAGATTTCATCTTCACTGTTTGATCTTCTGAAAAGCCTCCCTGAATATTTTGCAATGTTTTGCAAGTTTATTAGAGAGCAGAGCTAGACAGAACGTAATTATCTTGGTAACTGTTTTTTATAATTTCTCTTCTATAATTGACACTAGAAGTAGATTTTTCCTACTCTTCCATACTTAGCAATGTAGAACTACCTCGTTTAAATGTCACTGAGCGCTTCATCCAGTGTGCTACAATTGCAAAGACAGTACAGGTTTATCATCCCATGAGCAATTTTATCCTGCTTTAGCACAAATTGTGCTGCAGGGAAGTAATTGCTGTGCTGAAGTAGCAGCAACAAAAGTTTCTCCAGAGTTGCCCCACTGTAGTTTGGTTGGAGGAACTGTGGAGCTGAGGGCTTTGCTGTGCACTGAAGTTTTCGAGGTGCTTTGGCACATGTAACCCAGCCTGATTATGCGGAGAATGTGGTGATGTTGGAAGGATCTGTAGGGATAGAGTGGAGAGAGATCTTTAAAGTAGCATCAGGTTACTCCTGTGAGAGTATGAACTCATCCAAAAGAGCTGTGGTAGATGCTAATCTGGAACTAAGGCCGTGTACACAATATAAATCTTGAGTTATTTAAAACAAACATCAAACCCTTTAAAATCCTGAAATATGAGAGTGCTAAATATGCTTTAACAAAAAAATCTGTATTGAATGTAAAAAATATGGAAGGCAGACAGAAAAGGAAGGAATTTGTAGAGCTACTGAGATAAACATATAAGGAAAATATGTTCTAGGAAACAAGAGCAGGGTGCCTACCAGCAGAAACTGTTGCAAAGATGCAACTAAAATGAAAAGTAGTGAGAGAGTGAAGAAGGTAACAAGGAATAAACAAATAATTTCTGCACTGGTATCTGAACTGAAATGAGACTACATGTATTAGTTATAAAATCCTCCTTCATTATTAAAAGATTATTTTAGCAATAGATACAATTATGAGTGAAGAAACGTGGGTAATCATTCAGCAGCCAGGTGTTTCTTTCTTTTGAAGTTTTTTCATTGAACATGGCTCTTTTTGAAGTATTATATTTAAAACTAAGTATGTTTTCATTGGTAGAGAGTAATTAATAGAAAATATTGATGGTTACTGCTGTTGAGAACGAATGTAATCTGCCATGGTCCTGAAAGACTCATTAATAACTGACTGGGTCATGTCTTGTGAATGGGAAATCTTTAGAATTGCAAATACCTGAAAACTGCTTTTACAGATTTTTGGGAGTTCTTTCCTTGTGAATTTATGCAGGTAAGTTACAGTCCTGTCTTCTTTTTCTCTAACCAAAGGCAAAGCAAATCACGGCTTGGCCAGAAGGAAATAACTCCATGAAGTAATTGAGTATGGAACAATTTCTTGGGGGAGTGGGGGGGAATCTTGTTCTTATTTACCCACCTGTTTGATTCTGAGGTGATTACTGGAATCAACACTTGCACGTGAGGAGTGTGGGAGAAAAAACTATTTGCCTTGGCTGGTGCTGTGTGTGGTGACAGCCCTCATGATGGATGCTGTGGGCAAGTTTTGACTTAGCAGCCTGAGACTCATGAGATAGGCAAGCCAGGACACGCACAGGGGCAGCAAATTCGTGCTGTCATGAGATGGATGCCACGTTCCTTCAGGACCTGGCAGATGCAGCGGCAATTTGTCATTTCTGGTTGCTGGCATTCCCAGTACTTGTGAAATGCAATCAATCTCCCAGCTGTGGTTTGGTGTTGTACCTCAGGCCTGGCACCGCCCTGCCAGAGCAGTCTCAGCGCCACGACAGAGCAGCTGCTCTCTGCCACTGGGCAGGAAGGCAGCGTTCACATCAAGCCTTTGATACAAGTTTTAGGGTTTGGTTTCTGAGTTGTTTCCCCTTGAGGAGATCTGTGGGCTCCTGTATCAGTGACTTGCAGTGGTGTGGGTTTGTGGAAGAGGAACTGCAGCCTTGTTTCTGGCCTCAGGCTGTAAAGCCTCAGGGTTTTCCACTTATGCTCAGATCTGTGCACCTAATGCATAAATCCAGAGAGAGGACATAGTATTAGAGAGCTGTGGTTGGGAAGGAGGGCTGTAGCTCCTCAGTGGAGGTTTGCCATGGTTGAAACCCATTACTTATTTAAACTTCTCAGGGAGGGCCTACCCCATTTCCCAATTTTGTGAGTGCATGTCCTTGCAGTGAGGAGTGGCTCTTAGTTCCTGGATAGTTGCATCGTATTTTGAGTAAAGCAAAATCTGCAGTACAGGACTCTTGAGGTAACTGTCATAGCAGTTTTGGATAGAAAAATAAAGTTGTAGATGAACCACTTATTGAAAAGCTGCTTTAAGGTGCCAGTGGTGGGTAAAGGCTGGCAGATGGGAAACCTTCAGTTGATAGAGTTAAGAAAGCAGGATTGATCCAGTTGTGTAAGCACAGGCCCATGGTCCTATGGAGATGCTATGGGATCCCCTGTGGCATCTACTTATCAACAGGGAACGGACAGTGTGTCAGATGTTCTGGTCCCAGGAGAAGCCCTGCACATCCCAAGGGGCGCTGCACACTGTGAAGTGTTTGTGCAGCTCAGTCAAGGCAGAATGTGTATGCTCATAATGCTGCCCAGCTGCAGAACACTTCAGGGTGTCCCATTCCACGTCACAGCTTTTGTAAGAACATGAGGACACATGAAAGGCAACAGAAAGACACTGCCTGGAATTCAGAATATGACACTATCATGCTCTTAATAATTTGCATTCCTTTCTCAAGAACCCATTGCTCAATCTGGCTGCACTGGCTGAGATCTTGTTTCTGGTGTGATGAGAATTCACAGTTCTCAGAATCTGTGTACCTATGATGTGTAATATCTCAAAGAGTGCTTTGAGAACCATGGTTTTCTTCCTCAATACACAATCTGCTTCTCTTCCTTGTTTTTAGCTTTCTTTCTATATTGCTTCACCCATTTCTTTTTTTTTCTTTTTGATTAAAAAAAGTTAGAATCCTTTGTATATTCTAATCAGACCCTGAACGGGGACTGCTGTTTTAAATTTGAATTTTTTAAAGTTTGTTTTATAAAGCCTTTTTAAATTTTGAGATTTAAGATTTTAATAGCAAAGCTTCTTAAAATTACTGACAAATAATTAAATGGGTAATTCTACTGAGATGATCACCTCTGTGAGGCTGCATTGTAGGAGATTGTATGTAAACCTCTGTTAGGATGCAGTCTTTGCCCAAAACCAGCTATGGTCTGTAGCCATGGGTTCCAGCTAATCAGCACGTGCAGCAAAATGTTCTTTTTGTTGGACTTCTTCCATTGCGCTCTGTTAATGAACATTAGACCAAACATCAGTTTCTGAAGGGCCCTGTGACTGCAACAGTACTGTACATTTGGGAATACTTGGAAATGCTGCAGTCATTTCCGTTTCCTGTGAGGTTTTAAGTTCCCAAACATCCTCATCTGGCCTGTAATCAGTGATAAACATCTCTGCTCACCATTTGTTTAGATCAGTTGTCTACTGTACCAAGTTCTGTATAATGGCTCTTTGCTACATTTAGAGTGAGACCGCATAACATTTATTTCTTGGGACTTGAAAGGAGAAATATCTAGAGTTAGCATGGAAGTACAAAAATAATGAGGAGAACTTGACAGAAAAGCCTCCAAACAACTTATTCTCTGGAAACTGGAATGGAGAGACATTTTGTGTTCTCGTTTACTACCCATCTGTACCAAAAAAATTAGGCTGTGCTATGCTTAAAGTTTTATTTTTGGGTGACTCTAATGATAAGCAGATTTTTACTTTGTTTTATAGACCTGATCTACAATCTGCATTTTTTTATTCTATACTTATCATCTATACACAAAGAGTTGATGTAAAACTCATGGAAATAGCAGTATAATGATAGAGTAAAAATTTCACAGCTGTTACAAGGAAAGTAGGCCAACACAGCTCATATTTACAAAGGAAAAGAGATCTAATTGTCAGCTCTTTTAAAAACAAACCAAAACCCCAAAAAACCCTAGACCATCTGTCCAGTACGGGTTGGTTTTTTTTATGGAGCCTCCATAGGTCAATGGTTTCCAGGGTTGACTACAGTTAATTGCTACAGTGGTTTTATTAATCTGCATTTTAGTCTTGCCAAACTTAGCGTTTGAAGAATCATCACTTTGATTTTTTTTTTTATATATATTCTTATTTAAATAAATGAGGGAAGAAGGAGAATTCTGCCAATTTAGCTATTTTCAAGTTTTTTTATCTTTTTTAACAGTACCTTTGAATGATTAATGTGAGCAAATGCCTTTTAGGTTTATCTGCCAGTGGAAAAGTATACCTGAGCTCGTTCAACTGCTGTTAATGAAAATGATAAAAGCAGTGATTTGTTATTGCTGCTGCCATTAGTTACTGTTTTATGAATCATATGATCAGGTGAAATACTGTGTTATTGCCCTGCATCTGGTAACACGAAAGAAAAGTCAAGCAAGAGAAAGATCTCTAACAGTTAACAACAAATCTGTTTTGGGAAAAGGCCCCTCTTTTTTTCCTGACTGGGGAGTGTGGGATAGACATGGGGAACAGGAAACCCAGCTCCAAAACCCAACATTTTATTTATTTCTAGAAGGAAATATAAAATTAATAGTCCCACCAACAATAAGGGCAGGTAGACTCAGGACCTGTTAGTAAAATACCCACTAAACATTTCATGCCATAAAAATGTGTTTGTTAGTCCCTCTGTGATTTCCCTAAGTATTCTCTGTGGATGAGGTTTTTTATCCTTCTGGATAATCTCCTTTCTGCAGGGAGGAAGGGTTTCTCTATCAGCTCAGTGCCTGAGCAGCCCTTTGTAAGACCCCTTTGAAAGGCTGTGCATGAGCCTGTTTGGATATGGAGTTATTACTCTTTGTCACCATGAGCCTCTTCTCCTTGGACACAGACATGAAAGTCTTTTGAATTTCTATTCCAACAGAAATGGGAAGACTTTCTTCAGTGTGATCCCTGGTTTGTTCACTGTGTGTATTTTGGGGTTTTTTTTACTTTTGCTCAGGCTGGCTTTTGTCACAGATTTGCTTCCCTGCAGGAATTGCTTTTTTTAAGAGATCCTATGATTTTTTTTTTTTTTCTTTGCTGTGGCATCTTGCAGGCCTAATCAAACTAATGTCCAATGCTCTGTATGCCCATCAGAAGTTAACAGCAGCAAAAGCTATACTATCCCTAGCTGGATTTCCTGTGGAGTCCTTTCTTGCTGAGTGGTTTTATGAGCTGGATAATCATATATCTGAATGATAATCCCTTTATATGAGGTTACTGCAAAAGGAAAGGATTATCTCCTAGAGTAACACTCCCTTTTCTTACTGCCCTGAAGTGCTGTTAAAGCTTTCTATTCTGGTGGGGGCTATGCCCAGGCTGGCTTTGCATTCTGCCGTGGATATACACATGAATCCTATCTTGTGAATTTAATAAAAAAAAAGATGGATGAAAAGAATTTTTGGGGCCTTAGATAACTGATAAGTTAAACGTGTTCGCTTATGTCACAGGTTGTCATTCCCATGTTGTCATTAGGGTCCTCATAGAGTTGCAATTTACCAAATTAACGTCATACAAAGCCAGACATCAATATTATGCACTGGATGCTTGTTGATCAACATACTCATCTGTCATCAATAAAACACTGTCTCTTTCTGCAAGTGTAGCCTGTGCTGTGCACCACAATAATAGTGCTGCTTAGAGGCCCTAGACAATGAATTTTTTTTTTAAGGATTGAAACTTTACCTTGAAATATAGCCACATGTAGTATTTATAACAACAAGAGGACATCTAAAAAGAACAACTATAGTTTCTCCTCACTACAAGATAGTGCAACCTGGTTGTTTGCTGCCTGCACTGAGCTGTGTTTCCATGTTTGCCTTGTAAGGAGAAAGTGGAGATATTCACATCGGAAAGTGAGGGAGGTTCTCAGGGAGAGCAGCGTTGTGGTTAAACAAGGGGTACAATGAAGCTCTGTCCTCCCACAGAAAGACTGGGCTTTCCTGATGGAGGTGAGACAATGGGTTACCACATTGTCACAAAAAATGCCTCTTTAAACTAGGCAACCAAGGCACAGCTTAAAGTAAACATTAATAAGCGTGATCTGGCAACATGGCTGAAGAAACCTCAGTCACATAAATGGATCCAGCTGAGTGAACACTCCATTTCTCCTGTGAGATCATCCCAGAGGATCAGTGGGATGCTTATTGGGGTTTGTGGGGCTGCTGTCAGAGAATGATTTGTTCTTTTATTCCTTGCAATAAAGCTGCTTGAGACGGTGCTAGAGAAGTCTCTGACTACCTATGGCTTTTGTTGTCTACACTAAAGTCTGTTAAAAGAATCAAGAGATTCCAGTTTTAATGAGATTTGAGAAGCTCAGATTAGTCATTGTTGTAAACCAGGGTACTGTAATAATTGATTAGCAAATCAAGGAGTTGTCTTTGACAGTTTATGCATGAGAGAGCCCTGTCTGTGCTGCAGGAGGATGTTCAGGAGTCAGGCTTGCTTGTATCCCGTTCTTAGGGAGTCTGAAGGGAAAGTAATGTGTTTGTGTGTCCGTACCCAGAAAAACAAGGCAAAATACCAATGAATTTTATCACTGAAGAAAAACCTGAAGACACTGGTAATATTTTAGTATACTGTAGATCAAGTGCCTTCATAGCATATGTTTTATGTCATAATTCAGCATAAACTCAACTCTACACCACATGAATAATATACCCCATAGTTTAAGATTTAGCAAATTGCTGTATTTCAAATTTATCTTTGTACTTTGAGACACTACAAGACTAAAAAGAACAACAAATGTAGCAATGCAGATATTTTTTTCCTCCTGTAATGTATAGTCAAATAAACATTTATTTCCCAGCAGCAAAATGCTTTTTTTTTCTTTTTAATGCTTAGTTTTCCATAGTTTTTAGGGTTTTTTTGAGGGGAGAGGAAAACAAAACAAGAACTCTTCCTTGGGAAGGGGGGAAGATAGTGCCTTGTGAATTCTAACATCAACAGAACAGTTGAACAGTTCAATAATAGTACTCCTCTACTGCCTGATTTCTCCTGTCTACTTTAAATCTTAAACACGTGTGCCAGAAGAAACCTTTTTACATTTTCAACCATTGTCTTTAGGTTACCATTGACTTGTTGCCGTTAGTTTGAAGACTCTGTTTGAGCTTTTGGTAGAACTGCGATTCAAGAAATCGTGGGTAGGAATCTCTTTCCATGTGCCTGTAGATTATTCTCTGTGCTTCATCAAAGCAGGACTGAGTTGGCTCTTGAATATTCCTCATAATTGCTTTTCTTGCAGGGCTGTCAATGTTTATCTGAAACACAAATGGAAACGGCAGTTTAATCCTGATTATTGTGATTAGTGGAGGTCAAGAGCAGTGGTAAAGTCTCTGTTGCTGGGCCTGCATGCAGAATATGGGCCCAAGGCTGCAAAAGGGGAGTTTAGCAGGATGAGTTTGGTTTGCTCACTACTTCTAGGAAGAATAAGAGAACAGGGACAATTAAGGCAGAAGTTGTCCTGTGGACATGGCTTGGATGGGGAGTGGCTCCAGTGGAAAGAGCAGCTGGAAGTTGCTGATATCCAGCCCTGCTTTCCTTTGCTAAGAATTGTTCCCAGAGCTAGGGTTAGATTCCAGAAGAGGAAGTCTGAATTCTGATGAGTCCAAGTGCCTAGAGGTGCACATTACCAGTGGAAAAAAATGACTAGAAGTGTTATGACCTGAGATAAAATCAATGTTATATATCAACCTTGTTCAGGAAGTTTTAGTTCCTAGAGTTTTCCTGCTTCAATTCATGGTTTGTAGCAGGTAAATTGAAGCTGTGCAGGTGTGTTACAGCAGAAAGGTCTCGTGGTCAGCAAAAACACCAGATAAAAGGAACCCTTTGATAATCCATCAGCTCATGATGAGTTCTATTGGTTGTTTTCAGCTTGACTTTGTTAGTGTTGAGAGAAGACCTCTAAAGATTTGGTTAGTGCTGATGTCGTTCATGAGTTGAAATCTTCCTCTTCCAGAGGAATCATTTGAGTGCCCCATTTTAAATGCTGCTGAAATATCAATGTAACTATGTTTCATATCCTCATGAGCATCTAGTTTTTTAGACTGGTGCCTAGTTCTTGTATTAATAGTGAACATCAAGAAAATGTGAAATTGGTGTGTCCTGAAGCTCTAGAAACCAGACAAACAAAAGCAAGATTCAAATACACATTATTTTAGAAAAAAAAAGGCACAGCTTATTTATAACTGTCCTGATTTAAGCCCTTACATTTGATTAATGAATTTGTGGTTGGCAATACTGATATTTCTCTTTTGAAAGTGCAAATGTCTTGCTGAGTTTCCTATAGCTGCACATACTAAAAATAAAAACTGAGAAAAAGAGACAAGAATGCATTGTTGTGCCAACTGGCATTTAAAACCAACAGAGGGTACTTTAAAAATTGCTCAAGTTTTGGATTAGAGGGAGTGGTTTAGTCATTTAAAGCAGCAACTGTTCTCAGCCAACATTTGGGAATCCAGTTGATCTGGGTTTGGCTTCTCCTCCAGTGCCAGCAGGGAGGCTGCATTTTGAGACTCTGTAATAATTTTATTGTTACACATAAACCAGAAAATAATGAAGCATGATCCTTCAGTTATGTCAGCCTGCCAGAGGCAGTGGTAGTAAAAGCCAGAGTTGGCTTAGTTTTGCAAGGAGAGTAATAAGCAGGAATATTTAAAGGTTATAGAGCATGTCTGGCTGAGCAGGAATGACTTTTTTCTACAGCCACTTGTCAGGGGAAAAAAATCAGATATTTTACATACAAATCTGCTGTTTTCCTTAACAAAAAAAAACCAGCTAATCTGTCTTGGAATCTTTCTTTTTGCTCATTTTGCAAAGGGGACAGCACTGGGTAGAGTTTTTACTTTGTTCATTTATATTTACTCTTGCAAAGCCCAGGCATAGATAGATAGATAGATAGATATGTAGCAATGACATAATCCAGAATCTAGTGAAGCAACGTAATCCAAAATATAGTGAAGTGATATCAATGGTCCCTGGATCTGATGTTGAAAAGAAAAAAAGACTAGAACAGATCCAAGAACTTGGTTCTTAATTGAGTTGTGCATGCTGCTTGTGTTCTTAGTGGATACAGTTGGAAGATTTGTCTGTAGATGAGATGTGGATTCAAGTATTAAGATTCTGTGGGCAGAAGAGTTTGGGGGGAGGATGAATAGCAAGTTTTCACTCCTTTTGATACAAGAGGTGCTAGGCATTTGTTGTTGGTCTCCTGCATGACACTTCAGGCATTTCTATAAAAAAAAGAGCTTGTGATATTGTAGTCACCTCATTGGGAGCCTGGGGTTGGATGTAACTTGTAAAAAGCTTCCTGGCCACGGAAATCCTTTTCTTCTGGGATGTTATCTTCTTATACGCTTCACAGGCAAGCCAGAATTCTATGTTTTCATCACTGTGTTCTGTCTTCAAGTAGGTTTTGTAGATCATAGGCCCATCTGTAAATATTTCAGAAGCCAAATTTACATTACCTGTCTACATGCATTGCCTTTAGAGTCCCTTGCAGGCAGTAGGGACATTTATAAAGCAGTGTAATTCTTGATTGTTCCCCATAGATATTATTGGATTATTTCAAAATGGGGAAATATTTGCGCTATATTGCCCCTACACTTCAACCTTGCATTTTCCTGCACATGCAGGGCTCCCTAGCAAATCTAATCCTAGAGTAAATCTAAGGTAGGCAAATACTTTGCTCACCTTTCCTAAAGAGCTGAAAATCCCTGGGTTTAGAGTCTCTAGCTTTATATGTGAGTACACCTTTCTATTTTTGGATGTCATGAGGCTTTTAAATGAATTAAAATTCAACTAGTAATGTTTTTAAGTGCAGTGAAGGAGGCATTTTAAGAAGGGCAGCATTCTGAGTACTGCTGCAAGCTACAAGTGTTTTATTTAAAGCAAACTTTCTTGCTGGTGCAGCATTCTGGCCTTTCATTTTTTGGAAGATGTTGAGCACTGCCTGTTATCTGGCAGGGGTGATGATCACTTGTGTGCCTGCTGCTTCTGCTGTAATTTGGTCTCTTTGAACAGTTTTCTGTTGAGGAGTTTCTCCCTGTGCTGTAACATACTTGGTTGTTTCCTGGTTAAGATTTTAATGGCAAAATCTTTAGAGTTACAAATGCTGTCTGTTAGTCTTCTTGCTCTGTGTAATTTTTCTGCAGTTTGAAAATGATGCCAGTCCTAGGAGTAATTTTTAGAGGTTTGTGCTGTGGTTAACTTTTTCATTGCTATTTTAAAAAACGTAATTCAGCAGTGATGTTCCGGGCTGCTGCCCATATGAGAAATGTGGGAGAGCTCTGAGCCCTGTATGAAGCAGAGGGAGGCTGGAGTGGGAAAGCTCAGAATTGCTACTGCAGCTACAGTTCTTCCCATCCCTGAATATTGGAGTTGTATTCCATGGTTGTTACCCTGTATAGCTGTGCCATTTTATGGTGTCTTTGCTGTACACAGGACTTCCCAAGAGAACTTTGTCACTTTTCTGCCAATATAAATTGCTATTCAGTGCTTTAAGCGGGGATGTGGCAGATAAACCACGCCCTCATCACATGCCTTTAAGGGAATTAAATGTGATTGCAGAAATGGCAAGTTTGGGGAAGCATTTGCAGCATGCTCGGTTTGTTTTCACTGTGAGGCGTGCTGGGCATGTCACACAAAGTTGTTTCTCATTAGTTCTGTATAGGGCAGGATATATTATGCAGCGTGAGTTATTGATTTTGCTTTGTGGGAACTTTTTCCAGCGATCCATCTGGGACACAAACACACAATTACTTACATTTGCTTGTTACTAGATTTTCAAAAGACCGGGACCATTGTAGCACTTCCTCCAAAGACACCCTTTAGAAAAACAGGAGGGCATTATTGCAGGATTAGCTGTGGCTCAAAGTATAAGAAAAATTAATTACATTGTTGAAAATTTGGCCCCTAATTTAAATATGAGCCATATGAAACTTATATTTTAAAAGGCTCTTCTGTGACTCCCAAATCTCGTACTTACTGTGCTGAGACATATTTTTCTTGCTGTAACAAATGCAGTTCCATTTCGAGGTGCTCCATGTAATTCCTCTAGAAATGGCATTCATTTATTTATTTAAATTCTGCTTAGGAGAAACATAAGAAAAGTACTGCCTTTCTAGACAGCACCTTCTTTGGGGGCAGGAATCATCATAGAATTTAGGAAATATTGATGCTTGTGTTTAGTAGTAAAGTCTTCAGGGCACAAGATCTTATTGTAATACTTAAAGGCCTTTAACATCTAAGCTGACTTATCTGGGAGCTGAATGGAAGCTCCAGGCATAAGGTAAATAAAGAAAGTTTAATGCAATCTTAGCTGCAAGGGACTTCCATCTCTCACCAGTTGTTTACAATGCAGTGTGACACATTATTACTAACCTACACAGCCCTCGGAGGCGGCTAAAGTCAGATTTTACTTTCATGTTTGCTATTCTTAAGCAATAAGTTCATAAGCTTGTAGGAGTCTCCTGCCTGATTCTGGGAAAGAGCATGGAAGTAGTGAGGTGAGAGACTAAACAATTTAAGGAAAAACAAATGTTTGAGGGCAGTAGCTCCATTTAAGTGCATGTAACTCCATTTACACCAACTGATTTTCAGGGATTGCAGTTTTAGGACACCAATGCTGGTAACTTGAAAAAAATGCTTATGTTAGGAAAAGAAAGGACAGGGGATGTATTCCAGTAGGTGCTTTCCATTATGCATCAGCCAAATTTGGAGTAAGATCCCTTCTCATTGAATGTTTGCTTTTCATGGGAGCTATAAGTTTGTCAACAACTACTTAGTACCACAGTGCTTTTTCAAAATTTAAATTAAAATCAAAATTGGCTTTGGTATGAGTGCTGCATGATGCTTTATAGATTTCTGCTGCAGAACAGCCATTAGCATCTCTGTAGCTTTTTTAATTGATAGTGATTTATAATTTATTTATAACTTGATATAATTCCTTCTTTCTCTGATAAAGTACATGGCATGACTAGCTGATTATTTTCTCAGGATTTCCTGATTAGACTGACCTGGTCAAAGAAATACAGAGTAAGAGAAATGTTACCACTGTTGAACTGTGGGATCAATAACTCTCTAGTAACTCTTGCCAGTAAAAGACTTTTTTTCCCTTCTTGTGAGCTATTAGCCTTCTCTCTGTAAAAACTCATAAAGCATGTGGTTATGGGGAGTGAGAATCTCTAGTTCTTTGAATGATTTTTTTTTTCTCTCCTTACAAGCTACTTCTGAGTCATATTTGCTGTTCCTGACAGATAATTTTTCACCTCTCTCAGCAATAGCGCTTGTATAGAACAAGTGACAATCTCGTCTGTCTCACTGAACATCAGCAGGAGAGCCATCTTATTTCCATTTCTGATTATTTGTCTTTAGCATTAACCTGTGAAGCAGAAAGAACCCTGCCTGATGGGGCAGCTGACACAGAGGAAAACCTTTTTACCTTTTTATTGTCCTTTAAAAATCAGGAGAATATGAAGGGCAGTAAGGGAATAGGTTATGATGAACTCTATTAATGGCCCTTTAACAGCTGTTATGCTGATGGCAAACATCTTGCTGCACTGATTAGCAACATGATTGGATTTGCTGAAGAACTTATATTACACTCAAAAAAAAAATACTCTCCAAAAATAACTGAGGCTATATACCTGGGACTGAAAAAATTAAATTGTAGTGTCCTGTGGGAGCTGTTGTTCACTTATTGTGCACCCTCCACTGTGAGTGGCTCCCCTCACCACCCTGGTGCAGTAGTTGGAAACTCTGTCTGGATTTCTGCCACCCAACTTCACCCCAATGGCAGTTTCAGGGGTCATCAGGTTCTCCTCAGTATTGCTGTGGAGGGTATGTCTCAATAAATCAGTTCTGTGTCTGGTCTGATACCAGCTGAAGGCATTTTGGATGGAAGCGTTCCCCCACCCCCATGGGATGTGTCCCCCAAATTCCTGGCAGTGCTTGGTCCCCATGGAGCCTGGTGGCAGCTGAGGACTTGCAGGAGCCACTCGGCCATGTCTCACATGCACTACGTGAATATTCAACCTTTGCCAGCAGCCTGAATTCTTTTAAAAGATGGACCCCAAATATCCGGCTTACAGATTCCTCGCAGGCCCAAATCTGGGCTGAATCCAGGGATGAGTTTGGGCCCATGCCTGTGTCCCATGAAAGGAGCTCCCAGTGGGATATGCCGGCGGACACCCCATGGGCTGTTAAGGAACTGGCTGCAGGAAGGAGCTTGGCTGGGGCACTTGTGAAGGTGTTGCCCTCTCTTGCACGATCTTAAGCTTACAAAGAAACCTCCACTGTGAATTTTGAGGGGTTTGTTCCTCCTGCTCAGCTGTAAGTACTGCAGAATATAAGATTCTTATCTGTACTTACTTAGAACTGATCCCATTTTCTTCTGCTCTGAATATCTTGCAAATCCAACAAGTATTTGGACTCATTCTCCTAAACATGGAAAATATGTGAGTTTTAAATCTGCTGTGCTGAGTTCTGGCTTTCTTAAATAAAATCTTATAATTCACTCTACATGTAGCAGTGCAATCACTTCTAACAGTATTCTTATTTTGTGCACCTGATCTGTATCTATAAGTCATTTCTGAAGCATTTGACAAAAATATATTTTTGTAACACATGAGAACTTAAAAAAAATTTTTTAAATTACCAGATAGTCCAGTGGATATCTCTCAGGGAAGAATAGAAATGTTGATAATTTTCCCTCTTTGTTTCTCCAGTTATGAAAGGAGATTGAAGGTTGAGCCTGAGCCAAAGCAGAATGAAACTAAAAGTCTTTTTTTTCTTTTTTTTTCACCAAAAGCTCAGGGTGACCAGGATCAGAGATCAGAGCTCAATGTGAACTGAATGATGCTGAGTAAGTTGTTAGGTGTCTGAGATTAACATTGATATTTGTCCAGCATGTATCTCAAAGTCAATAAAAGTCATATAAAACTTGCTTTTATATAGATATGATATCCATGAAAGAGGGTGTAGTTTATTAGGAATGAAGCAGTGAAAAATGTTTGTCTAAAAAAGACAAAATTTTAAAAATCTCTTGTGACATGGAGTATGTTTAGTGCTTCTCCTTTGGCTTTCAGGCAATGCCAGCTGCTGAGTTTACACAAGACTGTAAGTTTGTATGGACCTTCCTGAAATCAAAACAGTCTTATTTATTTTGAGGTTGACTGGCACATATTATGCCTACAGCCAATTTTTTCCTTCAAACTGAAACACACAGTAAAACAGAGGACAAGGTTCTGTCTCCCAGCTTTCTGAAATGTTTTCATTTGCCTTTAGTGTTGTTTTCTTTGTTACCCTGACATAAATAATCAACTTTACATTATATAAGAGTTTTACCCAGTAAATTTCCTGCAGGGTATTGAAACTGCATACCTTTGCCCAAGTGCTACACTGCAACTGCTGCTCACATTCCCTGCAGCCCTATGGGACTACCAGTGGCCATTGCCTGCTGCCTGCTTCAGAATTCTCTGAACTATGTTCTCTGCTAGATCTCTGACTTTTGAATCATTCCACCAGTATGTACTCATCTCACCCTCTGCCTAAAAGCAATCTTTTAAAACTACACCATATTCCATATTTAAGATGAAGTTATGCATTTAAATTCTGGCATATGGTTATTATTTATCACCTTATTTTAGGCTACTTTGACCAATGCCCTCTATTTTGGGTGTTTTCATGTTGCAATCATTCATCTTGTATCCACTGAAATGTAAGTGAAATGCAGTCTTTGTGGCTTTTTTGAAACCTGAAGAAATTCATGTAGTTTTTTTACTCACAGAGATGCTCAAGAAATACCAGATGAAGCAATATTAAGTAATCTAATTCAGCTACTTCCATCTGAATTTAAAGTGTCAATTATTATTTTTTTCTTCCGGTGATGGCTGCAGGAAGCGACTTTTCTGTAAGGAAATGTTATTGTTCTGAGGAGCCTTTTTAATCTGAGTTAGAGGCTTTCAGCTTGTTGAGAACACACATTTTCCAAGCATACACATCCAGGGCTTTGTGGTTCTCTCTTCTTTTTATGTCAGACTCATTTCCTAATAGACCAGGGAACAGAGCATGCTGATTTTATCTTTTCCAGCGCTGATTTGGAACATCTTCTTTCCACTGAAGCATAATCTATGTTTCATTAGTCTGACGTTGTGTGTTTCTGCTGACAGTGGTCTTAACCCTAAAATAAGACTGGTAGTACAAAAGCCACACCACACCCTGGAGCAGCGGGTTAATTTTGGGTTGTCTAACTCCCAGGAGAGCAGCCTGTTACCTGTCACAGTGTCCTATCTATTGTAGATAGTAAATTACATCTTAACTACTCCATTCAGCTTTGCAGTGTTCAGAAAACTCGACTTGGATCATGGAACCCTTCTCACCCAATATTTATAAAGTGTAGTATCCTTTCTCTTTGCTTGTTGTAAGACTGTATTGCAACGAGGCCACAAGTTCTTTAATGTGTAGGACCTGTGTGCTTCCTGCAGGACTGGTAACCAAAGAGAAAGTCACATGGCTGCAACTCTTCTGCAGAAGGAATTGCCTGACTGATAATAAATGAATCTAAGTGCTGGAGTTATTCATGTCTGTAAAATAAATAAGCAGCACTGATCTGGAAATGACTGTTTAACTCTTGTTATATTTTATATTGGAGAAATATCAGGAAAACTGATTTGGTACATCAAAGAACGTGATCTATTTACCTTTCAAATGACAACATACATTTTGATTTTTCAGCACCCTTTTTCTGTGCCAATGAATCTGTAAACTACCAAATGCCACAGCTTTTAGTGCCCAGCATAACTTTCAGCAGAGAGAAACTGCTATATAAAAGTTCTAACTGATTGCCCATGTAATGTTATTCAGTTTATTTTGCACTGACTATTGCATAAAATATTCATGTATATATAGGGATAAAGCTGGGTATACATCAGAAACATTTCCAACACAAATGCCTTTGCAATGCTGAGAAACTTACATGTCAAGAGAAAAACCAAGTGTTCCCCTGCCTATGCTATACTTTTCTGATAATATTTCGAAGTGCAAAAATCTCATACTTACAGAAACTCCTCTTGGCTTATTTCCCTTGGTTAAAAAGCTTCATTTAATAGTTGCATTTGCAAGGGTAACTTTCCAAATTTCTTGAGCTGTTGTTTTCCTTTGTTATTTTCTCTTAGTGTAGGTGGTCTTACTACCCATTCTCCGTGCCTGTGCTGCTCATACTAGTGCCTGATTCCTCTTTTATACATATCACAGGCAAACAGTGGCTGTGGTTTCCATCAGAAAAAGCTCCTTTGGGCTCTGATGCACCACAGATAGAGCCTGTTTGCACTGAAATTATCTTGACATCTCTACTGATCAGCTGTAATGACATGAAGCTGTACTTGACTTCATTGAAATCTTGCATGTATTGTCCAAGTCCTGTGACTAATGTTTTCCATCCCTTTATCAAAGTTCTTTATATGAAAGCTGAAGTCCATGTTGAAATGAGACAAAGGGCACAAGTACCCTTTCACTGAAACCAATTTTCGTCTTATAGGCAGCATTATGAAGCACTTTGGACTGCTCTGGGGGAACGTTTTTCTGCTCTGGCCCATCAGTGTCAGGCTTTTATGTGCTCCTACTTGGCCAACCTGCTACTGCACAGCACCTGAGGGATGTTAGACCTGAACTCTCTTTAAACTTGTATGACGTCCTCTGTCATTTTTCTCACAGCTGCTGCCCAGGTTATGGCTTCATTTTCAGCTGAGATTCAACTTATCTATGTTTTGCTTGTTCATCTCTGGCCAGGTGTTTGAAAGGAGCCATGCAGTGCAATAGCACTGAAGTTGCTGTGTCAGTGGGAGACTCATTTGTAGTGATACTGGGGCTTTGAGAACAAGCACTAGCTCAGCTGCTTTCTGCAAAGTAGTCACAGGAGGGGATCCTTCTGGAGGGCTTTCTGTCCTTCCTGCGGTGGTTGTGACTTGGGATCTCTGAGAATTTGCCATTGCCTACAAGGCACAGACTGACCCTGTTGGGAGGGGAAGGTTGGTCATGCCCCTGCTCCCTCTGACAGCCCAGCTGTGTGCTGTGATATTTCTTTCAATCTTATCTCTCTGCTCTGACTCATCTTCTTTTCCTCTTACGGAGCCTCCCAGACAGAGCATGAACTGTGGAGGATTGGAAGTTAAATTGAGGTTTGAGCTTATGACAATACAGTGCGCTCATTTATTTTATTGCAGCTCACCCTACTGGTACACAGGCTTTGTGTATGAGATGTACATCCCTTTTCCCACAGCACTTGTCCTGCTGAGGAGGAAATGTGTGTGGTGTGCTCACCCACAGCAGAACCTGGTGTCAGAGCAGGGCAGCATCACGTGTGAGACCTGGCCTGTGCTTAGGGAAGGGAAGGAAAATATCACTGTGATCTATTTTCTATTGATTGCTATGTCATTAAATCTCATTCTGTATTTGTTGTAACTTCACAGAGGATTTTGGAGTATTTTGTTCCATTTCTGTAATGGGAATAGGCAGAAGCAAATATCTGTGCAGTGTAACTTGAGCTGATTATTCAAATAATTATAATAGTGAGATATTTCAAGTTTATCACATGCCTCCTCCTGCTTCTAATGCTTCATATATAGGCACTTATATACCAAAGCATCTGAGGGCCAGAACTTGACAAGCTAAAAAAGACTATAAGGAATCTCATTTGTACAACTACTTATATTTAAATAAGAAAAAAGCACCATATTAATAACTGGAAAAGTTACAGAATGAAAATCGCAGTTATGTTGATAGTCTCTAGTGATTTGTACCAGTATATAACTATTTGATCTACGTATATTTGGAGAAACCTTATATGTGCTTATGCATGTTCTTTTGCAAAAGCATAAATATGTCTTATTTTTTACACTAAATTTTATTGGCATTAAAGGAACATCCATCTAAAATCTCATTATTAAAATGAATGATAATGAACTATTTAGGGTTTTTTTCCTATCAACTGATGTCCAGGGTGCCATATATAGCATCATATCTTTGTAAATTTAAATTGTGCAGTGACTGAGGATCCTTAACCAATGACTTTGTGTTCAAATATTTTCTTTGCCTTATTACAGGCATTAAAAAAATGCTGTGATGTTGCTTAAAATTGAAATAAATTGTCCTGGGGTTTTCTCCCTAGGTTCGTTTTTTCTATTAAACTGAAGAAAATACATCTGCAAACCTCTCTTGCCTTGTACAGTAGGGGGATATTTAGGTGCAGGATTTGTTGCTTATTTCATGTTTTGTTATATTCTTGACCATGCTCTGATGAAAAGTTTGAAATTTAGTGGGTTTCAAATATAACTTTACAATTTGTTTCTCTGTGTCAGCTCTTTCCACTACCATCACTTATAGCTTGATACCCAGAAAGTCACCCATCTACTTCCCTTTCCAGAATATTTAAAGTCCATAAGAGTGGATAGTTTTGCTGTTAACCAGGTATGCTGCCTCACTGTGGAATTACGTGATTTAACGTAAATCCCACCCTTCCTCTCATTGCATACAAATTCCACTAGATGTCATCCGGTGTCACGCTGAAGGGGAAGGTTTGAACCACCATGTCCATCAGCTCAGACTGGCCTCGTGAGGGCGGCTGTGGGTGCAGGCTCTGGGTGGGAACACTGCAGTGCCCCTTTAATAAATGGTTCCTTGTAGCCTGAACGAGTCCTGGTGAGACACTGAGGCCTGCAGGTGACTCTGATAGGGCCTTTTCCCTTTGGACGTTGCCAGGTGTTGGGCTGGGATGTTCCCTGCTGTTGCCAGGTGTAGGGCCCAGAACAGCTCTAGGATCATGAAGAGATGTACTACACAGGAATCCATTTTTGCTTGGTTTATTCAGTGGTTGAACTGGATGTGCTTTCCAGAAAGACAATAAGGGAAATGCCAAAACTGAGACAATTTTTATGTGTTCTCTTCAGGTTTTTTCCCTCCCACCCTTACATTAATTATTTCCTAATTATGTTTCTGTTTCAATGCTGTTGTGCTCAATAAACATCTCGCCCACCTACATCTGTTCCACACTAGTGAATGTGGAAGTACTGTTTGTCTCATTCTGTCTTGTACCCATTCTTTCCATCTACCCACACGTTCCCCTGCCTGCACATTGCCACCCTTCTCTCTGCAGTGCTCCCATGCCCTGGTATTTGGGAATGTAGGACCCCTGCTTCCTGGGGCTTGCCTGGGGCTCATGTTCCTGACACAGCATCCTACAAGGGTATGTTAAATAGGAGAACTGAGGCTGTGCCTGGAAATCCAGGTCCAAACACAAGGAAAGCAGTAAAATATTAGGAGGTCTTCATTAACCTTGAGGAGAGCACAGAGTGGTTACTCTGATTTGGCTGCTACTCATCCTCATTGCTGCTTGAGTAACTTTAGGACAAAATAACGAATCGGTGTTCTTGCTTCTTGCGTAATTCAGTCATAGATGTTTCCAGAGAAGAGTCCTGTTTCTGTAATTACATATTCCTTGGTGGTTTTGACAAATTCTGTTGGGAACTTTCTTGCTATATATTTGGCAATAACCTCAAAAAAAGTTAGGTTCTGTGTGGAATGAGGTTCTGCTCACAGGGATGGAGGGAACAGTGTTCACAGCTTCAGTCCTTACAGTAGGCCAAAACAACCAGTAAATTGTCTGCAGATACAGAGATGATGAAGTGGTTTTTGTTTCTGAGTAGAAGTAGGCATGGCCTGCTAATAGTCACTGCCTGAAGAATTTAAAGCATTTCTATATTCGTGGCTTTAGGTTTTATCAACAAGGCTGGACAAGTCTT
The DNA here is from genome assembly GCF_009650955.1 of Corvus moneduloides. Taxonomy (NCBI): domain Eukaryota; kingdom Metazoa; phylum Chordata; class Aves; order Passeriformes; family Corvidae; genus Corvus; species Corvus moneduloides. The sequence goes on along the minus strand of NC_045484.1, from coordinate 7,915,410 downwards.
ACATTGTGACCCATTTCTGCAAACTCCATTAACCAGTGTCCTGCTGAGCGAGAGCAGACTGAAGTCTAGATAGCACTTCTGGAAACCTGACCTCAGTTGTACTCTGTGACCTTTCTGTTCCCTTTTTATTCCTAAAACTGTGATGTCATTGTGTGAGCCTGGTGCTCTGCAGCTATCTCAGTAGGAGAGGAAATAACGCCATGAGAAGTCTGGACTAGTTTTTACAGGAATTTTCACCCCACCCATTCAGTCAGGCTTCCCAGAGGTGTGCTGTGGTTTGGATACAAAGCACTCTGTGCCCTGAACTCTGTGAGATTCTGCATTCACACTTCCACCAAAGCTCAGCAGTGAACAGGGCTTCTCACACCCCCTGCAGGTGTGTACTCCTCTGGAAGGTGCCAGTTCTTCATCTTGTCATAGTTCAGTGTCAAATTATTGATTATAGTGTGGTCCAAGTCAGAATGTTTGACTATGTTAATCCAGGGCGCCCCTTTCCTCCAGATGTTTGTTCCAGCACCTGGAGAGTTCCTCGCTGGACTCTGGGCTTTGTTTGAACATCCACAGTGTGTCCAGAGTTTCCTCAGACTGGCATGAACAACAAGCATGTTGCCAAACTCATGGCTGGACAAATTCTGTCCAATATTGAGTCTCTTCTCTGTGTCTAAAGCTGCCTTCGTGGTTGACAAACTGTTTGCCACAGTAAATACATTACAGACTTTTTCCATAGGTAGTATGGAAATCATGGGTTACTGAGTTATTAGTGTTATGCAGAGTGTTTATCTTGTTTTATTTTTAAAGTTAGCCCTCTAATAGCAGAAACCTTCTGACCACAGTGACTTGAAAAAAAAACCCCAAACCCCTTGTGATTCCAGTGATGTCGAGTCTGTAGGCAGCTGTGTTGCCACTTCAGTACTTTGGCTGCATCACAGACTTTGAAGAGAAGCATTGCTAATCTGCTCTGTTTCTTTCTGAACACAAGACTAGAGTGGTCCTGAAAGGTTTACATTTCTGCATTTCATGCTCTACTCGAGCTATTTTTAATTTTATTAGTGAAAGGGACCATGTGACAGCAGGTCACCCAACTACTTTAGATAAGTGCTTTAAGGCTGTGTGGTGCTTGAAGAAATTGAAGGGAAGTGCTCAGCAGAATGTAAATGTTGATCATCTTTGGAGTCTTTCAAGAGGGTACTTTCTGGAGATATTTTGAGAAATGAGGGGGAATGAGTTTGTTTCCAAAATAGGCACACTGGTTCTTGATTTATGTGAATCCCCTTTTAGTGACTAAAGCCTTTGAGGCTTTATATACCCAAACAAAACCAGGGGATAACCTTAAGTCCCCTCTGACTTTGTTTCTGAGCACCCAATATAGATTTAAATCATCCAATGAATATTAAGCAATAACTTGTTTTTCAATTTCTGCCTCTGTTTAATGACTAAAGATTCCATTTCAAAAAATTCATCTGTAGACATTACACACTTTGATACAACCAACTCATATCTCTGAATGGAAGATGAGAACATCTAATTTTTCCACATCCTACTATTTTTTTTCTTTTCAAACTCATTTCACAACCATAAAGATGGTGACATCTGAAAAGCCTGTTACTTCAGAGCGTGGGCAGTGATGGGTGGCACTGAGGAGTCTAAAGTGATGAATTTGTATTATTCATCACATCTCAGTTTTAATTTCCTTCCTGTTTCAGTGTTCATAACAATAGCATGTTTCCACAGGTGGCCTGTTCAATATATGGGAGAGATTGATACTATGTTATACCATGTTTTTATTTAGGATAATATTAAAAATATCTGGTTTGGGTAATTAATTTTTCCAAATTGGAGAGATCAAAGCTGGTCTTCTAAATACACATGCAGGGTCTGCTGGACTCTTGAGTCCTTCCATAAAAAAAACTGCAACAGAGAGAAGTGAATTCACTTCAAAAGTGTCCCTAAAGATGGTACAATGATTGATTTTTCCACTGGAACATTAACAAACAATGAAAATGTTGTTTCAGGGGTAAGGTAGAACACATAAAGAAAATTCTGAGTCGATACTGTCGAATCTTAAAGCTTTCCCATGTACTGCATCCTGTTTTCCTGCACTGTTCTGTAGCTGACAGCCAACCTGATTCAATTGTTTCTTTTAGAGACAGTGAATGGAACAGCAAATTTCCATTCTCTCATGGCATACCTTCTCCAAAGAAGGAAAGCAGAATCTAGTTTAAAAAAAAAAAAAGCCCAACCCAACCCACACCTGTGAAACCAATGTGTGATATTGGGGCTGTTCCAGTGCACGAGTGGAGGGAAATGAGTGCACCCACCTCGTACACAAACAAAGGGCGGCAGAAAGATCTGAGTCCTTTGATCTGTGTGTTCTGGGTCATTCAGATCCCTCAGACCTTGTTTAAACAACCTCTTTTGGGCAGCCCTGCTGTAGCAACACACGTGTAATACTGGGCTTTCAGCATCCCAGAGCCAGGCCTGAATTTCTGCTGTGCTGTCATTTGCTTGCTGAAATGTGGTCATGTTGTCAAGGGTGCTGGAGTGGGCTGGAATATCTCTGGAATTAATAACCTGGGCAACTGACCTTTGCAGTTGATATCAAGTTTGTACTGCAAATAAGGTGAGAGACTTAAAAATAGCCAACGTTGTTGGGTTGTACAGAGTGGAACAGTTTCTTTTTGAAGAAGACAAACACCTTTCTTGCTCTCTCACTCTGCCAAATTATGAAGTAGGGATAGATGCTTATGGAAGAAAGTCAAAACTCCCTTCTTCCCTCCTCAGATACTCTGGTCTCTACTAACTGTGTAATACAAGTTGGTGAAATTGCTCTGACAGTCTTCTCTGCTAGCAACAAGCCATCCAAAAGTAAATAAAAATCCTAACCATCCATGCTATGAAATATGATTTTAGTCAGAAATTACATATGGGTGTTTGGCTTAACCATAGCAAAACTGGGAAACTGCGGGGAGAGCAAATGAAGACTGGGGCCATAATAATTAAAGGGATTTACAGTCAAAAGAATAATGTTACTTGAATACAGTGTCTGTTTAGAGGGTAGCTGATATTTCATAGCTCTTTCACCTCTGTGAGCTTGAAGTTCTGCAGAGACATTTGGGCCACATTAACTGTGTCAGAGCAAACATAATGATGCACCTTGTGTGGGAGGCACAGTTGTTATTCCTACTTCACAGCAATTAGATCTATTCCTAATGATCCTGGAAAATTAATTCCTGTAAGAATGCCAACTGGAGACTGGTTTACATTGTTCCAGGAGCAGTCAGGCTTTACAGTCAGACTCTCTCAGGAATGCATAACTTAACAATAATACTGCAAGACTGGGGTCTTTTCTTCAGCATTTTTTAGCCTTGAAAGGAAGATGTAATTTGCAGTGGCTCCCAGCTACTACAGTAGGTGATGGTGGAAACTGGCACTTTTCTATGTTCCTTCCAGCTGTTTTGCTTCTAACACAGACTTTTATTCTCCCCTGGAGGTCCCAAAGTCCCCAAAAGGTGGCAGTAAGAACCTGGTCTGCTCTCGGTGAGAGGTGACATCTCTGAATTTATAGCTTCTCCTTTTGGTACAGAGCAGAGTGGGGCTCACAAAGCTCATGTTATTCTGAAAAAATGGAAAATTTGCAAGGCTGAGATAAAATCTTGTATTGCCACCGTGTGATGTCAGCGTCTCATGATGGGAACTCATTAAAACCAAGGCATCCTCTGATTTATTTTCCCTGTAAGCTCTAATGTCACAAGGTCTCAAACACTTGAGTTTTGGGAGTACTCTTGTTCATGGTTACATATTTCAAGCATAATCACTTTTTTCCCCTTTTACTTTAGTTCTCATCTCTACTGTGGTATAGGCTACTCATTACATTTTAGAGTAAATTGAATGCAGTGAAATGAAATGACCCTTGATGCTAGTGTTGGTATTGCTTGTCACATTCTGGATCCTGCCAGGATTAGTGGAGTAATGCCAATGTCTCAAACAATGTGACTGCTGAGGAGTCTCTCTGGTTGCTGCCTCTCTACATAAGCAAACATGGGTGATCCATGTGCTCAACTCATCTTCAGTGTCCAAGGGGATTGAACTGTGGGGCCATTGGCTCAATATTTTCTATATTTGAGATTTGACTTGGATTTGACAGCTGGTAGCTGGAGCATCATGAAAATACAAAGGAAATTTAGACTGGTTCCTCTTTATTTATCTACTTATTTTCTTTTTTGGGGGTTGTGAGTATGGGTCTAGGTAAGTCAGTATCACCTATTCCAGGTAACTCAGATTATGGTTGTGTAAAATGGGCAAAAAGAGAGAGAAGTGGTGGAGATAAAATTAACATTTGAATATGGAGATGAGAGGTAGTAGCATAGTGAGACTGAAGGGAATTTTGTGTTTCAATATTTCAGTAATTACAATGGAAAAATCACTTCAAATTTGATGTAAATAAGATATAAAACTTTATTATTAACTGTATTTTAATGAAGATTTACTTATTATTTCTCAATAAATTAAACAGGAAATGTGCTACATACCTGCCTGATGAATACAAATGTAATAAAATACAGCTTATATAATTCTTACATAATTTAAATCATATAAATTTTAAGACATGTCAATTTAGGATATATTTACATAGCACAACAGCGTTGTGGAGCTCACACTCATGCTTATTAACACTTCATAGATTTTTGAAAGAGGCGTGAGTTTTGGCATTTTCTTGTTATGCCCAAAATTGTCAGTCATCCTAGCTTTTCTTCTGAACTTGAGAATCTTTTCCCAATGCTCAGCAAGTCTTGCACTTCCTAACAATCAGCAGTTCTTTGGGATCTAAGACACAGTTCAGTGTTCATGGTGCAGTTAAAACATCAGTTTTCATATCCTGCTTTGACTCCATGGTGTGTGGGAGGAGGGGATTTTCTCCCTGTGCTGCTCTCACCCCTGTGACAGCCTCACCAGCTTTTATCCTGCGTTCTCTTGGCTGTGGAGCTGCTTGCATTTCCCTCATACTCCTCCTCCCGAGACAGGGATATTCCTTGGCAAGATCCAACCACTCTGGAGGATCTCTTCACAGGGTATTTGACACAGAGTCTACTTGGCTCTTCACTGCCTCAAACACTTTATTTCGAAGTGTTGGTTTGCAGCTGGTTCAAAAGGTTCAGGTAGGATTTGGATTTTAAAAATCTGGGATATGAATCCCTTTCCATAAGGATGTACACTGTTTTCTGGGCTTCATCAAAACTTGAGTGAGTTGGGTCTTGAGCCTTTTTGGCTGTTGCTTCCCTCATCTGATAGTCAATATTGATCTGGAAAAGAAAAAAATAAATGCCATTGAAAACTTAACTTAAAAATGCAGTCTCTTTCTATATCTGTCACTTTGTCAACACATGAACTTGCAGCCTTAGAACTCTGTGATAAATCAATGTCAGAACTGCAAAATGGGGGAAATTAAATACTTGTATCCCAGCTGGGCACAAAAATTGCTGTTCACTATAGAAATGTAATTTTTTCTGGAGTCAGAATTAATACAGCTCAACAATGGACTACTGAGAGGAGCAACCTCCAGTTACTAAGAGAAATCTTGTGTTGAATGTCTCCAGTTTAAATATGATCCATATACAGAACTTTACATTTTCCAGAAGGTCCACTGCTTTTAAAAGACAAGAAATGTTCTGTGGCACTTCCACTCGCAAACACAAAGAATCTCCAAACAGCATCAGTAATTCAAACTGGGCTGACTCAGCAAGGAGCATCATGTGCTAAGCTGCTGAGGCCTTTGCTGAGCTCTGCTGGTGCCTCTCCCAGTATTGGCCTGCATCCTGTGACTGTGAGATCTGATAATGTCTCACTGCACACAACAGTGATGCAAGAAGGGTCCTGAAAGCGTGCCTGTGCCTTCCTTTTATGTAACTGAGTGAGTGTGTGAGCATCTCAGTGAAGCCACACTTCCCCCTTCTGCCATGGCACAGATTGACTTTGTACATACCTGCTTAATGGCATCTGACTGAACAAACTCCTCATAAATCCTCTCTGCTTTGCCATGTAAGTGATCTGACTTGGTTTTCTTGTAATCCTCACAAGCCAACCAGAACTCGATGTTTTCCTCACTGAACTCTGACTTCAGGAACTCCCGAAACACACCTTGACCACCTAAAGCCAACACAAATACATCGTCTTTACTGTATGATATTTGTGACCAGGGAGGAGAAAAAAAAGTAGCAGCAGTTGTATTGAAATCTGATATAAAACCTTGGCAAAATACACTGTTCTTCCCTTCTTCAACATACTACAGATATTCTAATATTAAGGCTCATGGGAGTATTGCTAATTATGTTCAGTGGTTTTAAATCTAGACCCTGGGTACCAAATTATAACAATGCATTCTAGCCCTTCCTAAATGGATTGTCTTAGGGTATAAGTGGAGAGAAAATTCAAGATTAAACTGATGTGTTATCCAAGGATCGAAGACTGATCAAAATGAGCTATTTGGGGGTTGTTATGCTGAAAATGGGAAAAAAACCCCAAAACCCAACTTGGAAGCCAAGCTGTAGCAGTGTCCATGTTACAGTAGAGCTGTAAAAACCTGAGGTGCAGCAGCCCATTGTCTGACAGTGTTTATACAATGCTACAGCTTTACCTATTTGGTGAGATTAGACAAAATTTTGTCCTCGGAGTAAGAACAAAGTCATACTGGAGTAACGGACTTACTTTGGCTGGCCAAGAGCTTTTCCAAAGACTGTGACCACTGAATAACTTCCTCTGCAGAAAGCCTAAGGTGACAAGAAAAAGAAAAGACTTTAGGCAAGAAACCATGGGGTTTGTTTGGTATGACTGAAGGAGACAAATTTTATAATTTATTATTCTATTCCAGGAGTATGTGCCAGGTATTTTACTAAATTTATGGCTTTGTCATAATCTGAGATCCTGGAGACAGCCCACTTTGAGAAAAATAGTCAGGGACGAATTATGATGTTATGTTGAATTCTGTTCCCAGGAAAATAATCTTTAATTATGATAAAACTATTTTGTACCTCTACCTCTGTTTCCATATTTTTGCAATAAGAATGGTAATACCCCTACTCTTCACTTAAGTGAGAAGCATCTTTTTCTTGTAAAATGTTAGAGAACAGGTACAATGTCCCTCTGATAAAAATGGATTTAACCAGAGTGTCTTCTCCCTCACTGTTTGATGCAAACATATCAAATCACTAATTAAAAATCCTTAACTCCATGAATAGTTTCTAACTACCAATGTTCACCTTTCTTGCATTTTGGAAATTCTAGATCTTTTTACAGTATTTTTTGTTCTAGAAGTAGTTTAGAAATGAAGTAGTTTACTATATAATAATCTAGCTATAATTATATTTTAGAACTGGGTATATTTCAGTACTTACATAACATTTCTAGAGTTGGAAGCCTTGATCCCAGATTCGATATGTGGCACCATGCACTTCAAATAACTTTTGAGATCTGCACCACTGAAATAATGAACAAACATTTTTTTTAATCCATTACATTGCAGCTGCATTTAAATTCTATTTAAATTTTCCTCAAACTTTCAAACAGAGACAGACAGCTCCATCCTAGCACTGAAGTCTGGCAAGTTACACATCCAAGTAATTTTTTTTTAAAGACTGAGGTCCCCACTGTATCCAAATTCTACTTATGATTACTTAAAACAATCAATTAATTAATTGGAATGCCTCAGCTCAAGCCTTTTTGAATGATGTTGCAGTCCTGGACTTTGAGCAGGTTTTGTTCATTTAGCCTGAAACACAGTGCTAATTCTTAATCTCCAAGATTGGTGGAGTGTCATTTTCACTTCTAATACATTACATTTTATACGAAGTTGTATATACTTACAAAGCCTTTTGCTTCTTTTTATGGACTTTGCCTTCTGCAAGCTTGCAATCTTCTTTTCCATTTAATTCAGTCATGTTGTTGTGGGAGAAAAAGAATCCTGGCATTTTACTAGAGTTTAACGTGAGGCGCGCTTCGCCACGATAATCCTCCGAGCCCCAACTGACAGCTCCCCGCCTCTGCTGCCCCCTTTTATTGACGCAGGCAGCCCTGCTAGCTGGTGTGAACAGAGCTGTTTATCATCTGTCTTCATCACAACCTCTGGAAGTTCCCCTTTCAGCGCACAGTGACGTGAGTCTTCTTTGAGAAAGAAAACAGACAGCAGCGTCTCGTGGTTGAAGTTAAACCAGATGAGGCTGAATTAGTTTGGGGTTGTTATGTGTGACTGTGTATGTCTGGTACCAAAAAACAAAAATCCCCTCTAGAACTTCGAGTTCTTGTCCCCTTTCTAATTGGTACTTGCAAGTCAGAAGAATTTTTTGGTTTGATGAACAGAGCTGCAAATACTGCAATTTTTTCTTGACAAAATTCACTTGTTGCATGCCTGTGTCCTGCATTTTTATGCTTTTCAATTGGTCAGGTGGGCTCAGCAGAATACAAGGAAAAGGTACTTTACAATACCCCAGTACTAAAGTTCCATATGCAACAAGCTACTTGCAAGTCCCCTGTTGCTCTTCAAAATAGATCATTACATTAGACAGGTTTGTTTAGACACGTGCTGTGAAAATATTTAGAAGTGGTTTTCTCGGGAAGGGGTTTTGAAGCATCAAGAACTTATTTAATTTGGTTTGATTTTTCCAAGTCAGGTTATTTGGAAGCACAGAGACATATTTCAGGAATACCTCCCTAATTTTAACTGGCTTGGCATGTATAAATGTTGATTAGGTTAGAGCTGTTGTTGTAAACACAATGTGAATATTGCAACCCGTTTGAGGGAGATGGAGTTGTTTGTACAGACTTGAGTTCCACTTCAAAGAGGAAACCATGGATATAAAACAAGATGAAGTATTAAGTGTAACTGTTTATCTGTCCAGGATGGTGATCTAGATGTTGAAATACTTAATCTGGCCCCTGAGCAGCCCAATTTCTGCTTGTTTGCTCGGGTTAGTTTTGGGTTTTTTTCTGTGATGTTTCATAGATTTTCTTTTTTTTTTTTTCCTAAATAACGTGTGCAACTTTGATTACTTATAAATAGCTCGTGAATGATGTGTGCAGGGTGATGGTGGTATGAGGTGGTGATGGCATATGATGGTGATAACTGCTGACACATCCCCAGCTTCCTAGGCAAATGTGATGCAAAGGACTGGGATCCCGAGAGCCGCCGGCAGACAGATGAGCAAGGACAGACCGTCAGGGTCGGGGTGGTGGTGACCACAGCAGGCTGCCGGCGCCCTGGGTGCCAGCAGCGACACAAATGTGTCTGCATGGGCTGTGCTGCCAGAAATACTTATCTCCACACTACCAGGTGAACACTGACCTTTGCGGGGGGGCAGAGGTATTTACTAACTGCTCTCCCCTGAACGAGACGAGAAAGGAAGGAAGAGATGTTATCAGTGCTGGATTTGTTTTCGTGTCTAACGTGCTAGATTTTGACATTCTGCCCCCCTCAGCGTCTCACTGTGTTCCCTCAGTTAGGAGCTGTCCTCAGTGGGAGGTTCCTTTGCTGGGAAGGTCAGAGAGATGGTGCACCCAAACCCCTTCTCAGAGGAGGGCACCAAAAGCGTAATAAACAACAGGGGAAAATAATTTCCTATCTCATCTCCCAGAACTCTGTAGCCCTAGGCTAAAAGTGGGGCAATGTCTTGAACTTGTATCAGCTGGTAATTATAATATACCAGTGGAGTTCTGTGAGTGTGAAGGACAGTGTTGACCCCTTGAAGAATAGGAGTTTGCTTTATTGTACCTATTATCAATGCAGGGCTGTTGACAGTTCATTTACAAGATGAGGAATGTCTGTTCCCCATTTAAAATGAAATTACTCTCTTTACCTTTTTGATTTGTTAAACATACCAATGCATATAATAGGTGTTGAGTCATTCGTTCCTCTAGAAAGGAATTCTCATGCTGAGTGGACTTTGTGCTTCACCTTCTTGCAATAAATATTCTCTTGAGTAAAGAAAAAATAGCATTCTTGTCATTTACATCAGGGTAATGCTGCTGTCCTACAGCATTTGAATTGCTTTCTAGGTCACACAACGCTTGAATTGCTTTCCAGGTGCTTTATTTGGTGGAGGAGATCAGTGGTGTTAGTATGGGATAACTTGTAGGTAACTTGTGTTGCTTGTAGAAATACCATATCACTGCACTCTAGGGGAGGTGGTAACCTTTGCTTTTGGGATCCTGGTGCTACTGAACTTGAATAAAAAGTGAAGCAGGAACAGGTGGAATACTATACTGTGAATGAGGAAAAAGTTGTGGTTACCAAGCAGACCACCTGGAATCAGCTGATGTTCTTACGTTCTGCTGTTCTCATATCCTGAATTAATAGTGCTCTTAACACACTGGGGAGTCCTCTCCAGTATTCCACATCACCAAACCCCAATCTCTGCATTACAACTGGTGCTCTTTATCCCTAGGCTAAAAAGAAATCAGTGCTGCCTCTCTGGTTCACCCTAAGCCAGGTTTATTTGTCAACTGGTGTAAAGATCCATGTAAGACTGGAAAACATAGAAGACAGAGTTCTGAGTGTCTGATTTGGAGAAGGGATGAACAGTGGATACCTAGGAAGAAGTTTGGCACGTAAACCTCTAGCTTAGGGTCATAAGAGGATATTGGTGCTTTATGTTGTCTTTACACTTCCTATCTTCCTGTAAGCACTATTCAAACTCTGCAAAACCAAAGCCTACTGCATTCAGTAGCAGACACATCAACGTGGGACTACCATTATCAACCACTTTTTTCCTCTGCTATGGAAAAATACTTTCTTCCTCTGAGTAACTCTGATCTTCAGGGCATCCTTTTTTTTCTCAATGGAGTATTTCACTGACTCTGATTCACTCTTTCTATGCAAGCCTACTCATCTTTAAGGTTTTATTTGTTGAACCCAGTGCAAGTTTCCCAATCTCAAGAATGGGAAAAACTGTGTACGAGACTTAGGTATGAGCACAACTGAAGTGAGAGGGAAAAGAGGAACTGTAAGATTCATAGAGCTGACAAGAATTTTTTTATTGCTTGAGCAACATTCTGCTTCTGCAGACCACACAAAACCAGGGAGACACCTGCATGGAATTTCCTAAGTTAAAAATTCATTAACTATGACTTTGGTTATTGTAAGGGATTCTGCTTTGTGAAAGAGTTGGACTAGGTCCCACAGATGGACTAGATGTTGGTTCCCTACAGTTTTCATTATTCTGTTGTCCTGAATATTCTGACTTGGTATTTCTAGTGTCAAAAGTGATACTTATTTTCAACTTTAAAAAATATGATGCTTCAAACTCATATGCATCTATCCATATTCAGGGTCACTATCCTGTTTCCTGTTGACAGAAATGTCTGGTGGGATTTTACATGATACCATGAAGAATAGCTATGTCCTGACCCAGCAGAAAGCTTTTCACATAACTTTCTGCCTCCTAATTTTCTGGATTTCTTTCGGTTTCATCATGGGATGGTTGGTAACAGACCTGTCTTTTTCATCTCCCACAACCTTAATCTACCTATATATTTTTCTCTGTTTCATGCATGATGGCCAATTGCTGCTTGAAATACTTTCTTGCTTAATAACCATTCTTTTCGTATTATTACAGGAAATTACAAAAATATGTATTTTAAGCCTTACAGTTTTAGAGTTTATTAGAGTAATCCCATTATTTGATACAAAACCCTCTTTGTCTTAAGGTTGGCATTGTCTTAGTTGATTCTGTCCAGTAAAAGAACAGAGGAGAACTTTTTGCAGGAACAGCAGCACAGCTGGCTGTCACCAGCTGGTTTCTACTCTTTTCCAGATGTCTTATAGGTTTGTGATGAATAATTCATCCAATTTTATGTGCACAGGAGAAGCTTGCAAGCATATGCTAATATTCAACCTGTTTCCATGCACTGTTTTCTACTCTTTCTGGTGACCACTTGGTAGAGTGTAAGAGAAAAAAATGTGAGAAAATTTCCATTACGACACTGGACAAGCTTGGTTAAAGCAGAGGGGACAAAAAGTTCCATGAACTACAAGTCCCGTTTGCTGGTCAAAATTAATTCAAGCTTCTCCTTCTGACTTCTGCTTTTTTGTTTGTTTTTGGTCACTCTTGTCTGGCCTTACCCTCGTTCATCCTCCACTTCAGCCCTGTTTCATTTCTCAGTGTTTCATTTTGGCTTTGGCAAGTTGTTGTCTTCCACACATGGCCGAATTTCAGCTTTGCTGCACTCTTGCTGTTGAGCATAAATGCCTCTGGAGTTAATCTGGCCACATCTGTGCTCAGCTCGAGGGCCCAGACAGGCAGTGCTGCCCCACTGAACACAGAACATCCCCCTGCCCATCACGCAGCTGAGCATTAGCTTAGCTATGAAAACAAGTGATTTCTTTGAAATGCTGTTGTCTTTTAGGTGACCTAAAGAAATCAACTACTGATAATCCATCTCTCTAGCACTTAAAGGAAATAGAAACTAGTTTCTGTGGGAGAGGAAATAGTGTGCATTAAAAAAAAAAGGGCGGTGGGTGCTTCTGAGCTGCAGTGATATTATTTCGAAATGTTAAAATTTTCTCTCATATTATGTAGTCAGTCCATAACAGAGTAATGGTAGCCCTTACAAATTATTTTTAGAACTAATTTCTGCTACAAGCAAAGGTTTTCTGGGAAGAAATTGTGAAGCCACCATGAGGAAAATCTTGCTACTGGTTTTAGTGGTCTCATTTTTGGTGTTGGACTGATTTGATTGAGAATTGGGTCTTTTTGTTTTGTTTCGAAGTTAAGATGTTCCCCATGTTAGCTATTGTTCCTGATTAATTCGACGAATTCTAACTTTGCAACCAGTAAGACGCAGCTAGGGCTGAATGGCATCAGACTTCTCAGAATACAAGAGGATTTCTATATTTGAAAAATAGTTGGAGCCTAATGCCAACCTCCTTCAAGGAATGTCACAAGCTGAACTTTGAGCAGTGATCCACCACTTGAGAAAGTCTTATGACATTTGCTCTATGAGACACCTGACTCTGGAGGACAAGTGACCAGAGCTTTCCTGAAATCTCTTCTAGCTGTTTCACTTCCTCACTATAAAATGACGTCACAGAAACATTCCTGCAAAATTCCAGTTCAAGCCAAAATTTCACTGTCTGTCTCTGAAGTATCTGCAGAATGCTTTTAGGGGATTTTATTTAGGGTTTCCCCTAGCTTCTGCAGGAACCTTGTGGAGTTTTGGGGGGTTTTCCTGTACCGTGGCAGTGAAGGAGAAACCTGGTAGGAACCCTTGAAGTCACTGTGGAGAGCACTCAAGTGATGTTTTCCCTGGTTTTTTGAATCGTATGGGGATTAAAATACAGTTCAGTCCCTGCATCCATTCTGGCAGGTCTGGCTCTGGTCTTTCCTTTGTCTGTCAATCTCTAAATGTCTTCATGGGTGCTGTGCTCTCAGCTTTTGTGGCTTTAGTTGTGTCCCTAACCTGTCTAACTGCTTCATGTGTCTGTTGCAAGTGACCATTAGCTACTGGAAGCCGTCGATTTGAAACTTTGCTGAATAAAAATTGTTCTTATGGTTATTATTTTCTTTATGGCATCTTTTCAAACTTTCATGACTTGACTTTACAGAAAAAGATCAATATTTTACGATAAATGTTGGCATTAACGGTTGTGTTTATATGAGAGTCAGTGCAAGGAATTAGATGTGTATTTCCTCACCATACTGAGCACATTTCACTGACATGCATATCCAGTAATTCCCTCTTTCTTGTGACCATTTCTTAATTAGAGTGTAATAAGCTTATACAGTTTATCAGAAACATGATCCTTTTCTTTCTGGGGCTTTCCATCTGCAATAAATTAACAGTTGAATTTCTGTGAAATCAGGGGACTGTTGGTTCTCAGTCAGATTGGCTGACACCTAGATGAAGAAGAAAAAAAAAGAGGAGAAAAAACTGCAGTACAGTGACTTCTGGGTGGCGATGGTGATGCTTCCTGTATCTGCTGTTCACAGAGCAGGAAGTGTTCATCGCTCACCCTCGGGAAATGCACGCATTTCTCATTACCTCCTCACATTTTCGTGAGCCCCACACTGCACTGAAGCAGCCCCTTGTTTCTCATGTGCTCTTAAGCAAAATGGAGTGAGAGCAGGGCCTGAGGTGCTGGGGTGTGAAGCAGAGTTTGCTGAGTTTCCACTGTCAACACGGAAATGAGATATGTGAGCACAATACAAGCTTGGCTTTCAAAGCCTGAAGGCTTCAGTTTCATCTGAATCTTAATGGAGAAAAATCAGATGCTTTTTCTCTCTTGGAGATGGTAAAATTCTGCATCCTTCAGAACTGTATTAACAAATGGTTTGATTGAACACAGCAAGCTAAAATTTGCGGTATCCGTTTTAACAATGTTTTTAAGAGCTTTTAAACAGGAGAAGTATTACTGAAGCTTTTAGTGGAGTTATGCCGCTAAAGACTTCTCTGAAGAACTGCACTTTTAAGTGTCTGTTTTACACTTGGTGTTATGAATTTCCTGGCTGAATTTTCACTTCAGTGCCAGCCCAGATATGGCTCTCTTTGACCAAAAAAACCCTCACAGACTGGAAAAAGCTGTGAGCAATATGGTCTAAGCTCATAGATGATCCTACTTTTTAGAGCAGGGGTTTGGACTAGAAACCTCCTCAGTTTCTTCCAAAATTGGTTTATCGTGAGATTCTATGTATAACTGATGAATAATGTCTGGAACACAGAAGTCTAATTCAGTTAGAAGATAACTACTTTAGGAAAGAATGGTAATTGTAGAAATTAATACAGGTTTCCAGCTTGGCTCTTTTGAATGAGAACTACACACTGGAAGTGCATCATTCAAATCACCATTTCTTCCACCTCCCTCAGAAAATACTTGCCTGGTATATACATGAAGTAGCAGAAAGTTACTTCAAGAAATGGGAAAGTTGAAGATAGCTATGAGGTCTCAATCTAAATCTATAAAATTTTAAAGCTACATGTTTTCTGTGATGATCTCTAAGAACCAGCTCTTCTTGTGATGAACCAGGAAAGGAAGATAGTTTAGTTTTATTTCCTGTCATTTACTTTGAATCTCACCTGCTGTCTAATTTCAGTTCTCAGGAATTAGAATGTTTGCAACAGAAAGACTTGCATTTCCTTACATTTATCATACTTGCAGTTTTCTGTTATGCCGCAGAGACAGACCCCATCCATCCTATTGGTCACCTCCCTCCCTCCCTTATGACCCGTACCTGACACACCCTGAAACACTGGGACATCTGGAAATGTTCAAGCCCAGGCTGGACAGGGCTCTGAGACACCTGATCTGGTTGAGGTTGTCCCTGCTTATGGCAGGGAGCTGGACTAGGTGGCCTTTATGGGCCCCTTCCAGCCCGACTCATTTTAGGATTCCATGCAATGCCTGCACTAGGCTGGCTGCTACTGGTGAACTGCTGGCACCTCTGTGCTTTTGGGAAAATTCCAGCAGTTGTTTTATCGTTCCTGGGAAGAATGGGGGCAAAGGCTTTATTAAAATGCAATCTCCTGTAGTTCTTTGAAAACTGGACTCCTCCTGGAGCACATACCATTTAGTTAAAGACAGTTATTTGTAAGAAACTAGTGGGTTCATGTTTGACAAGACAAATGTTTCCTGAATGTATTCACCCACGTCACTGATGCCTGTGCTTGGCACCTGCGTTCGAGCATGCATGAGTGCTTAACAAAGCCTTTGGTGTATGGATTTGATTAAGAACAGCATGATCCTTCACACGCCTTCTCCTGGCAGGGTCAGGAACAGAGTTTATGTACATGTCCATAAAAATAAATGAATAGACGGGGCCTCTTTGGGTCCCTGCATGTCTGCGTCCTCTCTAAAGTATGTGGAAAATGACTCTGCTCTAATTTACATCTAAATTGCAGGACATGGGCCCTTGTAATTCAGAACCACTGCTCAGTTCCTCATTAATTATCTATCTGGAAGCCCACAGACCTTGGCTGACAAGAGTACTGAATATAACCTTTGTGCAAAAGAGGAGTTGTCATATCCTCAGAATGGATTTTCCTAATAGGTGTCGTTATGAAAAACCAAACTCCCATGTCCCACTGGTTCCCCACCTGTGGTGAAAACTCATGATTTCAGCCTTGTTTCCGTAACCTCCACAGGCAATTAAAACTGCCATTCCCGCAGCATGGGCTGCCAGGTTTGGAATTCCCCATTGGCTGTGTGTGTACATGTCAGGAAACCAGGTGAGCTTTGATACATGCGACCACTTCCCTGTAATTTTGAAACGAATTTGAAGATGAACACACAAAAAAATTCAGTGTGCAAAGCAAGATAACCAAATCTGGAGGGAGGGTTTCGTATGAGCAGCAGGAAACGGAACCCACTGAGTTTCATGACAAGAGTAGTTCTGCTCTGAACTGCTGAGCTTTCTTGTGCTGCCCTGAGTTACTCTGAAAGAGTCATCAAACACTGATGTACTTCTAACCTCAGCCTCAGCCGTGGGGCCTGGAAACCACAGGCTAACAATCCTTTGTGAGAGCTGTTCTGCTGGCTGGCACTGCCAGGCAAGTGCTGAAAGGAAGCAAATAAAGACTTTTAAAAATAATTTTTCTTTTTTAAGAGTGTATATATTTGCAAAACCATTGTGAGGGTATTGATATGCGTGTATAGAACTTGACATTATCTCCAACATTCCTTTAAATGTAGCATTAGAATGGCTCTTCTCTTTCCACACATGATACATAACACCAGCATGTTTGCTGCAGATCTGATGAATACCTGTTAGGAAATGTGTGTAGATATTTACATGTGTTTTATTAATGGTGTTCCTTGAAAGCCACTTTGTAACATCCAAGTCACAAAGGTTCCTCTCAAACATGGTTTATTGTTGGTTTTTGTTTAAACAATGTCAAATTTAACACTCAAGCAATGTATCAGAACACACTGTGTTCAGTGACAGAAGGACAAAACCTGTTGGTGCTAGAAGATAAAATATAATTATTGTTGTTCTGTATAGAAGCATGGGTGTAATTTTCTTAATTTGTTTAGAATTTGATTGCACCCTTCAGTTTTACCATGAACTCACATAATATAGGAATAGCCACAGCAAGTGAAGGAAAGGGAAGGTGACTTAGGTTTTCTGGTATTATATTCTCATTTTCACACGTGTGTTAATGCTTCTGAAGTGCTAATGCTCACTGTATTTGGTTGGGGTTTTTTTAAACTGAAGAATAACAACCCCAGCTATTTATTCTTAATGAAAAATCAGGTTGAATAATGATGAAGTTTGAGTTAAAATCAGTGGAGCTGGACTGATTGCTGCAAAATTTCCCCCTTAATTGTGATGGTAAGAGACACACTTCCCTCAGCTTGGAAGCTCTTTTAGTTGTCGTTTCCTTCCTCTCACTGCTGTTATTCAAACAGAGGAAACTCAAATTTACAGTGCATTTTTTGCTCTGTTAACATTTGTGTGGGAAAGATGCGTCCTAGACTTTTTTTAATACACAGGTTGGGATCTATAACCAAAATAAGTAAAGACAATGGTTCAGCAAATAAGAAAGCTCACTTCTGAACTGAATAATAAATAAGACTTCACTTGCCCCAGGACACAGATAAATACTGGAAGATTAATCAAAAAGTTTCTCCTATCAATACAAAATGGGCTTTACCTGCTCTATGTTTGTTGTGTTCTAGTGAATTGGCATGCCCTGCTGCTTATTTTTCATGTAAGAATCAGTTATGAATTACTAGATTATTTCTAATGGGAAAAATTTTCCCGTAGTAATGCTTTGGTTACATTTTGCTTAGATTCTAGTATGTGGCAGCTTCCCCCTCACATACAGAAATATTGCTGCTTGGAAAATGACAAAATAAGCATGTTTTATGACTATTGGGTAGGGGTGAAATGTATAAAATTACATTCTGCATGACAGGGCCACTCTAACTTTGGCTCTCCAGGATGGTATAATCAGAATACACTGAACAGAAAGCTACAATGAACCTTGACGAGCTTTTGAAACATCATTTCTGTGTTCTCATGCTTCATGCAAATAACCCTGTAAAGTCAGGTCATAATAAAAGAGAAACCTGGTAACACCAGCTTGCGTCATTTGACGATCAGAATAGTCTTTGCATGTTGTTCTCTTTTTTATAACTTGCTTTGTCTGCTGCTGTAGCAAGATTTGTATTTTACATGGCAACCTCTTTTTGACTGCTCTTACGTTTATTGAATAACCAGCACCACTTTCACTTGTCAGCTGGTTTAGTCTCCCTGCGGGTTGCCAAGGAACATTCCAAATATTAGGGAACTGCAGAATTGCAGAGCCTGAGGCTTCACGTGGTTACCAGTCACAGAGCAAAACAACTGGAAAAATATGATCCCTGCACCCAAGAGACTAAAGCAGGCCCCAGGACACTACAACACATGGAATACATATTTTATGAAGTTTATGGTTCACAATGCAATGAGGATTCTGTTTGCCTGATCTGCCAGTTGACTGGCTCAGGTCAAGGCCAAACATGTTTTCAGACTATTCTGCTATTTCTGCAAGTGCAATTTCTGTGAATTTTGCTTTCTTGCTTTCAGTGGCTTGTACTCACACCTGTTTCCTTTTTGCCTAACTTGTGTTATGCCTTGGACACATAAAGAAGTAGGGATTTCTTGCCTGATTTCTCAGTACTCTATATGCAGCTTGCATTTTCAAGAAACAAAGTGATGCCTGATGTCAAGACAAAGAAGCATGATTGCCTAAAATTAGTATATTTTTATTTATCACCTTGGACCTGTAGTATATCTGGATTCTTTTCCCCCTAGATCATCGACTTTTGCTTTTCATTCTCTTCTTTCTATGAAGCATCTCTTCAGTGCTTGAGACCATTCAGCTCAGCCTCTCTCTGGCAGTGCTGCATGTGAATATCAAGATGACAGCAGTGTGCAGAGGGGCTGTGGGGGAGGTAAGGGTGAGAGGGACTGAAACAATGGAGCTGGTAAGAAAGAAAAAAGCAAAGCACTGAAAGAGTAAGAGGGCACTTTTCCCATACAATCTGCTACTGTGCTGTGGAATGAGTCCCAACCCTCTGCTTTCTTGAGGCAATAGAGGAAAAAAAAAAGTTCTCACATTGATTTTCTCTCTAAATTTGATAGTAGATTTCAGCTTGAAACTTCATATTCCATGAAAATAGCAATGAAAGCTCAGTACTGTCCCAAATGCCAAACTTGCCAGGGATGTGTAAAGTGAGGTTTTAGAATATTAAAAAAAAAGACTGTTTTAAACTCCTTGACCTTCTGAGGATGGTAGTGAGAGCTCATTACTGTACACTGGCTTCAGGGGTGATACAGAAACCCCAGCATGCACTGTTTGTTCCAGAATTCACGCCAGAGCTTTAAGGCATTCCTCTCATGCATGGTGCTTGACTCTCAAAAACACCTGGAGCAGCTGTGGCCACCAGGGCATCAGCAGTTTCTCTCCCCAGGGGCTGGCAAAAGGAAACCACTTCAGAATGAGTGGTTTTCCTCTGTCTGGGCAATGTTTACCAGCTTTTTACAAAGGTAGCTGATTTCATTGCTACAAAGGCTGACAAGGTGTGCTGGGGAGGGCATACCTGAGATTTAGGACAAACCCAATGCCAGGATTCTTTGGAATAAACTTGAAAATCTGTCACATACACAGAGCACCTGTCTAGCAGTGTCACATTCCCCTTCTTTACTTCCTTCTACATAAATGAGTCTGCCTGCCTGTGGTGGGATCTCTGCTGAGTATTAACATTGCAGAATATATTGCACAGGCAGATGAGGAAGTTTTATGCAGCATTCACAGAGATGTAAGGTGCTCTGTAAGTACAAATAAGTGACTGTTGTGAGCTTATCCTGACATTGAAAAGAACTGATCTTATTTCAAAGGCAGATAAAAGGATTTAAGAATTATAAAAGGGTATCTAAGAAATCTGTGATACTGCTGGAATAGCGTTAGGAAGTTTATTCATCATTCTTAGTTGACAGACTTGGAGTCTTTCAGTGTATTTAATTTTTTAAAATCTAATTTAAAGTGATACTCCATTGAGTTGCACCTATATTAATGAGAAAATTCTCCCAACAAAATTTGAGATAAATTTTCTGGTTCATTATCAAAAATCCAGCTCAGTAGTTCCCTAATCACTGTTGAACCTGGCTGATGGTGGTTGTTTTTCTCTTAAACATGAGCAATTTTGAGTAAATACCATGCAAGCATTCTTATTTTACTATGTTATCCAGCCCATTTGCCAAGGGTGTAATTTATCTAACACAGAGTTCTGGTTAGTTGTTGGCTATTTATATAGATGTATATCTACATAATACAGAACATCTATCTGTTTTGTATTTTGCTGAAGTTTCACTCAAAAAAAACCCCAAAAAACAAACCAACAAAAAAAAACCACCCCAAAAACCCCAAACAAACGAAAAACCCAAACACTAACAAAATTACAGCAATGTTTGGACACGCTGTTCTGGAGATCTTAAGTCCCAACATGCATATCAGTCTACATTTGCAATGCAAAAAGGTACATTGTGTATTAGTGGGACTACTGCTTCTTATTTCTTTGTGTAACACAGGACACTCCTGGTGCCACTGATACAGGTTTAAAAAAAGAACAAAGCAAACAAACTGAAATGGTGGATATGTATTCTTTGGGCCTTGGGCCTGCAAAAGTTGAACCCATGTGCTCTTTGATAGAGTTTCTCTTTAATTTGTAATCTCTTTGAAGTTTTGTGAAGAAAGCAGTATCCAAAAAGTGGAGATTCTTACACAAACTGCCTCGTGAACCTGCCTAAATATCAGCGCTTGGTAAAGACATTTGGAATTGGTGACGTGGCCTTGTGCAGACATGAGGCAAGAAAGCAAACCAGCTCGCCACCTCAAAATAATTAAATGATTTTAAGCTTGTATATTTTGAATTCAAATACATTTTGCCTGGTTTCATTTGTAAGCTAAAGTTCCCTGCTATCTGCTGGCTGCAGTTTCCCTGCCAGAGAGCACGCTGCATGTGTGGTGCTGCAGTGTTAGATTGGCAGATATGCAATTTAGAGTTCAGTGGGGTTTAATCTGTGTGTTGGTCACACATCAGCATTATTTACTGATACAGCAGTGACAACAGGACATGACAGAGCAGGAGAAGGAAGTAGATCAACTGTTGGGTACAAAAATAGCTGACAACTCACGCTGAAGTGATTGGAAGATAGAGTGTGGGTTTTGGTGTTAAAGCATGTGTAAAACAGAGGCAGTTTCTCACCACCAAAAAGGGGTGATCTGCTTAAACAAGTTTCATTGCAGCAGTACTAGAGGTCACGTAGTTCTGGGCTCAGACTTAAGTAAACCGGGTCTAATTCCTAGGTCTGCCATGGATTTCCTGTGTGAGTTAGAGCAAAACTTGCTCTTGTTGGGTTCACGTCAGCCACCGGGGCAGGGTGTCTGCTCCCATATGAGACAGAGCAGGGTATCTGGAAAGTTTGGGCAGTGCTGGCAAGTGTGACTCAGCACCTGTGGCAGCCCTGGGTCTCCTGAAGTGATGAATGAAGATCCTGTGCAACGTGAGGGGGTGTCAATACATCACTGAGGGGAGCTTTTTATCTTTTTTTTGGCACTTGCAAAATGAGAGGAAGGAGTAGTTGCTTCTTGTTCCATTTAATTTCTGTCCTTCTTACTGAGTTTATAAAATCAGCTTTCCAGGGGCTATACAAGATATAAAGACACTGTGTGACCTCAATGTTCCAGCAGTCTTTTTCAATTCACAAAAATAATTCAGTCTCTTAAGTAATAGCAGAGAGGGAAAAAACAACAACCAGCCAACATTGTCATTGTTACTAGAAGTTTGAAAAACAAAATAGTGATGTCATATTGAGGGAAAATTAAATTTAGAGTATCAGGGTGTAAGCATCAACTGCCACATTATTCACTTACAGGGGAGGGGATTTTAAGCTCTTCAATAATTATCAATTTTTATGGGTAACATAAAAAAGAATCAATTTTTTTTCTAACCTTGCAGGTTACTATTTGCCATTCCTTGTTAATACAGAGAGAGGTTTGGCCTTGTTTCCATGCATTTTAGACACTGGAGGGCTCCTTTTGCAAGCATGGAATGTTTCTCCTGTGAACCATGGAGGAACTTGTCTTCCACCGTGTGCCTGAGGCACTGTAAGGGAATGGAGGCACAGCCCTAGATCCTGTACATCACTGCAAGGAGGGCAGAACCTGGCATCATTTGTATACACAAAAGAAAAGGTGGAAAGTACTTACACCTCTACTGGCTATCCATAAGTGAAGGGGCAAGAACAGGAAGAAAAGGATTTGTGTGGGATTCAGCAGATGTGCTGCAGGTAGTAGAACAATACAGATCCAACAAAAAGCTTGTTAAGGAGAAAATGTAAAATGAACCTTGGCATAGTTCCATGTAAGCAAAGACTGATTTGGGGTTTTACTATCAGAATACTTCGATCCCTGAGTTTCACACAACCCCTAAGCTATGAGCTGGTTTTGTTCAGGATGTAGATGTCCAGCCTGGGACAGGAATGGTGAGTTCAAAAGGCTATTAATTCAACTTAATGTGGATCTGAAGTGAATTGATAGGTTTTATGAGGTTGTCAAAGGTACTTGGCCTGGGTTTGTCTGGATTTTTGGAAGTGGTTTGCTCAGAGTATACACAGAATTTTGGCAGCCTCAGACAGACAGACCCTGCATCACGACCCACAATACACTCCTTTGCCTTCATTTTGGGGAATACCTTTTAAAGCGTGTTTTCTCTTTTTGCTTTATTGCTCCTTAGATAGTTAAAACCACAAAAGTACTTTTATTTTTTCTCCCTTGTTTCCTTTTCTACAACTTTAGATACATACAACATGACCATAGGTATTTCTCTCCTTAATTTACACCCTCTACTGCCTTATTTAAGAGGTGAATGTGGGGAGCCTGTGCTTCCTCCATGCTGTTGCCATGTCCCATCAGTAAAACAGAATATCAGAGAGGTCCTGGAGCTCTTCTGCCTACACAGCTTTTTTATAAACCTCACCACTAGGTTACGAACGTGGAGTGTGATGAGTAAGACCAGTCTCTGGCTCATTAGTCAGCCTTTAAAAATGAAAGCAGACAACTTCCACTCAGCCCCATTTCAGGGGAGACCAAACAGGAAAAAGGAAACTGGGGACAAGAAGTCTGAAGAAGTGCGTTCAAGGCGCCCGTCCCACATAACCACACGCTCCTGCCGGACAGACCCCAACCCGCTCTTACGCACCTTCTCCTCCTATGAGCAAACCAGTGTTTACCAACTGAAACTGCTTATTTATCTAACTGAATGCATCCAGTCAATCAATTTATTTGTCAAACCAACATTTATAAACCCCTTCCCACATGAATAAAGTGACAGCACATGTTCACACCATTTAATAGACTTTCATAAGGCCAAAGATGTAATTTTTTTTCAATTATGCTATAAGTCATTTTCCAAAGAGAAAAAAAATATTCTTAGGTTTATTAATAGTGTGGTGGACTGTAGTTCATGCTAGATACTAAAGAGTGTGTATTTTCAGTGTGCATAATTCAAGTGTTAATGACTGACTTAACAAATATTACAACAGCTAATTCTGAGAAAGAAAGGTTCTAACATCTTTTAAAGACGAGGTCAAATGAATTTCTAGTTCAATTATTCTAGTGTTTGGATCTGAGGATGAAGTTGATTTTAAGCCTGACTCTGAAAGAAAGATTTTAAATATATTTAAATAACATTTCCTTAAGATGCATCAATTATGGTATTTATGACTATGAGCCCAAACTCTATCATGTGCTTGTCATTCATGAACACAAAAGAGAGTTTATCAAAGAAAGTATGACTGATCAATTTTTGGTTTAAACTTCCGTGATTCCAGTGTGTGTGACATTTAATGTGCAGTGAGATGTAACTTGTGTCTGTTTGGACCATGGAGAGGATGAGGAGGTTTGGGTTTGTTTGAATTGGGTTTTTTACCTGAAAAATATTTGCCCAAAAAAAAAATCATGAAGTCCCCCTAATACTTCAGTGTGGGGAGAAATGTTTTTGAAGGTGAAACATTTTAATCAAAATAGTTAATGAAAAATCAAAGAAAATCTGTAGACGAAGGATAAAGGGGATTTTGCTCCTGTCACAAAATGAAGAAAATATTTGCCACTGCCCCACCAAGCTCCATCTACAGAGCTCCATCTACTTCCACCCACATTTTTTTTTTAAAAAAGGTGAGATATTCTGGAGAATATTTATACAAGAGTATAAAAGGAAATAATTTAGACTGATTAATACATTTTGAATGTCCACACAAATCAATAATTTCAAGAAAAAGATAGTTAGACTAAAACACTGCGGTATCAGCTCTTGGACTTGAAAGCTAATGCCTCCCACCTAAGCGTCTCATGTGTCCCTCCCCACAGAAGTATGGAAACGTTTAAAGAATACACATTCATCAAGTCACAGAGGCCTTGGAATGTCTCTCCTTCCCCTCTCTATAGTGTTTGCCATGCACCAAACCCCAGGGAAGGGTATAAAGCACTTCCTATGCACAGACTTGCAGAAGCATCTGTGAAACATCTCCCCCAAATAATACCAATGGCCGAGAAAAGATGCTCAGCGCACTGAACCGATACAGGTTTTAGTCTTATGAGTATGTGTAGACACAATCAAGTTTATGAAATTTTGTGTTGGACAAGACTACATAAAAGTTTAAAGGAAATGCCTGTCATTGTTGATATTTGTGGTTTGGGGTTTTTTTATTGTTTTTAAATTAGACACAATGGGGACAAGACTGTCCTGGTTCAGAGAACTGTGACTCCATTTGTAGGTGAACTTTTAAAGTTTAAATGCATTCATATGTGTTCCCTTCCATTTTAAATGCACCATAAACTAGTCATCTTTCTGTACTCTTGTATTAATCCCATAGTTTAATTTCACACTTCTGATAATAAGGCAAAGATAAGATAAAGCCTCTAAGAAATAAAATCCCCATGTCCTTTTCCTGTAGCTGTTCAGCCCTCAGACCTTCAATTGACTTCACTGGGATGTGCAAAAATGTAACTCTAGGAATGCTCCGTAACCAAGGTCATTAATCACTGGCATGACTTTCATGTTCTTACAAATCCTGTTGACAGTGAAATGATACAACTGCCAGGAGTTTAAGACTGTTTCTAGCTGTTAATAGCAACCAGTGTGTATCATAGAACAAATGTCCAACAGCCAGGGTGTTCTGTGTTCTCTCTTTTTGAGCATTATTTGATTAATGTTGGTACACTCGGCTTGCATGAAGAAAGATTTACTGAGGGGAAAACAGATGACAGGCACAATGCTGCAATTTAATGTACCTTGTGAATAGCAATAAGCCAGCAGCTGGTTCTGCTGATTCTGAAGCCCATGTGAGGAGTTCTGAGGTTCATGGGGTTTACAGTAGACTCTACAGTGAGTCTAGATGTCAGATCACAGAAGTATTGAGAAGATTCAAGGGCAAAAAAATACCTGGAAAATAAATTCATAGAGTACATTCAAAGGTTTTTAAAGCCCTAAAAGACCTTGATGACCTAGTTTGATGTGCTGCACAATAAAAGCTTTACAATTGTGTGCAAGTAAAACTTTCTTCAGAATGCTATCCAGTTTGGATTTAGAGCTCAGTACCCATCTATCATGTCTTAATACGGCCTTGTCATTAAAAAGTGTCTCGTTCTAGTTTGAACTGGTCTTGCTTTTGTATTTCAATTTCTGTTATAGGCTGTGATGACGTTATTTGTTGATCTGTTCCATGACAAATTAAATATATTTAATTTCTTTGTTTCTTTGCTGATAAGGAGATTATTGGGCCCCAATTCTGGTTCTTTTTGTAAGCCTTTAAAATTTGGAAGTGATGGTTTTAACACATGGGAATCAAAACTAGGTATGGGATGGTGTTTATGTCCCACTTGATATGCAAGCATGTTAATACATCTCTGTGTAAATAATCAAAGTACAAAAATGAGCTCCCTAATCACATTTGGCATGTACATGCATATGCTCTATTGCATTTGGAGATGGGCTCGTTCATTTTTCTATATTTTGAGATTTTTATAGACTAGTTCATGTTTTTGGAAAACATTTTTAACAAAATAAAAATGTCGTATTGAGAGTGTTTCAAAAAGGGCATTCCTTATTCACTAAGGTTGAAAAGAAGATTCCTTTATTTTCACTAGTCCTTTAAAGAAAAAATCTCTTGTCCTGATTTTTAAAGACACAATAGTGGAGGTTTCTGTTAGTTTGTGATGGGGGAAGTACATAAAGGTTGTCATTCCTTGGTGATAAAGTGTCATTAATTCTTGTGGAATATGAAATCATGGAAAAGGACAGCTATGATCAGAAATGACTGCATGTATTTCAAAATTTCTTCCTCATCCCAAGAACCAGAGGGTGTGAGGCAGCTGCCTAAATATAGGTGTATACTGTCACTGCATGTGCCCTAAAATTTTGAAGGTAGAGGGTTGTCAGCTGTGAGATCGAACTTGCAGTTTCTGCCCTTCTGAAATAGCAATTAAGGGCAAGTAGGAAGCCATTCAGAATGTAAAATAGCACTAAATAGCTTTATCTTTTTAAAAAAATTAATCTCCTTCTGAGTGCTTTGGTGAAGTAAAATAGGGTGTTGTATTTCTAACCTAAGACTGAGCCTTGTGATCTGTACTCCAGGTGTTTAATATTGTTATCCTACAGTTCTGGCAGAATCTGAGTCTGGACCTGAAGACAAACAGGTTTAAGCATTGAGGCTTTCAGTATCCAGATGATGCAATAGTTGTGCCAAATGTTCGGCTCAGTCACATCTCAAGAGGTTTCTGCTCCTGGAGCACGTTTATGTGCACTCTTGACTCGTTCTCTTTGGAAGCCTTTGCCCAAGGATATCTAAACACCGACCAGTCTCTTCTCCCACAGCAGAGAAGCAAATCAGTCTCTGCATGTTTAAAGCCTTGCTGTCCTCTGCTGGTAACTAATATAAACTTTTAATTTTTTGAAAAAATCTTTAGGCTTGTCTGAGCCCACTTTTCTGTAAACCACTGTTCTTTGTGTCCCTTTAAACCTTGGTACATTTTGTGTTTGTTTTATTTTCGTGCCTGTGCTTGAGTGACTTGGGTCACTTAGGCCTGAGTGTCTCTGAACCTCCTGCTGCTCTTGCCTTGCCAGAGGTCTGCAGGCAGAGGAGGAGAGAAGGTGTGAAACAGAAGGGTTGTGGGTGCAAGGAATGGAACCTTATGTAAGGGTGAGGTGGTAGGTGGCAGCAGGGTGAGACTTTGTGGTGCTAAGAATAGAAGACACGAGTTTCCATAGAGAAAACAGGCTGCACTGGCTCCGGGGTTCTCACAACAGCTTGTTAAAAATGGTGTTGCAGGTGATGTAGTTAGAGATTTACTTCCAGGCTAAGAAGGAGATATCTTTAATCAACAAAGGGGATTGTGCCCCAGCCTGGGTCAGGATGGGCAGCCCAGGAGTGGTGAGGAGGGGAACACAGCAGGATGACTCAGGCGTGCATAATGGCTGGGCACACTGGCAGAAACTTTCCATGCAAGTCACCACCTTCTTTCTGCTTTTTTGAGATGGCCCTTAAACCATACAGTTGTGGAAATATCACGAGTATACATCTATATATAGATGGAGAGGCTCATGTGTGGGCCAGAGTGCTATCTCCATCACCCTCCCCCAAGTCAGACAAACCAAAAAAAACACATGAGGCCGTAAGTCCACCCCCAGGCTGAGTAACATTCAGCCTCTGTGGGCAGGGACAGGCATGAGATCAGGACCTCAAAAACCAAAGTACTCCAAATCAAGAAAAAAGGCAAGAGGGGGCAATGGGAAGCTGGGGGTCAAAGGTTTGGCTTAAAAAATACCCAAAACCAGAACTGAAGCAGTGTTCACAGAGGAACCCACACCAGGCGGACAGACACCCCTTAGTCACAAGATAAGCAATAGCTGGAGCGAGGGGGACTTGAGATAGTTGTCCTGGGCTCTGTTGCACCTCCACACCTCCCAGCTTAGCTTGTAAATCACTGGTTATTTCCAAATGAGGGAGGAAATGTTGCAGTCATGAAGAAAATAATTTTTATTCTGGTTCTTTCCCCTCCAATGTTATCCTGAGAAAATTTCATGATAAACCTTTAGAAATTTTTTTTTTTTTTGGGGGAGGGGGGGGAAATTTGGAGGTTCACTCATCATTTTCCCATCAAAAGCTTTTATTAAAAAGTCCTGGCCTTGACATATAGAAACAGAAATTTTTTCAGATTGTTCATTCATATCGCAGGGTCTGAACTTATAAGGGTCTTGCTGATGAATGAGGTACAAATAAGTTGAGAGTAAAAAATGTTCACTATTACAGGAATATCTGATGAAAGCCTCCTCCAGCTCTGTGTCCCTGCCACATTTCTGTGCCCCACTTTGCAGATGGTTTGTGCATGGTGTTTTACAGTTTCCTTTTCCAACCTACTGAGACAGTATTCCACCCATTCTGTAGCGTGGAAAAAAAACCAACCCAAAAATGCTGTGTTTTCTCAAAATGTTCCCTCTCTTCCTCAGGCTTTCTCAGTGAGGACTTGACTTTCTGCTCACCAGCTGGGAGGTGAGCACATGTTAAAACATGTTCCGAATTGGCCTTCTTTCCTGAGGAGAGGATACTGACGTGGTCTGTCACAGCACAGAATGATAAATGGGTGCTTAGTGTGTAGAGGTTAAAGAAACTGTTTAAGAAACCTTCCTTTAATTAGCTCGATATATCTTCCCTTCCTGCTGCTCCTCTTGCCATGAGTTACGAGTTATTTAATGTAGCATCAAGGCACGGGCTTATAGCTCCCATAAATGATGGATATTTGGGAAGATTATTTGACAGGTCACAATCAACATTGCCTTATAGAGTATGCAGGAGAGTTTGGAAAACACACATCCCAGGTACATAAGTGCCTACTTAGTGGAAAAGTGTTTTTCTCTCTGACAGGCTGGGACACTCTGGTAACACACTAGTGTGAGCCTTTAAAGGGCAGCTTCTAGAAGTGAGGGAAATAGTCAAATGTACACATCTGATTATTCTGGCAGGAACCAGTGTCCATCTGAGTGCTTCAGGAGAAAGGGGGTTTACTCCTCTAATGGCCACGTTGGCACTCTCTTGTGATCTCAGTAAATCTGGGGTAGAGAGGTGACACAGGCGTGGGGTTGGAGAGATTAGAAAGCGTGGCAGGAAGGTGCCTAGACACAGGATGTTCTTGAGAGGGTGAAAGACCTTTGTTCACATCTTCTCTTGCTTTGTATTTTAGCCTCATGCTGTGCCCAAACTTATAATTATTTTGCATTTTCACATTTCATTGCAAACCTGAATCAAAAGCTGCAATGCATAACACCAATGCTTCTCCCTTGGGGGTTCAGCTGGGAACTGAGAAGCAGGATGCTGGAGAACCCTCACAGACACCAAAGCCCTGGCTTCAAATTGGGTCATTTATGCCTAATTTCTGTGCCACTTTTCAATCTTGTTTGCACTAAACTTGTGCTTACAGTTGTGAATGAAACAGAAGCACATCTGAGTTTAAGCTGGGATGTGGCAAGCTGCTTCATATTTGAAGCAGTAATTTGAAAAAACACAGAGCTTCCTTGTACACATAATAAACAACCTGAGAACTCCTGTTTTCAAACACGAGAAGTTCTCCTTCCTGCTCTGTGTTTTCAAATCAGTCAAAGCTGTAAGAGATGAATTTGTCCCTAAACTTCAATACCCTGAGACAGTCCTCAAGCAAAGCACAACGTGTAAGCAGATGATTCATCTTGTTTAAGGGAAGAAACCTCATTTCCTGCAGGAATGTGTAAAAGAAGGCTGCGGATGGCTGCGGGAGGGGCAACACAAAAGGTCCTGGAAACAGTATTGTTTGTTATACTTTAGAGTCTCTAAAAAGATTCAAAAGCAGAAGGGTACAGAGGAGCTAATTTGCTACTGGCCCAGCCAGGTCAGCTAAAATAAATGCTTTTCCAGTCTGATGCCTCCAGTTCACTTAGCAGCATCTGGATTTCTGTGTTTTTCTTTTCAAAAGCTCATATTTACCATGGCAGCTCGGTTACACATCTGTTCACCTTCCAGAGCTCTCCATGCCATCCTCTCATCTCAATCATGAGAGCAGAACCTGCTGTCTTCCTTGTGTCACCCCCTCTGTACCTCATACTAGCTTCCTTCTCCTTGCAGTTCTGTGAGACAGCAGGGGCAACCTGGGCCCTCTTGTGTTGCTGATCCCTGCAGGCTCTCAGCAGCTTCCCAAGCTGTCAGTCCTACCTGACAGACCAGCCTGGTGGCTTCTCCCATCGTGGTGCCTCAAAAAGAAGCTTGTATATATAAAATCATATATATATGATTTTAAATAGTGTTGGAACATTGATATCCAGCATTCAATGAAATACATTTAAAATTTACTTCAAATGTCAGGTATTCTAATTTGTAGGAGGATGCAGATGGTTCAGAACAGAGCTCAAAACTCTAATGAGAACAAGTGCTAGCTGTTCTAATTTTATTTTAAAAAGACATTCAGTCTTAATGCTGACAGAGCTATCTATAAAGTTGCCACAAGGTGGTACCACAGTATTTTATAAGATTTTGACATGTCTGTATTAAAACAACTCTTTTCTTGGTAGAGGTGCAACGTAAAAGGGACATGGATGGAAAAGGGTGCCTTTATTTGAAGATAATGCCCTTTAGTGCTGCAGAGGGGCTCTCTGACGAACTTGGAACTCCTCCAGTGAAGGCACCAGTATTTGGGTCTGTCTGACAGCACCAATTTAACAGGGCACCAACATTTGCAATGTACTCTCGTGCTGTAATTATGCAAGATGGATTGTTTAGGTGCTGAAAGTTAAGCAGGTTAATGTTTTCCTAATAATTATATCTGCCTAAATAAGTAAATTAGTTTTGATGTCTGTCTTGATTTTTCCACCTTCTTTCTCTTCTGTTAGCCACTCTAACGTTCTCCAGTTCTTCAGTTAAGGGCAGCAGCGCCTGGACTGTGCAAAGACAATGCCCTGAAAATGCCAGGATATTTAAGTGCCAAGGGAACAAGAAGCCTGGGCAGTTTTGCTGACTGGGAATTGAGCACCAGCTTGGTGTTCGTGTCAGGTGGAGTCAGTGTCCAGCTGGAGTACGGGCAGAAGGGAATTCTTTAGTGGTGGACGTCCAGCAGCTGTGCCAGTGAGGATTGCTCCTCTGGTCCATATCTGAGTATCCAGTCTCATGGGAATTCTGTCCTTTCCCTTGGAATCAGCACAGAAAATCTTTAAAAAGCCTCAGTCTGCATCATGTAGCTGTGAGCCCGTCACTCCAGTCCCTTCAGTCATGCTCCATGTGACAAGATGCATCCTGTCCTTTGGTTTTATGCTACTTTAACATTCATGCTTCATGTCTCCTTCAATGAGACACCGTATTTATGCTCTTCTCTTTAATATTTCGTCATAAATCAAACCTCTGTAGCCCTAATTACCCAGTCATTGAACTCCTACATCTCTCAGATAACCGAGGTGCCTCCGATTTCAAAATGCCAATGTACGGAAATTTTAGATAGCAACAGTTCTCTGCCTGTTGCATGCTAATCGTGTTTTGAGAAAGAAATGAGCCCTAAATAGTTCCAGACTGCAGCATTCTAGACATGTATTGAATTCTAGGACTGTGCGTGGGTCTGTGTGTTCAGATCCATCTGGACTGCTTTCGATCCTTGAAGCAAAGCTCAGTGGGTTGTTCTTAGTGCAAGGCCATGCCCCTCTAATTTGATTTCTGTACTCTGTACTCTCATTGAGACCTAAAGGGCATTGTACAAACGTTATCTATGGGTTCAGATGGATGGGGTTGGTGAGAGTTAATACAAACATGTGAATAAACAAGTTCTTTCACCAAGGCACACAATGTCTTTCCAGAACATTGCTATGAGCTATCACCTGCCCAAGGGGCTGCATTCCAAGCTGTCTTCCCTCAATTATATCAGCTTAACACTTATAAAGCATTATAAAGCATTTCTGTTTCTCTGTCATTATCCTGCTGCCTCTGTGCAGCTTCTCTGCAATTATGTTGTACCCACCTACATTTTTAATGCCAGTGGATTCAATTTGCATATGAATTTCCCTCGCTTTTATATAATTGAAGAATTTAAGAGATCGCTAGTGGGCTATAATTCCTTTTGTCATTTCTCCTTTTTTCATATGGACTGTCAACAAAAGATCAATCCCTCAGTTTGTTTTGAATACCCAATTTTGAAAAAATGGATAGTAGTACAAAATAATATTGAAATGTATTACAGAAATAAGATGTGGGATACACTTCTCTTGTACGATCAACACAGGCAATTTTGTAGCGCAGACCGCAATGCTTTGGAACGCTTTGTGAGCACTTCGTGCTCTGTGTAAACACTTTGGTGAGCAACAGCCCTGTGGAAATTGGAGTCCACCAGATAAATCCTATGCAAAAACCCCTGCTTATACAGAGGACACTAAAGTATAAATTAATTCATATTTCCACCCATTCTAAAAGGAAACAATACAAACCACTCCCTTTGCTTAAGAAAGAAGCAAAAGGGTTTATTTTTGTAATTGTTACATCCATAGGTACCGTTGCCCTGAAAAATGCATTTTTAGGTTATACAGTAACAATGGTGGTAGGCATTTATTTTCATTAATACACTTCACAGAAACCTCAGGAGATTTTTAGCAGACCAGATGAGCATATTTTTTAAACCACAATCCTCTACTTGTGCCCTCCTTTACCATTTGTCTAATTCTAATTTCAGGTCAGTATACAGTCTTATTACCTCATCATGCATGGCAAAAAATAAAAAGTGTTAGTCCTAATAAAAATGGGAGAACAAGCTTGGAGGGTTAACATTAAAAGGTGACTGCAACCAGCAAACATATTTTTAAAACATCAAATTGTTCTGTATTTAAAATGTATGCCAAAATGCAATGTTTCTATGAAAACCAATGTCTTTCTGGCAAATGGCATTGTCACTGCAGAGAGATCCACATAAGGGGTGAGAATAACTGGAAAAAGGGATAAACATCAGGAAGTATAAAGTATGATCCAAGTACAGTTTGTTCTGGTAATTCCTGTCTCAGAAGATATAATTTCCAATACTGAGTCACTCTCAACAATGAAAAACATTTGGGGCTGTAAAAGGTGTCAGCGTTAATAAGTCTGTCTAGTTTGGAATATGTTGTACTTGCCATTTGACATGAAAAGATATCATGTCACGAAAACCCCTTTTATGCCATTTAACAAGCCACACTTTTCATTTTATTCCCCTAAAAAGATCAGCTCTGGCAAGAAATCCAATAAATACAAGAGTGCCGTTTTATCTCATTACAACAGGCAAAATGATTGCATGGAGATCAAAATCCAGTCCATTTGTTCTGGAAATTAAATTCAAATCAATTTGAAACTATTCACATTGTATAGTTGCTGATGGCACTTCAAGACAAAGTGATAGCACTGTGCAAGTTCAAAATGGGCTCAAAGCAAGATCAGTCCCTTCATGGAGAGGAGCCTGGGCAAAAGACCAGGAAGACAGAGTGCAGAGCCCAGGAAAATGCTGGGATTACAAGCTGTAGTGTCCTACTACCAGGTAAAAAAAAAAAAAACCCTACTACCAGGGGCTGCCATCTCCTAGTTTGTGTGATGTCACTTTACAGTGTCAAGAGCATTTCAGAGTCTCACTGTTGTCAGCCCATTCAGGCTGCATTTGCCTATGCCTCTCCTCTATTGGATAAAATGCTTTAAATAACAAACTAGCCCAGCCTTTCAAAGGAGCTTCCCCTGTTCTGGGATGTGAAGAGTGAGCTTTCTTGAGTTTGTGATATTTATACTTCTTCACTCTCTTTATATTTTATCTAATCTATTTGGAAGTAAATGCCCCTTGAGCCCAGGGTATTTCCCAAGATTAGTGGCAGGAATGTCTAAAACCAGCTGAGAATAACTATGAATAACATTGTTGTTTAAAGGCCAAGGACTCTCTAGCCTGTAGTTAATGCAGTACAGTTATTCTATATCTTGGAGGGATAAAAAATAATGCATTTTAGTAAAATTCTTCTTGCCGCTGGAATTTGGTTGAGAATTGAAAGGTGAATCCACTACAGCTTGGCCTTGAGGTGATTGACCAGTGTGGGAGGCTGGGCTGGGAAATCTCCCTGTATCCTGCCTTGCTGTATTCCCCATGCAGTTGGAGTCATGGAGGGTTTCTGCAACAGGCTTTTTTGTCCAAAATGCCAAATCATTTATTATTCATTATTTCTTCTATTCTCTCTACAAAAACATCTTATTTAGGAGCACAGCATATTTGAAGTCATTCAAGAAACAATTTATTTATGGATTCTCCTCCTTCTCTTCTTCCCTGGTTTATGAGCCTGTACGTAATAACCACTGTATTAGGAAAAAAAATGTTTTCCCTACAGTTTTTACTGAGTACTTGCTTTTGTTTGTCTTTCCAGGACTGTTATGCATAGTAGGGAAACTATTCATAGAAGTAAAAATAACCTCCTTGCAAACCTAAATGGAAACAGATATGGATTGAGAGACAAATCCAGCTCTACTCATTTTATATGCAAATAACCTAACCCATGCAATACAGGAAAAAAAAATTAAAAGGCAATGTCTCTTTTAGTACAGAGAAATTATGACATTGAAGCTAGAAACCATAGCAACAATATAAAAAAAAATGAAGCAGGGAAGCATTTCATCTAGTATTGACTCATTTTTCTTACTAAAGATCAAAGCATCTAGGGCCTCCTTTAAAATATGTAATATTACACTGAGTCTAATTTCCAGCACCTAATATTATAGAAGTTGAAAAGTTGGGGGAAAAAATGGAAAATAAACTTTTCTGGGAGGTGATTTTTCTCAAAATGAACAGCTTCAGAACACTTAAAGTAGAGCTTTTGGTGATAATTTTAGCACTGCTTGTCAGTTCACCAAAACACTTTCTGTTACTAAATAAGTATTTCAAATTAATTCCGAATTACCATATCAAACAACTACTGCTCCTAGGCAGCACACTATTTACTGAATGAAGGTGAGTATGCATGAGGATCTCTGTTTCATTACTCAATTTCATTTTTTCTTAATGAGCACAGGCTTCTTCGTGAGTTACATGAGACCTTTAATTGGTGTCAACAACTGTGACAGCGCCTCTCTTCATGGTTTTTTCCCCACCTTGTTTTTCAGCAAACCAAAAGGCAGAAAATGTGGTTCAATTTCAGATCCATAATGTGCTTTAAAATTTCCACCAGCACTGCACACTGTAATTATCATCCAGAAATAAAGATATTACAGTGATTTCATTAATTTAATTCCCCTGCCTCTATTTTGCAGGAGCCAAATTATATATATATATATATATATATATACGGTTAGGTTTCCCTTTCTCAGACATAGCAGAAAAGTCTAGATGTAGCAGTTGTTCTCCCCCAAAATACAGGGATTTTTTTAGTAAAAAATGGCTAATTTTTGTGTGTAGCCTTCAGAATTCCTGGAACTTTGGTATGTCTGGTTCAGGCTGGATTGTATTATCTTGTGTCTGATCTAATGCCCACAGAGGTGAGCAGTGGCCCTTCCACTGGCTCATGGGCCCTCATTCACACCATTTCTCACTAAAGATGTGTGGCGTAGAGGGAAAATAAAAAACAAGAAGTCAAGAGCCAGCTCTGATGTGCACGTGTAGGGAAGTTGTCAAATTGAATGTTTTGTAGCTGCTGCTCACTGGATTGGTTTGACCACACCTCTGTCGTTGGCGTTTGGATAAGTTGCAGCAGTTGTTGGAGCTGTTTCTGCCTCTTTCCATGACTGAAGTTCGTTTCAAAACCTGTATCCTCTAAGAGAGCTGAACTGCGTCAAGAATCACCCACAGACATCTCACCAAGAGAGTGCTTTTCATATAGAAAATAAGGGTGGTGTGAGGAGGGCCCTGTTTTCCCAGTGGAGAGCTCAGGGAGGAAGAGGATGAGCAGGTGTTAGTGAGCCATGGGGACAGGTCCCTGGACTCTGACATGAGTCCAAACGCCTCAGGAGAGCCTTGCACTGACAATGGCTCACTGAAAATCCGCTTCACAGGTTATGTCGGTTCTTAGAGTGATGGTTGTCTTATTTAGCAGCAGACACTGCTCCAGGAATTCCACCTTCTAATCTTTTTTGTTTGAATCAAGATCCAAACAAAAGCCTGAGAGATTCTTGTGCAAAGCCTGTAATTATGTGTGTCTGTTCAAGTATGTTTTTGCATTACAGTTTTAGCAGAGAATTTTCTGACAAAAGAGGAAATACTGAGTTTTCATCTCCAGCAGTTACAGAAATGCACAGAATTTAACAAACCTTTGACAAGACATACAGAGGAGTCTCACATAATCCTGTCTGCAACAGAAAATGGACCTGGCTGCCTTTAATTTGGGGTCCTGGGCTGCAGAACAGTCCTGTGTTGAGGACTAATTTGCATTTATTGTCTTTATGTTCATGCCTCTTATTTTTCTATGCATATTTTATAAATATAAAATGTATAAAGAGAATGAAAACAGAGTATATACCTTTAATTTTAAACCTGGGACAGTCCTGGCCTGATGTAATCATGATGGATATGGTGGGATCTTTGAGTCTAGATGCTGTTGGAGCTTTAGGATTGGCACTGCACGAAGAAATTGGGATTTTTTTTTTTTTTTTTTTTTTTTAATGTGGTATTCACTTTGCATTTTTTTTTCCCATTTCTGTTTGGTAAGACTTTTTGGTAAATCTAACTTTTTGAGCTGAACAAGATTGAGTCTTTTTGGCAAAGTTCAATCTAAATCCTCTAAATAACACTTCAGTGCTTGGCCTTTTCCTAAGTCAAATTATCAGAGCTTGGATGCTAAGCTGTGACCTTTTTTTTGGTGATGTAGAGAATGAAGCAGCAGTTTTAGACCTAGGAAATAAAGAGAAATAAAGACCACTGCCTCCCATCTTTGACGTCTGGGTGTTTGCAAGCATTTCCTGAAGCAGATCTTTTATAATGCTTAAATGATAAGTTACATTACCGAAGTTTTCAGAAACTTGATTGATAAACTCCAAACCATTTCAATATGCTTTTGTTTAATTGAGTATGATACAGGCAGATAGTGTCCTGAGGGTTTGAAAAATTACTTGCGAATGGCAATCAAATTACCTTGGGATATATATGAATTTATGGTGATCATTTATTTTAATTCTGCCAAGTTTCATCTCATATTTATCATCTGGAACAGATTAATAAAAACCTTGAGAGGCTTGATCAACAGCAAAAGTTTAATTAACTTTGTCAATTAGGAGTACCAAAGTTTTCATTAAGAGGTTATGAAATAATTAGTACTGTTAATTCACCCTTGAGTCAGGGATGCCCCCTAAAAGTGCCATTCCTGTACATTTCTCTTAGAAACATTCTAGATTAATTGAAAATACATTAAAATCATTCATGGTTCTTTACTGTGTAATTATTAAAACTAATATCTGAAATTCACATATCTAATATGTGAAAATATTAAGAATTATCACCTATTTTGACAACAATTGTTCCGTTGATCATGTGGACATTGCTACCTGATACCATTTTTATATAGTTATCAGAATAATGGCACAGATTATCATGTTTGACAATTTAAATATGCTTTTAACTTCTCCTCAGCTGTGTTTGCAAATGGCCAGGAACTGGAGCTCCCTGGCAGCCATCATTCTGGCACTTTCTGTCTGCAATGGGGTAAAGCCAGAAGTGTGAAAACTTACGAGGGCACAGAGAGGATTGTGAGATTTCACAACCACCCATCTGTTTTCAAGGTACTTTTTTATCCTTAGGTCCCACACGATTGGTAACACAGAAACTTTGGGTTTCTACTTCGCCCTACTACGAAAAGTGGTGTGATCCCACATCTTCCTTTATGTGGGAATTTGCCATTCTGACAATGAGAATCAGGTTTGCAGGAAGGGCAGATGGCTTGCTACACTTCTGAGTAAATGCCGTAATTCTGGCCCTGCTGGCTGCTGCCCGCCCTGGGAGTTCAGGCAGCAGAAATCCCCGGCTGCAGCGAGGCCCCGAGGCCGCACCGCAGGCAGAAGTGGCGATTTTCTCCCGAAATGTCACTGCGAGATGAGTGGCAGCTGTGGCATGGCAAGAGGAACCCACATCCTCCTTGTAGCTTAACCTCAGCCATCGTGTTCACTTCTCTGCTAACCACCAGTGCTGGGGCAGAAAGAAAAGAAAAAGAAATGCAGACAGCAAAAATTAAAATTAGGTGATAGACTAGAAGTTGGGTGTCAAAGAATAGATATTTTTTGCCCTACCTGCTTAAGATGTGGCAGGATTTTAACCTCAGTTCACAAATGGAGGCTGTGTATGCAGGCTTTCAGGCTACTTAATATCCCTTATGGTCTAAATGAATTGGTTCCTTGATGTAGTTTGATAAAATAGAAAGGATATTTTGCACAGAGGATGTAGTGATGTGTAGAAGGTATGAGCAGAGCTTCAAACAGGGAAAGATTCTGGGAGATTTATAGCAGCTCAAAAGCATCAAATTCAAATTGAATTTTTTTTTTCTTGAAAAATCTTATTTCTGTCTCTTGTATTTAGAATTTTTTCCCACAGCAAATGTTATTTCTTCCCTGTATGTTTTAAAGTATTTTTGCTTCAATACCATGACACAGCTCCTCCCTTTATCTAAATATATGCAATAAATCCTCTAAGAGCAGTGAATTTAATCAGTGTGTGCATCTGTAGACACCTGAAGATTGCAGGTTCCAATCATAACTTGCTGGTTAAAGATAACACCATGACTAAATCCTGATTTACATGATTGCTTTACAGCCTAAACTGTTTCTTATGCCTACTTTTCTGCTTTAGCTGTGCTTTATTGAAATGAAATTGGTAAATGAATTTCACTGGTAACAATTAATGAAATTATTTCTTCATGAGTGTATGGGGACAGTACCACTGATATATTGGAAAAGCAAAGAAAATGGATTAATTGAAAATTTACAAAGAAAGATATACTCAGTTGTGGGTTTTTGACAAAATGCCTAGGCAATTAATAATTGAGACTTTTCAACAAAAAAATTAAATTAACACAAGGAAAATTGAAGACAGCTGTATTATGAAACATTAATTTGCTCTGAATGCCAAGAACATTTGTTAGGAAGCAGCTGCCTATTTATTAAATATTATCATAGCGTGTTACCGACCATATTTCTACTTCTGCTGTTTTGAATTAGTATATAACATGTTTAAAAGAGGATTTAAAATTTTCTGCAAGCTACAAATAAAATGATAAATGCAAGAGTAAATGTATTCAAGGCGCCTGAAAGGGATTTATTTTTGAGGCCATACGTCTAAAGAGGAATCAACAGCAAACAAGAAAACCAAAACATTCTGCTTAAAAATGTCAAATCTCTTTGAAAAAGGAAGCAAACACTGCAAAAAAATGACAATGGCAAACTTTTTTATTAGGAAGGTAGCACAAGTGCCTAGCATATTCCATCCTGCTACCTGACTATCGCTCTGCTGCTATTAGAAAGTATCATGTGCATTTTGTGCTTAAAAACAAGCTCTCTCAGGTGATTCTTGAATGTGGCTTCTGCAATCACTTTAATAATTAATAATTATCTGTACTGAATTGCAATGGGAGACATTATCAACTCATAAAGCCTCAGGTTTTTTCCTCACAGAAATGGAAGCCATCTCTTCTGATTTCTGTCCTGGTGCTTCTTTACCAGTTCCTTGTACACTTCTGACCTCAGAAACCTGGGGAAAGAGTCCTTTGCCATGAGGCTGTAGATTGACCTCTGAGCAGCATCAAAGCAGCTGAGGGTGGGCTCAGAGATGTTCTCAGAGATGTCGTTTTTGGTATGGAAATCAATATTGATCTGTAGGCAGAAAGGAGCATGAAACCAGCGTCAGTTTGCTTGGAAAGCTGTGGTCTGTTTGTGCACAGGACACAGTCTGCATTTGAATTTCCTCCCAAATAACCTGACTGATGCAAATAAACAGGAAGCTCGTCCCTTCCTTTTCTAGCAGACTGAATTCTTCATTTTATTTGGCTCTTAAAAAGATGGCATCACTGAAAAAGAGAAGGTAAAAACTTGCTTTTGATATCTCATCTTTCTGCCAAACCAAATCTTAGGAAGTACTGATTATCAAAGAGTAAATTAAAAGTGAAGGTACTCAGCATCATTTTAGATTTTGGCCTTATGTATTTTGTAAGGATTTTTTGATTCTTAACAATAATAAAATAGATTTCAATCATGTGTAAGACATGGGGACATCTAAAGCACTCTTGCTAGCAAAGGCAAAAACATCAGTGTAAAAGTTTGAGGTGCAGAAAATGAATCAAGATTAATAAACAATTTGTTCTTTCACAGGAAGCCTTTTTGAAATAATGATAAAATTGAATTCTGTGATGGAAATTTTTGCATTCTTATCATGTCAAAAATACCTATACAAAAGAACAAATGCAATCATAAACCTACCAATACTCTGGTACCTGAAATACAGTGGAAATGGTGCTTACTGCATTATGAAAAATGGTTAGAGAAAACAAATTATATTGAATATAAATTTCCTTAAAACTTCAGGTAGAAATTTCAGAAGGTGAGGTAAACTTATTCCCAGTGTGAAGAATGGAGAGTGCAA
The DNA here is from genome assembly GCF_009650955.1 of Corvus moneduloides. Taxonomy (NCBI): domain Eukaryota; kingdom Metazoa; phylum Chordata; class Aves; order Passeriformes; family Corvidae; genus Corvus; species Corvus moneduloides. The sequence goes on along the minus strand of NC_045484.1, from coordinate 7,874,784 downwards.
ACCATAACGTCTTCGCTCCACAGTTCCACAAAATGTTTCCTACCTGGTAAATAATGAACATGAGAATGGGAGGTACAGCCAGGTGGAATTGTATTTTCTGTCATTCCTTGAGGTCTGGATCTGAACTTTCCACTTCATCCCTATCCTCAGTACCCAAAGCACATAGAGAAAAAACTCTTTACCTCCTTTGGAGCATCAGCTTGTATGAAGTCAGAATAAATCTTTCGGGCTTTTGAGGCAATCTTGCTGGTGGACTTGGTTTTCTTGAAGTCCTCACAGGCCAGCCAGAACTCCACATTCTCTTCACTGAACTCTGACTTCAAAAATGTCCGAAAAGCTGCCAGGCCCTCTGGGGGAAATGTGTGAGATAGTGGGTGGAGGAGAATTCAAGACCAGTGCAATTTATACACGTGTGTATGTGTACATTTATATTTCTGCTGGGTATATACAGTGTAACCCATGTATCTGCCACTGTTTTGCATGTCAGCCAGCAGCCAGGTTTGAGAAGCTGCTGCAGGGGAAATAAAAAGGAGCTAAAATTATAGCACTGATAAGGGGACTAAGAGAGTTTTTCGATGAGTTGCTGACCAAGGATTGCTCCCAACAGCTGCCTGCTGTGGTTTGGTCTCTTTAGCACTTTGTTAAAAGGGGATCCTGGAGGTTTTGGTCTTCAAGAGGATTTGTAGTGGCCAGGAAATCAGAGATTTGAGGCTGACCTCTGGGTTAAGAAGCAAGCAGAAATGTAGGTCACACTGTGCTGGTGTGCTCCCCACACAGCTGAGTTTCCCTGCCTAAATGGTGCTTCCATCTCCCTGCAAGGAAATATTAAGACTTGGATAAAAGATGGACTCGTTGTTACTTCTTTGTTCCTCTTTTTAATTTTTTTTCACTTTGAAGGGGAAAAAATGAGACAAAGGTTTGTTTGGAAAAAAACCTGTTTTAAAATTAACCCAAATCACAAGTTCTGAGAAAAGAAAGATGACAGTACCCAAATTTAATTGTGTTAATCAAGTTAATTCTATCCAGGAACAGTGTGGAGGCACCCCAGCATCCAGGCCACAGTGTTACTGCAAGGAAATGGGGCAGGGGCAAGGAAATCTCCAAATTGCCTGTGGTTTGTGGTGTCAGGTCTGTAGAAATGACATTTCTGGGAGAAGTGACTTCAGATATGTCATTTTTTGTTTGACTGGAAGTCACTGCACAGCATGCATATTTCTTTGGAACAGGAATACCTAAGAAAACATTTGTCGGTTTTTTATGTAAAAGTATATGAAAAATGAAACTATTGAAGGGAATTTAGCAGTTACCTTAATAAAATCTATTTCAGAGCATTTCTGCCTGCCTGTGAGCTCTGGCTAGAGGTATATTGTGTTTGCAGCTTGGACAAACCTTTCAGGACAGCAGCTCTGGTTGGTTCAGTGCACATGGGGAGCAGAACTGGAGAGCAGCACGAAAACCTGGCAGAAATGTTTGCAAACGGATGACACACGCTTTAAAAACACATCTATTTTCCCATCACTTCCTACCTTTATTGGCTAGTACTGTATCCACAGACTCGGACCAGGCCATGGTTTCCCCAGCATCTGACCTGTGGAAACAACATCTACTCTTGAAAATAGCATTGTGATCTTTGCCCTGTGCAGCCTGTGGTGGCTGAGAGCCTATGGTGTGGCTGGCTGCTAGGGAGAGCAGGGGGAGCCAGTCATCCTACCCTACACACTGAAAACCAGAAATATTTGACACTGCTGACTTGATTATTCATCCTGGAAATACTCATAATGCTTGAAGCTGCTGGAGCTCTAATAAAGCATAGGAGAGATAGGAAAGTTCTAGAGCTTATGCTGAATTTCTTCTCGAGTTCCAAAGGATTAAGCATTAATTTGTATGACACTTTTTGCTTGGAATGACTGGAATTGTCTAAAATGTTATCAAGCTAACACTAGTAGGAAACATGGGCCTCATACCAGCTTCTCAGTGGTATAAATAATTGAGTAATTTCATAGTTTTGGCTCTTCCTCTGCAGCTTGCTGTAGGCTTCTGCTAGACATGAGGGCAAACACTTTGTTCTCTATAATACTGACAGTTTTCTTAAAAAAAAAAAACTCAGCACAAAAAAATCCCAAGCATGCTCGAATTCTGTAAAAAATATTTGATGTTCCTAAGGGGGCTGTGAGAGCTCAGCTGTCAAAACCCTGCTCTCTGAATTATGCAGGTTAGTTTGAGAGCTGTGTTCCACCACCACTTCTCAGCATCACCAGAAATGGTATTTTCTTATTGCAAATTTATGAAGAGATTATATGACAGTGTCAGGATATTACGTGGCTGTAGTTATAATTATTACGAGGGATAGTGGCAGCAACACCTTAAGCAAGCTTTTTTGTAGCTCTCAATTTACTTGTATCCAGCGTGCAAAAATAATATTTAAGCAGGAAAAAACTGTGCATATTTATATATAAACACATACATGAGGGAAACTGGAGTGCAAATATAGTAAGTCTGTGAAAACACAAATTAAAACTAAACATAGCATTATGTTGTACTTTGTAAGACATCATGTGATGATGGAATTAATCAGCAGACAGGTTTTTTTAGCAACAGTAAGAAACTTTTATCAAATATATAACAAATTTTCAAGATTTTTATTAGATGTTTACTTGCTTTCTTGTCAAGCAAAAAATCAAAACGAAGGACCAGGATAAACCAGACAGTTCTGCTTCTTGTTCTTATGGACAATATTAGTTGTTTTAATATTTACTCACCACTCAGAGCCATGATCTCACTGACCATGTGGGACTTACTTTAATGGGAATGGCAAGCAGAATTGACAACAAGGGATCAAAATGGTCACGTCCCTTTCAAAGGGGGAAGGAAAATAAAGCTGTGCGGATTATTCAAACATGGTCATCCCGTCACATAAATCTCCTACGATTAAAATAGCCATAAACAGCAACTTACTTCACAGGCATTTTTTGTTCCACTGTGGGTTTGTCTGACTGTCACAGGGAAGGCAGTTTCTTTTTCTGACTGATCTTCAAGCTGAAGGTAACATGACAGCAGGAACAATACAGTTAGCACATGAATAACCAAACAGGACAACGCACACTGGCAAAATGTTTTCAACATCTTCTTTAAAATGATTTCTTTCAAAAACATGGCATATTTTTTAACAGTGCCATTCACACCTAACAGTGGTCATAACACAAAGGGACTGGGGCCAATGGCAGCACATTCCTGCCCAGGAATGTTCAGGTCACGGGTGGTGGAGCAAGTCCAGAGAAGGGCAACAGGTGGTGAAGGGGCTGGAGCACAGGTCTGGTGAGAAGCACCTGAGGGAGCTGGGAGTGTTTAGCCTGCAGAAAAGCCCCAGAGGGGACCTTGTTGCTCTCTAGAACTGCCAGAAAAGGGATTGTAGTCAGGTGCAAGTCTATTTTATTTGTCTCGTCTCTTGATAATTGTTCTTACATCCCCAGCTCTTTGCTTCCTCTGTGTAACCCTTGCTGTCCCTCACTCTCCTGAGCAAGCAGGCTTTACTGATTGATTTCTTGACTCCTTCCAAATCTCGTCCTGAGGCCAAATCCTTTACTCACACTACCCAGATTCCTGGTTCTCAGTGTCTCCACTTGACATAAAATTCCAGTGGTTCAGGAACAGGGATCCCATCTTGCAGACCAAGGGATTTTTGTCTTCTCGGTTAAAATATTTTACACCTAGTAGAGCAGTCTTAGGAGTATAGGTCCTGTTTGATTTTTCTCTATAGTACAGTCACAGACAAAGCTGCCTCCTGCCTGCCTGAGAACATCTTTCTTATTTTAGCCATGTCTATCTTCTGAGGTCAGAAATAAAAACCCAAGCACCACATGCCATGTTTCACCCTTAGCAATGGTAAGAGGTTATTCCTTATCCTTACCTTTTGTAGATCTGTAAAAGAAGTTTCAGGCCAATCTATCTGATGAACTTCGCATGGGACAAAAAACCAGTGAATCTGGTCAATTGTGCTCCAGAAAGATGAAATCAGATGGAAATAGATCTGGAGAGGTGCATTACTGGGACGAGCAGGAGAACTGAACTGTCTTGCAGGAGAAGAATAAAAGACCAGTTTGTCTCTAAGATGAAAGCAGAGAGGAGCTATGATTGTCCTCTGTATACACAGAGGTAACCCGGTGAGAAAAAATAATTATTTTAGCATAATGGTTATAGAAAAAATGTATATAAACAGCCAGCAAACAAATTCAGGCTGAAAACCAGAACAAGGCTTCACAAAATGTTGTTTTTTACAGTCTCCCAGTAGAATTTTTTGCTTTCTCTATTCCTCTGTACTTTGGAGATAGAGCTTCACATATTTATGAGATTATTTTAAATTGTTGTCTTTATTAGCAGAAAACTAGAAATGATGACCCAAGATAACCCTTTTAGTCCCACGTATTACTAAAAAAGATTCCTGGCAGCAAAATACAAATCCTTTCTGTAATTCCTTATCTTTGCATCTTCTTGCTTCTAAACATTATAGCAGAAGAACAGAAATGTTAATTAACATCCTGATTTTCTGCTGTGATTCTTACTTTGCTTAATTGGTTCCTTTCTCTTATTTCCAGAGTACATACTCTGTGCCAGACAGGACCAAAAGCCTTTCGTGCATTCTGCTAGTGAGACTAACCTCAGCATCTGCATTTACATCAGATCCTTTGGGCCTGATTCAGACCCAGGCTTGAGCTTTGGTAAAAGGGAATAAACATAATACAAAATCCAACCAGTATTTCTCTGAGAGCTCCTGGCCTGGAAGAGTGTAAATAGCTACAACCTGAATTTTCTAAGTGTCATGCCAGAAAAGTCAGTGCAGTTGTGAGGACAGAAGTGACACCAAATTAGGCAACTCGTAATTCTTGGCTGGTTCTATTAATTTCCCCATGTCTAATCCCAGAGGTTCTACTATTTACCCACCTTAGAACTGTGATGGTAAATTAACTTAATTTGGCTATGAGAGGGAGGGTTGCAGGATCTGGGCCTATTTTTTCCTCAATATCATCAGGTGATATACATTTATTTCAAAACAAAATCCCAAATAGGGGCCACACATGCATTTTTTAAATTTCTGTTCTAATAGCCTGATGTCTGAGTGATGCAGACACGAACGTCTCTTAAAGATTTTCAGGGCTGGTGGATATTTTTCAAGTCAGTCTTAGCAGCCACAGAACTATGCTAAAAAACAGGAATATTCTAGCACACACAGTGACTGGATGGATGCTTTTGCATTTTATGGGGTATTGCTCACAATTCACAAAACCACAAAGAAGCTATGAGGGATTCTCACCACTGCACAACATTCTGTCAGTGACTGCTCAGTCTATGCAAGCTGAAAATATTTCAGGTACACAGCAGGTAACAGAGTTGTTGTGATATTTGTTCTGGGGCAATAACAATAAATTTGCTAACCAAAGGTAGGCACAGCCACTTCCTCCCCTAGAAACCAGCTGGTTGTATTTCTCTGTGCTTCCTCTGCTTGAAACTTAATAGCGTCTGGAGAGAAACTCTGATATTTCGCTGAAATGTCGTAAGGAGAAAAGTGATCTCAGTATTAAAACAAATGCATCAGCTGCTTGTGCAAGTGTATTGGCTATTCATAATAAACAGTATCAAACAAAAGGAAATATGAATATGTAGTAGAGATGGGCTGGAAATTGCATGTAGAATTAGTGCTAAACTTTTGTGAATCTGGGCCCGGCTGACACTGCTGGACCCAGCTGACACACACCCCTGCAGCTTCAGTTCACTCACAGCTGGGACTGGACTTGCAGAGTCACTCAGGCCCTTACCTGCTCAGCTAATTGCAGGGTATTTTTCACTTTATCTGTCAGGCTTCTGGCTTAACATTTCAGTAACTCTCAGGACTGGGCTATGGATTTTTGAGTCCTCTGCCTTTGATGACACAGGAGAGCTGGAACTGTAGGAAAGGGAATGTGGATCTGACTAAACATTCCCAACTTTGCCAATGACCACTGATTTATTAAATATTTAAATCTTCAGAACTTTTAGGCTCGCAGCTTGACTTTTACTGATGCTCAGCTTTTATTCTTTAACTATCTTTAGGCATTAGTTTTGCTGAGTTATCTTCCTTTATGAAAAGCTATTGGCTGTTGAGGGGCGTGAGGCCTGTCATTGTTTGTTCCTCTGACCTAGATACTAATCACAACAGACAGTCTAAAGCAACAGTACATGTTCAAATCATTGGTTTATTAATGGAAGAAATAATTTCCTTTTATGTACGTTCCTAAAAGGGCTGCCTTGTACTCACCTGAGCACAAAGTGAGAAGAGCTCACATTCTCCAGTGGATGTGTTGGTGTTTCCTGGATCAGGTTCAGTGTGTTAAGGCTCTTCAGCACCTGGCCTCTGTTAATTCCATTCCATGCCAAGATTTGCTTGGGTGGTGCTGTCCCCTCAGCAGAACAAAAAGTCACCGTTCTGCTGCCCTGAGCAATCGAAGCCCACAGGGACTTGAGTGCATCCCTTATGCTGGGAGAAGCCAACACGATCCAAGCACTGCTGGCATCCTAAGGACGTGGAAACGCCTGTCACAGGGGGATGCAAATACACCTTAATCACAGCACTATGTAAATGCCCGCCTTTCCACAGCACTGCACAGCATGGGCAACTCACAAAATAATTGATATTTTTCCATGTGAATAACTCTGTGTGTCTCCAGTATACCACAGAGTTGTTTTGCATAAGAAAATGAGCTGTTATTTTCCACCCAAGCAAACTATGCCCTTCAGGTGAAACGTTTTGATTTCAAGAACAATCTGTCAAAATGTTTTACAGCGCTCTGGGCTCCTCATATACAGGATTTCCAAGTACGGTACAATCACAAACCCACATTGGAAAAGACACAATTCTCAAGAAAATGTCCAACCAGGAAAAACTGGAATAGCATTAGCTGCAGAAATTTAAAATGAGACCAGGAAGTTGTGAAGAAACAAGAGTCTCTTAATTATGAGCTAATTTTATGGTGAAGAAATGAGAGTTCAGAGTTGTTCTTTTTTAGGCTTCAGCCTTATCTTCTGTCCTGTTTGAAAAATCTCAACTGGCTGCTGTAGGATTGTGTTTCTTGCTAGTTAATTTTAGTTACCTTTCATGGAGAAGGCAATGGTAGAGGCTGGATTGTAAATCTCGGAGTCCAGATAATTTCCTGTAACACATAAGGGAGAATTAGGAGGAGGTTATGCAGACAGATTCCATTTAGGAAAGGAGAGAGAAAAGCTTTGGTATAAAAAAAGAGGGAGCTTTTTTGAGACCAGCCCTAAGTGATCAGAGTACAACAAATGGAAGATAGCAACACAGTAGCAAGGAAAAAAGTAAAAATGGAAGCAAGCTTGGGTGGTAGATAGAGGAAATACATTTTTATCTTTGGCACAGAGCCACACAGGAGCTTAAAGGGCATTTGATTGAGGCATTTGACTAAAATGCAAAGAACTGAGTGGGGTCTGGGATAGGCAGCTGAGCAGGGCATAAATTCACGAGCATATGAATCACTGATGAGAGGGAGATGATTTTCTGCAATTTTTTTTCTCAGCTGAGGTCTTTGGCAGCATGTGTGGAAAGGAGAGGGAACTGCATTCAAAGCAGTAGCTAATTAAGGCAGGCTGAGCAGCTGGGGACAAAAGGAGAGGAAAATGATCTGCTGTCTTTCAGTCACTCAAAAGTTGTAGCATGTAAAGGCATGCTATTGATTGCCTTCTTCACCCAAAGGTGGAAATCTGTCTTCTTCTTTGAGATTCCTTGTCTTAGATTTCATTCTTGCTTCTTGTCAGTTGAAAAATCAATCCAGTTGTCTTTTGTTCAGTAACAAATCCACAACCTGAAGAAAATACGTGGTCGTGTATTTCCATCGCCCTCAAGTTAAACAAGAACAGCAGATCATAATTCAGCCAGTTTAAAGTATCTAGTTAGACTGAAGTGCTGAAACAGGAGGCAAACTTTTGTGCCACACAAGTCAGTAAATTGTTTCCTTCATACTTTGTGTCTTGAGACTTCACCAGTGTAAGAAGTGCAGTGTTTGAGCAGGGTAAATTATTTTCTTGGTGGGAGGAATATTTTGGGAGCTCTTCCTGAACACTGAATGGCACATATAAATATAAGAAGTTGCCACACAAAACAATCCCCAATAAAAATACTTGCCCAACAGGCTTTGCATATGTATTATTTGCATTAGGGCACCTCAACGACAAGATTTACATAACTATGGCACTGATTCTGCCAAAACTAGAGAAGCATGACTGTGTTCTCTGGTACTACCCAAAGGTTTGTGCAGTAAATACATCTGCGCACAGCCAGCCCTGGCTCTGATCAATGCTGGAGCAGCATCACAGACTTGTACTAAATCCATGCCTAGTTCATCTTCCAGGGCTGCAGCAGAGCACTAAATACTAGAGTGCTCATTTTCTCTCACTAAAAGGAGCCTCTTCTAGAAAAAACCCTTTGCCAGATAATTATGTCATTTTGGTTTATCTTTGTGTCCTTTGCCTTCCTTTCTCTGAGTTTATCTTGACTTTCTTTTTGCAGTAGTTCCCATGGCGTTAGTCTGCTGTAAATTCAGCTAGGGTTCATAATTATCTTTGGCAAACACACATGCATAAATAGCTACCAGGAATATCTTATTTGTTTGTTTTCACTATAAAACTCATAAGAGGGACTAGCACTGTCAGTACCGCAGACTGATGGGTTTGAGGAAGGCCTCCCTGGAGATAAGCAAAATTTTCCATGTGTCTATGAAATGAAATAAAGGGCGCCTGCTGACTTCTATTTATCATTGCAGACCCTTCTGACTAACAGCTGGGCTTTTGCTAGCAAGAAAACGTCTTACTCAGGGTACTATATTTGTCATGTGGTTGGATTTTGGAACAGCATGAAATACTTGTATCTTTTCATTTCTTTCCTTCATGGCAATCCATCCAAGATACGGATTCTCCACTGATATGAAGGGACAAAATCTCACTAGGGCAGAATTTAGCTGCAAGTGTGTACGTCTTATGTCTGTGTGGAAACAAACCCACAGTTAACACTCAGGTGGGGCTGCTCTCAAATCTGTTCCCTTCCTCCAACAAAGATCCCAATACATGACACGGGAACCTGCATATTTTAAATACCTGAGAACTGGCATTCAGACATAGTTGGTGATATTAGAGATTCTCTCATCACAGAATCCTCAGAGTTGGAAGAGACCTTCAAGACGTAGTCCAACCATGAACCTTCCCCCACCACAACTACCCCTAAACTGTACCCCCAAGTACCACAGCCAGAGGCCTCTTGAACTCTTCCAGAGATGGTGACTCCGCCACCTCCCTGGGCAACGCATTCTGGTGCCTGACCATTCTTTCAGTGAAAAAACCCATGTGCCCAGGTTCTGACTGTCAGAAAGAGCATGTGCCCGGTGTTTTGAGATCAGGGGAGGACGACAGAATAAACCAGCAAGGATCATAGTTACAAACATGTTTCCTCTCTGTTCCCCAGGTAAAGGTAAAAAGCTTGGGATTGTGGCTCAGCAGCATTTCCTGGTGAGTTTGGACCTTTGTGCACAGTAACAATTTGATTTACATGGCAGTGATTGCAGCTAGAACTGAACCTTAGGTGAAGTCTTCACATCTTCCTCATCAATGTACCAATGATAAATCAGATCCTGACAACTCTTTAAGCAGATCAGATTTATTGAAATCAAGTGAAGCAGACAGGGAAATCTGCAGATCCAGCACTTCATATACACCCCAAATTAACAATAAACACAAAATCCCATCCTCAGGAACTGCAGCTCTTCTTCACCACTTACAGAAGGGGGAGGGGAAGGGAGAAAGCTTAAATTCCACGAGAAGCAACTTAACATACAAGTTACCGTTACAACTAAATTCTGCAGCCCCTTGCTAAACTGAAGCAATGTAATATTTTAGGAACTGCCCCAAGCTTCAAGGGATATTTGCATCAGCTGTGAAAGAAAAGGACAGAACGACTGTGTGTGTGACTAGAAAAGAAAAGTCTGTCTTTGACAGTAAAGAAAGAAAAAGGGAGATTTCTCCTTCCCCTTTTATAACCTACAGAGATTATATTAATGACCAGTAGAACTGAAAGTTACTCTGCCTGAGTCCAAGAGCTGCTAATTTTCAGATACATTTTCAAAATAAAAGGCAGAAAAAAAATTAGTACAAAGTTTAGTAACAAAGTTGTTATACCATGACTATTTATAAATAAAAGTAGGAATATTTTATATACATATATATAGACGTGACCTGGTATTTAAGGATACACATTGTATTAAAATAGCTTTCTTGGCCCTTTGTTGCTGCTCATTTAGTTGCAAAAAATTAGAATATATGTATTTGATGCCAAAGCTAATATATACAGCATAACTTAGAGAACAGACATGTTCTCTATACACAGAATAAGAAAAATGTACCCCCAAAAAATTAAATAGGTATTTTTATGTTTCTCTTAAAATAGGCAATGGCTACATTTTAATTATACATTTAATTATGCAGTGTCTTTAGTTAAAATTCATGTAACTTTGCATTATACCTAATAATGTTTCTGTGTGTTTTACAGTATGAGAAAATACCACAAATTCTCTGTGCTTAGTGTAGCAATATTGCAGAAACAGAAATATGTGCAAAGGCTGGGTATGGAGATTCTAACTGTGATGAAACTCCGGTACAGGCCCAGGATACGTGTTGGATAATATCAAAAGGCGTTTTATGAGACACTTTTAAGCAGGAAATTCAAATTTTTCCCCCAAGATGTGATCGCAGCTTTTGCCTGAGTTTAAAAAGAATTACTGTATGAAAACTTTGCATTCTATGACTTGCCAATATGTTACCTCCTTTTCTATGAAAGTGACATTCTGCTACAGAACTCTGACCTGCTGTAAGTGCATTTTATTTTGCTTTACCCCTCATTTATACCTGCTGAGGATTTCGATTTTAAAACACACACAAGTTGCTGCAGTAGCTGGGACTTGTGAGGGCTGAGCTTTCGTGTTACCACACAGTAAAGTCTGGCCGTACTCCCTGGAAATCATTGACGGTGAAGGAGCGGGAGCGTCTCCGAAGGGTGGGACGGGCGGGACTCCTCCCCTTCACCAGGCTCAAGTAGGGCTCGGATCGCAGGAAGCGCGGGTAGCTGTCCTGCTCCATCAGCCTGTACACCGTGGTCTGCGCTGCATCAAAGGTGGTGGGGAGGGGCTGGCCGATGCTCTGGCTTGTGACTTCTTTGGTGTGAAAGTCCAAATTCACCTGGAGGAGGAGGAAAAGTGTATTTGTTTACTGTACATTCATGCGTATCCTCTGTTATTATCCATAGCACTGACACTGTACATTGGTGAGAGTTTTCTGAGAAGGGGAACTCGAATCCCCCACACAACAGAATGTCAACACCACAGAATTCACGTTCAATGACGGCTGTCAGAAAGTCTCCCCAAATGTATCATCGTACCTGGTAAAACAGAAGAAAAGCTCTGATATTTGACTAAAAGTAACTTTCTAACAGTGATCACTGTATAGTTGCAGCTTCCCAGCTTTGCAACACCAGACTGTTACAGAACTCCCCTGTTCTCATTTGGGGTTAAAGTAGAACTTGTTCTAATAAGATGATACTAGTGAATATTAGAAATTTCTGATTTCTGTGTAGTTTGAGTAGTAGGAAGGTGAGGAAATTCTAATAAAATTTTAGAACAAAATATTTAAATGGGTCTCTGGAGGCTTTAGATTGGATAAGCATATCAAAGTGACTATTTATTCCATGTGCTGCTGCATTTATCCTGGGAAATATTTAATTGTATGAGAATTTTAATTAAGTAACAGACACTAATTCAGCACATTATTTTGAAAAATAAGATAAAATATATTTTAAAAATTGTTGATTCAGTCAAAAAAGTGACTTCTATAATGTGCATTTCTTTTCCTCCCTGAGAGGCACCTGTCATTTCCATACAACTAGTTAGAACAAATAGTTTAGAACTAAGAGCTGAAGGGCAATTAGTGATGAGAGAAGGGTCCACTCATCCAAAATTTTATGATCCCGTTGAACTGTAGGCTCAGAAATGTGGGGGTAAAAGAGTTCTGCTGGACAAGGAACCGGAGAAGAGCTGCAAGCCCCAGAGCTGTGTGGTCTCAGCTGTCAGCTGAACCCAAGGGAGGAAGTCACACCAAAGCCAAGTGCCCAAGGCGAGCTACAGCACCCACGCAGCCTGCACCGAATTCAAGTAGGGCAGAGAAAGAAATTGTTATGTTGCTGTGACTTCCCTGCCCTGTCCCCTCCTCAGCTTTCTTCCTGCTCATCCCTTTTCTTCCATCAGTCGGAAGCATTGGCAGTGTCAGCACTTGTTACCTGTTCAGAGCTGCTTCCCCCGAAAGGCACACAGCAGGGAGAGAAATGAAAAGGGACATAAGTCCTTGAAAGTGGGCATTTCCTAGGAAAAGCAGATCTGTAATGTAATTTATGGGAATTGCAGGTGGAAACTGCACCACTTTGCAATCCTTTCACTGAAATGAGAATTATACCTTTGTCATCCTTGTTACAAGGAAGCAGAAGTTACTTCTGCAATTCTGGCAAATAAAAAATAGTAATACAGGTATTGGCAAGTGACATATTTGATCTGCTCAAATGTGATAGAAGTACAGGAAACTGTAAGTCCAAAAGACCTATTCAAGAGGTTGCTTCTGATTTCACTGAAAAGTTCATAATCTCCCAACCTGTTCATCTCCTTCTTAGGGCAGGCAAAAAATATTCCTTTCGTTCATTCATAAGTCCTTTCTAACACACTTCAGTAAATTGAAGAAGTTGTAAATATGAGAACTTTTTTCACTCTTATGATACTACAAAAAGGCCTTAACATTGGTGAGGATTGTCATACCAACATGTTTTTGTGCTGACAGTGGCATACCAAGGATACACAATTCGAGGTGGAGGGGTGGAAAAGGGAGAAGGAGTCAATCAAAACAAGCCCAGGCTCCTTCCAGAGTTTTGACTTTTATGATACAGTCTTCTTATGTCAGGGGACTGCATGATTAACTCTTGAACCTGCTTCTGGGCAGGCACTCCTTAAAAGTAGATTTCATCAGATGCACACAATTTCCCCATTGTGTCAAACACTGTGTATAATGAAGGATGTCTTTACCTCTTTTGGAGCATCTTTTTGTATGAATGTTTCAAAAATGGTCTTGGCTTTTGGCAGAAGTTCACGCATACTTTTGCTTTTCTTGTAATCCTCGCAGGCTATCCAGAACTCAATATTCTCCTCACTGAACTCACTTTTCAGAAACTTTGTGAAGGCATCCAGCCCAGCTACAGAAGGGAAAGTTGAATTCCATTAAAAATTATATCCTCATCAGACAGTTACTCTTTTCAAACAGTCTGTGCAAAGTAGTAAAATACGTTTTGCTCCCTTGAAATAATACCACATTACAGATAATTTTCTTAAAATACATAAAGGTTTGTAAATAAGTGCAACTTTTCCATTATGATCCTGCAAGTCTCATTACAGAATTCTCAGCATCAGTAAAAAAACACTACCAAGATCTCATAAATTTAGAAAGAGAAGTAAGCAAAACACGTGGATGTATGCGGAAGTGACTGACTTTATTCCATCTGAATTTCAATTTAGGTTGATCAAAAGACTATTTGAACCTTTGCTCATAAGTAAACTCTTCTCTAGGAGCAATTTAAAGTGGATGGCTTTCAGCATCCTTATCACTTGCTTTATCCTGCTGTTGCTATGCTGAGGATATTTCCTTTCCCAAGATACTTCATCTGTGGAAGTAATGCAATGGCGTGGATGTGAACTGCTCAGGGAACAGATTTGAAAAGCACACGGTGTCCAGCACTGCAGCTGAAACATACATGTGCCCCTCCAAAATGAAGGCAGGAACATATGTGCATTTGATAATTATGGGAGCAGCAGGGCCTCTCAAATGCTGGCCAGCTTGGAGCTTGGATCCAGTCACTGGCTTAGAAACAAACTGTATCAGGAGTGACAAAGTCTTTTCTTAAGTACAGAGAACATATTCAGTCAGGAATATCTGAGCAATATTCAGATTAAATGTTCCTGTTTACTGAAGGGACTCTGCTGTCTGCTATATTATTTTGTTCAATAAAACACCCAACTTAAAAATTATTTTCAACTATTTTCACAAGTTGACAGCAAGCTATAGCCTAAGAAGATGAGGAGAGCAAGAAACACACTGGTATAAATGACCCATCATACCTAGTTTAGGCAACTGCCACATCTGTTTAAGGGCATAACTGGATTTTATAATTTTCCATCCTTTACCATCCATTTTCTATCCTAACAGTCTGCATGGAGAAGGAAAAAACTACTAACCTTTCTCAGAAAGCAGTTTGTCAAAAGACTCTCCCCACTTCACTGCTTCTTCAGGAGACACACTGCTTAAGAAACAGAAATGAGTTTTGAAGAATTGTTCATATTGTGCATTTAGGAAGCTGTGTAACATATGTCATCTGTTACCATTGTGGCTCAGGGCTGTTTCACAAAGCCTTTGATTAGATCCCATCACTAAAGGAGAGACCATTCTCTTAGGGACTTCAGGAACATTTGCTTTCATTCTTTTCTGACATTTTTTTCCTGCAGAGTCATACTTATTTTTTCATAAAAACATCAGAGCAGAGATTTTTCACTGTGGTATGTGTGTTGTCCTACTAATCTTTAAGGGAATTGAGATCATGTAGCGTGGTAAAACTCGTAAGGGAACCAGGTCTTGTCAGCTATTTAAACTTGAGATACTCGTGCAGAGATGTGGTTTTGAATATGCTCACTCTGAGGTTGTTACCACTGTCTGCTTTTAATGAAACATGCAGAATTCTATAGCCTGAAGACAAAATTGTAGCAATATGGTTTAGGTGTCAGTCTTATAGGGCAATTGCACATGTAGTCTGGTTTCTTTACCACAAACATTTCAAATGTCCCGTTCTTCTGAGACACTGTGCCTCATTTACAAAACTCCTCATATTCTTCATCAAATATGTCAGGTTGCATGTGTTTCACTTTGATTTCAAAAACTCTGCCCTAGGAAACAGCAAAGAAAGGAAAAAAAAACACCTCTCTTCATTCATGTAAATACAATTTTGGGGTACCTACTTTTTGGTGTTGTATACATTGAGCCTGAATGCACACCTGAACACTCCTTGGATTTTTAGTAGACCAGAACTGGAGTAAGCAGGAGGTGAGCTGTATCATGCTAGGACTAGGACTTAAATTTTCAGCCTGAAGGTGAAGTCAATTTTTATCAGGTGCTTTGTGGATATGGATGTTTAGAACCATTTTCATTCCAGGGCAAATCACAGTACTCTGAAAGTATCAGTAAGTGACTGGTCCCGGATTAGTTGGTCAGATCAGCTTCTTATGGACTGAATGTTTCTGGAATTTGATCCCACTTCCTAACCAAGGCTTGCTGTTCTGTTGCTTGATTTACACAGTTTGGGCTCCCTTGGCAAAATCCACAGGCACGTGAAGTTTAGATGAAAGGAAATTCCAATCTCTTTGGGAAGGAATTTAAGCCAGTAATCACCCTGGGTTTGCACAGAACTCAAAAGAAGGAATTTTTTTATTATTATTTTAATAGGTGTCACAGGTTTCATAGCTGAAGTCATTGCTTGAAGGAATGAAAATTTTAACTAGGGAGGGGAAAACAGTTCATGAGGAGAGGTACAAATGCTGGAGAAATGAAATTCAGGAAATGAGCACAGGCTGGTAAAGCAGGGGGACTCTGGAGTCAGGGAAAACGAGACCTCACTCCCTTACAGAGTTCATTAGTTATGAAAATTACAAAAAGTACTCTGAACTGTGTCGACTGTGGGTTCCTGTAACTACAGAAATTATTTTGGTCACAGTGAAAGATAAAGCCTTATGACTTCAGACCATATACTCAACCCACAAAGGCATGGAATGATGGAGAAGTTCTTTGCTGGGCTTGGAAACTCCCAGTGTGAGTTTCTGTTTTTCCTTCAGAATCTGCAACAATCCAGGAGCCTCACAGACCCCCAACCCCTGAGTGCAGCAGTGAGTTTGTGCAATAACAGGCAGAAACCAAGATTTGTTCAGCTTTGCCATTTTCTAAATATGAGAAGAAACTAATTTAAACAGATTAACATTTAAACAAAAGATTAACTTTTAAACTAACAGATTAATTAGCTTTTCTAATATCACCCCAGTTTCCATCTGCAGTTTCATTAAATTCTTTCTACTTATTTTAGTAACTGTGTGAAAAATGGAAATATTAAAAGCTAAGTCAATCACTTAACAAATTTCAAACTATTATTTCACTTTATTATTTGAAAAATAGTAATTTTCTTTTTTTTTGTTTGGCTTTTTTTCCCATTTTTGACAAATATAATTGTCACATCTCTCTAATCTATATATAAAGACCAGCAAAAATCTACAAGTTTCTCTTCCATACAAGAACAGTCAATTGTCTGTTAGTCAGGCACCAGCTGAGAGTAACACAATAAAAGAGAGCTGGCTGAGTGAGGAAGTGATGGTGTGTTAAAAGGGGGAAATTCCTCAGAGAATTATTACTGCTCTGAAAGTGCCTCTTCACAGATTGTAAGAATGGAGCGAGTGGCTGTACTTTATGTTAAATACCTGGGGTGTGTGAGCCACCCAACTCTGTCTGCATGCAGGCAGCTCTGCTTTCTCTTTATAGATGCAATCTTAGAATGGTTTTACATGTCTGGAACCAGGATATCTCAAAATGTGAGCAATAAACATGGCCTAGTTGTCCAGTGGCACCGTGGAAGTGTTTAGATACCCCCTCCCCAGCCACTTTTCCATGGCTTGTAGAAGCTGAGTTTGGGCCCTTAGGTGACTTCTACCATGTGCTCACAACTAGAAGGGCTTGTAGAAGCACTGCAGGCAGCTTGGTCCCGAAGTGGGAACTGCTGAAACAAGACAAGAGTACGGTAAGCACTGAAGTGTTCTGGAGTGGTCTGTGGTGGAAAGAAAGGGCCGGTACATTTTTTAGGCCATGGTGTTGCAGAATTTTACATGTTCCTTCTTCTCAGTCAGGACCTACAAATGCAATTCTTAATGTATCAGTGAGATCTTGGTACTCCATTGAAGTGAGGAATTAAACTCTTATTGAAGTATGCTGAATTTTGGAGACAAGAGTGTTCAACCAATTACTGCAGTTACCGAGGAACTAAAGGCATTCAGTATTTAACACACATACAGCATTTGCACATCCCAGAAATCTTTGGAAAACTTGCTTTGCAAGGAGCTGTATGATTTTCCTGCAAGCTGCATTTCTGAGTTGATTATTGCTCTGTATCATCAGTGGACTCATACAAATGCTGCTGGCACAAGGTCTAAACGTCTCTCCAAGTGTATGGGGACCAGTGGTGTGAAAACACTCCTGGTGAGTTGCCCTGATGAATACCAGATAATTCTGCACCATTTGCATCCTTGGGCTAGATGGATAACTTTTACAAACCTTCCTCTCTGCCCAGTCTGAATGCCCACACACAGGTAAAGGAAACATCCTGAGTCACACAGGCGCTTCTTGGAAGGAATCCCCATCAACTCAGTCTTTTACCATGCTTACCTTGCTGCTTTTGTCAAGTTTCCAGGTTTGCCAAGATGATCACCTTCATGGAATTCAGGCTTCTGCAGGAGCAGGCTCAGCCTATTTCTCTTCTGCTTAGCTCTACAACAGAATTGGAGTAGCTTTTTAAGAAACCTTGTTGAAAATTGGTTTTTCCCTCTCAAGCATTTTCTGCTTCTGCATTACAGATGTCCCTATTTTCACTTACAGGAATGTTGGTGTTCCTTCTCCTACATATATTATTCACATTAATGGATTTTTCTTCATAGCTTAGCACAAATTTACATATGAAGCACTGGCAAAGAGAGATGGAAATCCTTTCATTTTCAGCATCCTTTTAATTTATTTTAAAGACATAGGGGCCAAACTTCCCATTAAAGAACATAAACAGTTGTCTCAGCGTCTTCTACTTTTAATGTTTCGCAAAGAAAAAAGGAAGTATTGCTTCCTGTCATTTGAAATTTTAGAAAAAAGCTTTCCCAGATCATATTCAGGCTTTAGAGAAGCATTTCTCAGAACTTCTTGCAATCTCTCTTTCTTGGTATTTTTAGATCATTAATTTGATGTGTTTCTTGTCCTCAAAAAAACAAGAGTTCTTTGAGACAACTCTTCTTAAAGAGTAATATTTTACACATATATTTTCTAGGATTGCAGTTTGTGAGTTCTCATACACATGTCAAAAATAAAATTATCTGTGCCCCAAATTCACCCCCACAAGCTATGCTAGAAGAATCCTCCATGTAAACAGAACAGAGGGTCGGCATGACCTGAACACTTACCCAGGCTTGCTCGCCTTGTGTGGCTCTTCCTTAATCGCTGATTTCATGACTTTGTAATAGGGTTTATCCTTCGAAGCAGAAATGTTTAGTTGGGGGAATAAAAGAAGTGGGTTTTCCATCTTCCTCTAGAGAAGCTTCTGGAAAGGTTCCTTTTGCTTCCTCGCCGCTGGGTCCGTGCTGCTCAGGCTCTCACATGCTGCCCCAGCCCGGGCTGCCCCGGCCGGGCCCCGGGGCCGTGTCCAGAGGAGGTGGTGGCAGAAGGTGGCTCTGCACCAGCCCAGGCACTGCAGCTGCGCCTACCCGAGGCTTTAACTCTAAACCAAGTGCAGCTCTTGTTTTACCCTCGTCATTTGGGGAAGTGAGACTGCAGCTTTGCAGGGCTCACACAGGCAAACCACAGCCGAGAGCGGCGGCCGCTCTGCGGAGTTAACCTCCTGCTAGGCTTAGGGTGACACCAGCACATGCTCCCAAACACCTGCACATGCTCTAGTCTCCTAAAATTAACTTAATGACAATAATGTCACATAAGGTAACGTACACCCTTATCTTCAGCTCTTAGAGGTCCCGTCTGCCCTTAAGCTGCCCTCTGCAGCCTCAGTGACATATGCTGGACACAGTTCCATCTACAGCATGCTGACCTCAAATTCAGGGTTTCTCAGGGTCTCCTCCAAGCTTTGGTTGATCAGTCATTTTGCAAGCAGAGATTTTAATTTTTGCACCATTCTTCAGAAATGACAACCACCTACTGCTAATATCCAGTTTGTCCACTAAACACCTCCGCTTTAACTTCTCTATCTATGGATTTATTTTTACTTGCAATCTCCCATCTAGGATAGAAAGTCTTTAGTTCAGAAAAAAAAAATCCATGGCTTTTTAAAAAATTTTATTTTGATACTAAATAACCTAAAACTTCTCATTTCAGTTTGCATAAGGTAAAAATGTATTAATCTTTGAGGCTGATCAGCACAAATTACCTCTTCACATACAAGTCTGATGTCATTTAAGTTTCTTGGGTTTAAGTTAATTTCTGTTGGAGATGTCATAGGAACAATACATCTACTAAAGAAACATCTTCAGTGTTAGCTGAATGAGGCACTGGAAAAGGTTAAAATTGTGCAGTAGTGAATTGATTAAGAATTAAATAGTTCTCATGTTTTAAATGGCAGTGTCTCATTTTGATTACTCAGGTAAGACATTGAGCTTTGAGGGGAAGACATGACCTCGTTACCTCCCATAATTTTGTTGAGTTCTACTTATATAGGTAGTTCTGGTGAGAGTCCCACTGTGGTCTTTTTCTCGTGATTTGTGGAGCTGAGGAGGATGGGAATGGGAGATACTAATATTCAAAAGAAATTTAAAAAAAAATTTGGGATTCTGCTAGGAATCCAAATTTGTAATATATTAAAAAGAAGCAAAAGATATTATCTATTGTGATTTTTTTTTTAAGAGTGAAAAACTGAAAGAAAAGTCTTGTGTACTACAGATGTGATACAAATTTTAAAATCAGACTAAATGGGAAATAGTGCACAACTGCCTTTTGTAACCCAAGGGATATTAAGAAGCAGGGTTACGGTTTAAACTTCATTTTCGATTTCAGAGTTGGCTTATGCATCATACCATGCATATTTTAAACTGGCTTTAACCACAGCTGTGTTTAATAATTTATTCTGTCTTTTACAGATAAGTAAATAAATATAGACTGCATGATTTTATTTCACTTTTCTGCAACGTGGTGGTCACATGAGCTTTTTTGACCTGTTATGCGTATAAAATACTGTCTGTGCTCGTCTGCCATAATAAAACATTGTTGATTGTAGCCTCCATAGTTCATCTAAGCTGATTCAGGAAAGATTCGGAGCATGAAACATCACTCAGAAGTGAATTATGAGCGGCCACTGTGCCAGGCAGCTTCTAGATGGGGCTGAGCAGCTGTGTCAGCCACCTCTTTCAGCACCCACCGGGCACAGTCTGAAGGGCCTGTCCAACCCACTCTTAAATGACCTTAAATGGGTTTTATGCCTTAGATGCTTGAATTATTCCTGTACTACACTGCAGCAATCGTATCAGTCCTGACTGCAGCCATGTGCTGTGCACCTCCTGAGAATTCACTTGGAAAGCTGGAGGAGTGGGGAGAGGGAGGGAATAATCACAAATGGGGGAAAAGTCTTTCCCACACACACACACTTTTTTTTTCCCCCCATTAATAGAAAGCTAATATTAAATCTAGGCCACGAGGTAGCCAAATTGCCTCCAAGCCAGTCTGTGTTTTGTCAGTGCTGCTGCTGGTGCTAATGAGCATCCCTGTTTTGCACTGTAGGCTACAGTAGTTATAGCAACAGTATTAATGACCCTGGAAATGCTTCTGGGCCGTTTTGGGTGCTGCAAGATGACAATATAGAAAAACGAATTAGTTATTTTAAACCAGAAAAAGCAGACCCAGAATACTATGCTGATGACATGACTAGAGATCTAGAAAGCTCTAAAGAAATTTGTGATGAGAACCAAATGTTCTGATTCCCAACTGTTTCTCTAACCACTGAAATATATTAACAAATCTTTTGAGAAGAAATCTACTGATTTTTAAGCCCTCAAATCAAGATTCTCTCTGCAATGTGAGAACAACATTGAGTTAATGTTCCATCACTTCTAGAAATACAATTTTCAAGAGTTAGATGAATACAAAATGTATTTTCCTAATAATCTTCATGTGACACAAAAGTAAAATTGAATAGACCATAAAGTGCAGGATGATGAGGTGATGTCCTGATCCTTTGGGCCTTCCTGTTCTTTGGCTGAAAAGTGTCTGCACTGGCTTCTCTTAGTGCTTGGTAAGGTCCTGTCACAGCTGATGATCAAGTCATGCTTGATTTGTATAGACACAATAGCCGCCCTCTGTGAAAGGAACATTGACTGACAGCGTTAGCAACAAGGGCATTGTGCTGTACACTGAGAATGTCATGTTTCTTTTTTACAGGGAGTCACTGAGAGATTCAGGCTTTCAGTTCAGCTGAATAGAAGTGCAACCCCGACTGAGCAGTTCAGCTCAGCACAAAGAACTGGCGAACAATGGGAAATCCTCCTTTGTTAGTAATCCCACTGCATCTCTCTGCAAGGTGTTTTCCTCACTTCCCAGGTAAGTGTAAACTTTGCCTCCTCCGTTTCCATGCTCAAGTTCTGGCACTGCCCAGGCTCCTCCACAGCCAAGCTCCAGCAGTGTTCTTATTCAAATCCAGTCTTACCAGTAGGGCTTTTGTTGGGATAGGTTTCTGCTGAAGGGAAGCAATACTCGTCTTTATGGGAAGAAAAAAAACCCAAAACCAATAGAGTGTTTCTACTGTCCTGTGAGGAAATAAGCATGGAAAGAAACTTCACTGAATTTCCATATTTCCTTTTCATGTAAAGACATTTGAGGAGATGAAAATTAAAATTATATGTTTTGAATTAATTTGGTTTTAATAAATAATTCTGCTCTTCAGTGACTTCTGAACAATTTATCACTCCTCAAAATTTATAGTTGTTTATTTCTTACTGGAAGCCATAATTGGACCTAAAATTTAATAATTATATGATCCAAGTTATGGTTGGATTTTTTTTATCTCTTGCCCACAAAACAAATCCACAAGGAAATTAGTTTTATTGGAAATGTCGAGTAGAGGACCTCGATGTCTGCTAATTCAGCGAATTTGTTTAGTGGTGCACTTAAAAGATTCATCCCAGGGGAGGGGTTTGGCGTTTGAGATACTTCAGTTAGATAAGGAGAAGCATTGCGACACCTGCACACAGCTCACTTGAAAAAACCTCCTTTGTTGCCGCTGTTTAAAAGGAAGGAAACAAAATTGCGTTGCTTCAGAAAAGGAGCACTGACAACAGGAACATAACACTTTGCGTTTGGGATCTGCCAGCCAGGCTTCTCAAAAGGATTTTTAAAGCCAGCCCTGATGAAAACCCAAGAGTGGCGGAGGCTTGGGAACCTTTGTCGTTTCATCAGAACTTCTGCCGGGGAAAGTGTTTACATCTGCGCTAAACTGAATTAATTTATTTTGTCTTTTGAAAGGTCAGAATAAGAAAGTGAGTCTGCAAAGTTCTCAGCTGTGTTCATTTCCTGCCTGGCCCGTGGTTCCATGTCCGGCATCTCTGATTAGTGCTATTTACATATGACATATATCACTGTCACCATTAATCTTCAGGAAGCCACTTCCTCGGTTGAACCACACGGTGTTTACAGCCAGCTCTGACATCAGTGCTCATTAGACAACGGCGTGTTAATGACCACCTTCCGGAAGGGCTTACCTAGGACACTCACAGGCCTTTCTTAAAATGTGCTTTTTTCAGTGTGGTATTCACAGGAAATGCTGAAGGCAGGAATGTTCTCTAAATCCTGCCCAAAATATCCTTCCTACTGGAGTTCTGCATTACTGGATTTATTTCTGTCTTACAGAAACCCGGAGGGACTCCTCACATGACAACCTGGTTTTGGTTTGGTTTTTTTTTTTTTAAAGAGAGATATTTTCTCAACCC
Organism: Corvus moneduloides; assembly: GCF_009650955.1. Classification (NCBI taxonomy): domain Eukaryota; kingdom Metazoa; phylum Chordata; class Aves; order Passeriformes; family Corvidae; genus Corvus; species Corvus moneduloides. The sequence goes on along the minus strand of NC_045484.1, from coordinate 7,851,898 downwards.
ATGGAAACGGTGCAAACAGCAGCAAGTGTTGGGCTGAGAGTTTTCTGGTCCTTCTGGGAAAAGCAGCAGTGGGACTGTTGCTTAGTCATGCACAAGAGGGCTGTGACTCCTAATCCACTATTAACTGTAAAATCAAACTCCTTACAGCAGACAAGGGAATAAAATCTGTGTTGCATCAGGACTGAGTCTGCTATCGCTGAACCACTGCGTGGTTTAAGCAGAGCCAACATGCTTCATGTCAGGCATGTCGTCACTCTGCTTTTCCAGTCAAATTATCATGAATGTCTAGGGATGCTGCAGCCCAGGCTGAGCTGCCAGGGCAGGCATTGTCAAACATCCACAGTGCAGAACTAGGAACACTGTAAGGAGAGTTTGATATTAAAAGGGCAGCTCTGCAGAGGAGAGGGCTACCCCAGGGCTAGGAGAGCACTCAAACACGTTTAGAAGGCCACGCCTCGGTGTTTAGGCTGAAGTTAGGCGGGGCCTGGGAGCTCAGGTTCTGCTGTGAAGCTGCCTATGATGACTGCAGTGTTGCATCATGTGCTCTCACAGTGTAATTAATATGGCATTTTGCCCATTTAAAGCACAGCGAGGGTTTCTGCTGTAATATTTTTTCAGCTTATATGTTATTATATTTTATTGTTACTTCTTCCTGATAACACATTGTTCTCACGTCCTGATTTAGCTGAGACAAATAGTCCTAGGGCTTACAAAGTGGTGCGGTGGATTTCTCATCAGAGCAGTAAAAAATTCTTACCCAAAAAACTTGAAAATATATAGCTAAATATCCACATGAATATGTAAATGTAGTCTCTTCAAAGTCTGTCAAAAAAAGACAGCATCTGAAGATATAGAAGCTACATGTCACTCTGATTTTTCTCTTCAGTAATTACCCAAAGTTGTTCGCCACAAAAATTAGGTAAAAATACTAATGTTATATCACATTTCAGTGAAATCTTCAGAATGACTGAGAAATTTTCCAGGAAGGTTCAACTGGTTTTTGAGGACTGAAAAAGGCTGTATTCTAAAATGTAAGCTGGGACAGTTTTATTTCCAAGATTATGAAAGTTTTGCAGTAGTAGTTTTCTTTTCCTACTCGCAGACTTAGAAATTTAATGGGGAGGTTGGCTTCAAAGCAGGGAAGCTCCTTGTCAGTCTTTACCAGTCAGTCATAGTCCCTCTTCCTCTTTGCTAATACCAGAATTTCCAACAAAAGCCTTTGGTTACCAGGCATCAGGGTACCAGCAGCTTATCCAAAACTGCCATCCAATTTCTTCTTCGGATTTGCAGGAACCCTGAAGAAAACTTTCTGATTATCTAACGCAGTGATAGGCTGAGGGCTGTGAATCTTAGCGAGCCTTCAGGGAAGCTTTAGCCACAGCAGAGATAAAGCTTTGCTCCAGTAAAGTCCTTGTGTGAGTGTTTAATTCCAGTCGTGCAAGAAATCTTATCTGATTCATTCACTGTGTTGTGTTGGAGTCTGTGTGATCTGGCAAAGATCTGAGACATTTTGGGACACAGCAGATGTGAGCAGCAACACCGGGGACAATTGAACCCATCCTTCATTCTGCACTCTAGGCAGCAGGATGGATTTTATTAATTCCTTGCTGTCACTCGTGCTGTTATGACCATGACAAAAGACCTTGCCATTTGGGCATTATCCATTCCTCGAATTTTTCAGGCTTTTAGCCTGAGTCATGGCATGCTTCATGATTATTGTGGGTTTGCTGATACATTTCTTAGCTTTTGCTAAGTTGTCCTTGGTCACCTCTGGTTTTCACACCAGATTCTCATCAGGCCCAAGCTGCTGCTCCTGTCTTTCTCCTCTGAGTTTTTCTGCCACAGCTAGAATAATTGGACTCACTAAAATAAGTTTTGCAAAGCTTGCCAAAAATTCTTCCTCAAAACAGAGGAAACATGATATTTGCACTTTCAGTATGCACACTAGGAAGGGAGCTGTTCTAGTCTCCCTGTTCAGTGAAAACAGGGGATCATTTATCAGCGTATGCTGGCAATTTGATAAACATGAAACTTTAATAAGTTTGATATTGCTGTGGTCACCAAATCTAATACAAATGTTGCACTTCATCTGTTGCCTATCAGCCTAGACTGCCTGAGGACAGACTGCTGATCTGAAATGTGTCCTTGTGGCACATAGGAAATAATTTCCATTCCAGTTTGTAGTGACCACAAGCCAGTTTTCATAATTTCTAGGGAAGGTCTGCAGACCGGGAGACCTTTTGCTTTGCTTGACCCACAAGGGCCTTTAAAACAGTAATTTAGAGATTGTCACTGAGGCTAAGTATTTTTTTCACCTCAGAATGGTCTCCAAGTTTAAAATGCTTGCCTTCTGATTATCAAATTCCAGCCTCATCTTGACGGTGTAGAAACACGGCACCCAGAGGATGGATATAAGGGCACCCAGCTCTTCCAGCGCCAAAGTTAGGCACCTCAGGTGATGGCTGATCGTGGCCACGGCTGTCCCGGTACTCCCTCTGTTGGAAAAGTTCTGACATGTCCTTTCTCCTTCAGAAAAACGGGACATGAACACCTCTGCCTGGGAATCAACATCCCACATGCTCTCCAGTCAAATCCAAAAGAGCTGCGTGCATCCCTCTGCTGCTGGTACCTTCCACCCTCTCCACCTCACGCTGGTGAGGGGGGCTTGGATCAGTAGCACTGTGCAGAGCAACCTTTCTTAAGGACTGAAAAATAGTCAGTGCAATAGTCGGATGTTTTGAAAATATTCTTCCCAGGTGCTTCCCTGGTGAAAGGAGTCAGTTGTTTGGGGTTTTCCAGGAAGCACAGAGCCTGACTTCCAGCACAGGACACAAGCTGAGGCACAGCCATGGAGGGCGCAGGACTGCAGCTCCCGGTGTGGCCCTGGGCACAGCTCCTCCCTGCCCTCCCACCCTCCTCCCTTTCATTAGCACACTGTATTTCTTCTCTGAAGGTGGTTTAGCCACAGCATGCCCTGTCAGGGTTTCCCCCGAGGTTTAGAAGTCTCTGTCAGCAGGGTCAGACCTGCAGCCAGCAGGAAGAGCAGCTTTGGTACCCCCATGTGTCCATCCCACAGCCCCAGCAGACCCCTGCTGAGTCACAGAGAATCAATTTGGTTGGAGAAGACTTCTGAGATCAGTGAGTCCAAGCTCTGACCCAACACCACCTTGTCAACCAGACCATGGCACTGAGTGCCACATCCAGTCTTTCCTTAAACACCTCCGGGGCAGTGACTCCACCACCTCCCAGGGCATCCAATTCCAGCATCTAATCACCCTTTCTGTGAAGGAATTCCTCTGAATGTCCAACCTGAACCTCCCCTGGCACAGCTTAAAACTTTGTTCCCTGGTCCTATCACAAATAGCCTGGGAGAAGAGGCTGAACCCCACCTGGCTCCAACCTCCTTCCAGACTTCTCTGGTACCTGCAGTTTTGCTGTCTGGTTCGCACGATGTGAAGTTCCTTGTCAGCTGCCTGGAGGGGACAGAAGGGTTGGCCCTCTTGACTCTGCAAACTCAGACCACCAAATCTCAGTTTAAAGATCATCTGTATCACAGAACTCTTCTGTCCCTGCTGAGAATGACCTGGATGCTCTTATCCCCTGCTCGCTTCTGATGGATCTCCAGTATCTAGAGCTGAGTGATCACGCACTGGTTTCCTGGTCGCCCTCTTCCAATGACAGACCCATCAATAACAAGTCTCTGTTTGTGTTGATGGCACAGGCCCTGTTTGTGTCTCTCTCTGTTACCTTTGTGGCAGGGCTGTGCAGACGTGGCCAAAGACACAACTGTTCTCTTGATGTTTGCACCTGGAGTCATTATCTGGCAACTGGGAGCGTGCAGGAACCCGCGTAATCTCAGCTGTAAAAAAACAGGTGGGCTGGGTGCTGGGGTCCTTTCCTGGCTTCTGAAGGATCATTTGGCACTGCTTTGCCTCAGTGCTTGCCGTGCTGCACTCATTTAGGTGGTGTGATGGTTATCTGAGCAGAGCTGAAAACAGGGAACCCCTGCAAGCCCTTGGGGCAGAGCCAGAGCAGACACTTCAAAGCAAAATCCCAGGTTTGTGCCTAGGACACGTGAGGAAAAGCCTCCTGTGCACAAGTGAGCCTCTCTGAAGTCTCACTCAGGCTGCTGCAAAACGTGCTCCTCTCCAGGTGCCTTATTTATCTGCACTTTCTGCTTATCATCACTTGAGGGCAGTTAAGCTCATGACAGGTCTTGCTCTAGCCAAGCGTGATTTGATCAAATTTTAGCATTTTAGCTGTTAAATTATACAAAACCCAGCAAAACCAAGGAAAAAGTCATTTCTGAGGGACTGACTCTGTCCAGGTTGTGCCAGGGAAACAGTAGCTGTTAATCACCACCTTCCTGGGTGGGAGATGATACTCTCCCTTTACTTGAGCACTGCCTGCTTCAGCAGGTTGGCTGGTGCCCCCTAAGATCACAAATGCTATGTGTGAGGTTATCCTGCAGTATTTCTTGACACAGTCTGGCTTGTGCAGGGCTAAAATTCTTGGACAGAAGTTGCTGGCAAACAGTGTTAGTCACATGAAAAGAGTTGTGGCCCAGAAACCAGTGTCCATCTCTCAGTGTGTAACTGCAGATGAATGCCACAGCAATAACAGGAGGCTGAGTAAGTTCAGCCAAAATCAGTTTCTTGGAGAGGATGGAAATTTCATCTCTCATGCCCATTCTGAGTGACTCGGTGGCTTTGTACAGACACTGTGTGGGGTGTATGTTGGCACGTAAGAAATGAGCACCAGAGCTCTCCAGAGGGAGGGACGCAGGCTCCAAGAGGGAAGGCCAAGGTGTGTGTAGGGCCATGAGCCTTCAAATCCCAGTGTGGTGAAAGCCAGCCTGCGCCAAAGTGATGCTCAGTGGTGTCCATCTACCCTACAGCAGGCACACAGTCGACTGCTGCCTCCTTGCTGTCCTTCTGGCCGCTGTGATAGTCCCTGTGCCATGCCTTCCCCTTCCTTATGAGACATTGGAACTTTTGTCCTGAATTTTTCCTCTCCCTGTGTTAGCTTTGGGAGAAGGGGTGTGGGTGATGGATGCACACAGCTCCTGACCCTGACCCTGGCCTTAGTGATAAACACTGGGAAAAACGTAAGGTGAAATGGTGCAGTGTGATCTGAACCAATGCTGAAAGAATGAGCAATAATTCTGTGGCCTTGGAAAGCTCTGAGTAGGCTAATTAGCCAGGGTGATGGCATGGCTAATTGGACAAGGCTGGGTGTGGTGCTGGTACAGCTGTTCTGCTCAAATATACAGGGAGGAAGCCTTCTTGATTGAAGATAAACTGCCTCTAGATCCTTCCTAACATTCCTAATTGAGGTTTCCTTTTGGTGGGGCCAGATGCCATCTGATCCATAGAAAAGATACAGGATGTCCTATCTGCCCTTGCTCTTTGTGGGTGTTGAACCAGGTGGGTTCTGACCCCCTTCCAAACCTCAGTTACTCCATGAATAAGACTTGAGAGTCTTCCCCAAAACAAACAAACAAGCCAACAAATTGCCCCCAGTGAACCAGAAAATCATAGACCAGCAATCAGCTCAAACCCCACTGATCTTTGCCTCAACTCAGCAAAGCAACTGAGGAGCAGTACCTTGGACTCTCCACCAGTTTACTCTGGGACACACGTTCCAGGGGCTGCAGGTGCCTGGTTTGGCAGGGAATGCGCACGGCTCTGACTGAAGCAGGTGCCACAGATGCTGCTGCTGTGTCTGAGTAATGGGCAGAGGCTTGTGTTCCAGAGAGCAGCTGTTGAACAGAAATCAGGGGGGGTCATTTAGCTGAAGTTAAAGCAGACTCAAACAGCCAGAGCAGCTGTGTTGCTGCAGGCAGGGCTGTGCTGTGCACACCAGCAGTGGGCAGTCAAAGTCCATCTCAGTGTCCACACAGTGTCCACCCCACACCCGGGGGTGGGGGGGAGGGGCTGGAGAGGTGTCCCCACAGCCAGGAGAAGGCAGAAGTTCTGTCTTGCATTAAATTCCCCCTTGGTCTTACCACTGCCCTGGAAATTAGCACCTGACAGGAGTCTGCTGGCCAGGCAGGAGCTGGGAAGAAGGTTTAATGTAAGGAAGAAGGTAAAGCTGTGTTTTCTGAGATGAATGAGGTAATTTCTTCCCTCCATGTCACAGTCCCAGCTCTTGTATTTTTCATGCTTCATTAAAAGTGCTTGTAATTATATGAGTGGCTTCAGAGGCCAATTAAGCCTTCATTTGGAGGCTGCTCTGGGTGCTGGAAGCCCTCCATTAGCCTGGGCTTCTGCCAGGGAAAAACACTACATAGTCTTTAACAACTATACCAGCTCCTATCTGCTTAATGTTGATTTTCCTATTAAGTTCAGCTAATACTTTTCTAATTGTGTGAGCTGGGCCTGAAGCCAGGCCCGGTGGCTTTTGCCAGCTGCTTTCAAGGCTGAATCAGAGATGAGCAAAACCCTCCGGAAGACTTCCCTGCGCACATGTTCGGCCCCATCCAAACAGCGGCTGCTCTCCCCAAAAGTGACTCAGGCTCTGATTCGTGCTGAGGAGCTGTTTCCCAGGGCAAGCCTCATTCAGTCAGGAGATGTGGATGCCAGGGAGCACACTCAGCAGAGCACCAGGAGCCTGGCACTGCGTGGAGCTCACCCCACGAGGTGCCAGAAAGGATGTCGTGGATTCAAAGGCCAGCCCACATCTCTGCTTGCCGGTGAGCCACAGAGCAGGAATTACTGTGTGGGTTCTCTGAGGCAGGTGATACAGTACAAACTGCCCAGGAGGGGATATCTACAAATAGAAGGATATTCACAGCTCTTCCACAACATTGGAAGGGAGGATGCTGACCCGTTGGTGGGGTAGGAGATTTCAGTCAAGGAGCTCAGGGATGCCATTCACCTGCTGAGAATCTGCTGCTCACAAGAGGGTGGCATGACAAACCTTCCAACCCAAACCGTTCCATGATTCTATGAAATTTAAGCAAATGTATAAACTCATTGCTGACTAGCAATGAACCTAAGCACATCTGATTTTATTTAATAATTGAATTGTTTTCTTTAATTAAAAATGGCCAGGCAATTAAATAATTTAATTTTTAAAATCTTATTTAATTTCAATTAGCTCTGATTAATGGCTATTCCTTTGAATCAAAATATCAGTATGATAGAAAGCACTAGTTTTGAATTTTTCATTTTAGGAACATTACTGTCTTTTAACTTTAAAACCCTTGCAGCTCTAATACAATTAATATGTGCCAGTCACATTTTAATGCCTTACTACATCCTAACACGGACAAATGCAAGAGACTCCGAGCTTGTGTTTGGAGCTGATTTGCTTCTGCAAAGCCCCGTGTTTGAAGCCCCTGTGGGCCTGGCTGCAGCCAGTCATTCACAGGGAGTCTGGGCTGTGTGACAGCACCTGGTGCTGGCCAGGGCCCTGGGGTGACAGCAGGCCACCAGAGCTCACTGACAGCCACAGGACTCCCACGTGCTTGGACTGTGCAGATCTCTT